>NC_085141.1:215183070-215511965 GCF_024139115.2 Armigeres subalbatus | reverse complement strand
ATTCAACGATAGATAATGTGATGATATTCTGTGTCGAATATAACATGTCGCATCGAAATCGGCTGAAATTACGTATTCTATCAACGATAAACACGTTTGCGTAACGCGACACCATTTGCAGGAGACTGTTTGTCGATCAGCGTAACGCGGCGGTGTTCATATCAATTCAGTTATTTTCATTATAATTTCCGTTTTTCCCTGCGATTTTAATTCACAGCCTCATTTCTGTTGATGTATACGAGAAATGCTTAGAATAAATCGAGACTCCAAACCGTATACCAGAGCTGAAAAACGCAATTGCATTTCAAAATGCGAAAAAGTGCAATTCAGCGATGGTGTCGCGTTACGAAATGCAGCGCTCTATATTTATCATATTCAAAGCGAAAAATCACAAAATGAATATACTATCAGAAAGGAAATTTAGTGAGGATAATTTTACACCTGTTTAATCATATGTCCCCGAGGCTAATTTTCGAATGCAGACCTAATTTCTCGCTGAAAGTCGGCTCCTCATGGTGTCGCGTTACGCTGGAATGTGTCAAATAGAATGCTCACCAATTTCGTTCATCTGCTCTCCGTTGTCCAAGAGAAAATGGTTGCCAAAATGAAAAAAAAACTTATTATATAGCTCAGCTTCATTCCGGAACAATTTAGTCTGTCCGTGACCTCCTACGGGAATTGAAGTGTGCGTCGGATAAATAATTTAAAACATAACGCGTTTAAACAAAAACCCAATTATTGGTGAAGATTCCTATATAGTGCTAAGCAGGTATCTGGCACCCCCAATCCTACCCACTACGTTTGACAATAGCCAACATCTTTGAGTTTCCCATTGTTCTATTGAAAATGGGTTTCCCACTGACAATTCTATTTTGTAAACAAACCATTATTCCGAACTGATTTTTTCCAAATGGACGTAAATATTTTTCACCATTTTTCGAGAACTTGTGCGAAAGTATGAATGAGAGGTGTGTTCGAACAAGAATTTAGATGCCTTTAATAAATTTTCATATTTCGATCGGCACCAAGCGCTCTACTTCGCCAAAATATCACGATATTTGAAACATATTTTCAATGGGAGGTTTTCAATGACTATGATTACGTCTTCGTGTTAAATTAATCGATGATTTTGATGCTGGCATCAAAAACATGGCCGCTTCGCAGACCCCTGGTGCTAAGTAAGAAGTGATTGTGTGGTTGAAAAACAAAAGTCTTAATTCTAAATAGAACGGACAAGAACAATAGTACGGAGAAGAACAATAGTATGGAAGAAAAAGTACATTGAAAGTTTTGTAGTACGGTCAGTTTTTAGTAGCTTTTTGTTAGTGGCAGCCATTGTTAATTGTTATGTTGGTCGCACATTATTCTAGGTCAGAGTTGTTGAAAAACCATAAATTTGTAATATCGACAAATCGACGGTACTATTTTTTGTAAAACGATACCAGGTGTAAAAATTGTTAAGAAGTGACGTCATAAGGGGTGTTAATTAAGTCGGCAGGTCCATTCGGTGGCCTTTTTCTCTTTCTTTACTGCTTGACAGGGTGGTGATCGCAGATACGACGTTCGGTGGCCTACTGTAGCGCACGTG
Source organism: Armigeres subalbatus (assembly GCF_024139115.2). NCBI lineage: Eukaryota > Metazoa > Arthropoda > Insecta > Diptera > Culicidae > Armigeres > Armigeres subalbatus. The sequence continues at coordinate 215,510,377 of NC_085141.1, read as the reverse complement.
GACAAACTTTGGGCATTCTTTCGCCCGCCTATCTCGCCAATACGGTAGCCAAAGCCCCGATCAAGTCGCCATCGCTATGAACACCACGTGCATCGAGCCAGCGATGGTCCTCCAAATCCAACAGCCATTGTCCCCTGCCAAGCCCAGGAATGGCACGGTTACCGCTTCCCCGGTGGACTGACCAACAATACCCACTGGCGGAGCCAACTATTGTTTTTTGGTAGGGCACCACTAAGCGCAAGAACAATAGCCTTCGAGAACAATGATGTGATTGCATCGCGTCGTGCCCCACCTCTGTCTCCGCCAGAGACAATACCCCGTGGCAAGCCTTTCGGAGCCATATCCTCGTGCCATCGTGCTGCCATCGCATCGCTACCACGGCAAAGCAACCAGTGGAGCAGAAACACAAACCGATCATCGCGTCTACGGTGGGATTGGACCACAGAATCCCGTAGGCGAACTAGTAAGCATTCCGTGGCCCCCACCACGGCGTGCCGAAGCCAGCAAACTGCGACCGACAAGCAATGCCCCGGTGTGGTTTGACCAAATCCCGTGGAGCAGTCCGGCAATCAGCAGTCGGACCAAAAGATATTTTAGTTACTAGATAAAGATTCAGCGCTCACCGGCTGACGAACGAAAACGGCCTACGACTAATTGATTTCGCCGCCTCCAAGAATATGGCCATTCGCAGCACCTACTTCCAACACAGCCTCCCGTATCGGTACACCTGGAGATCACCACTGCAGACAGAATCACAAATCGACCACGTTCTGATTGATGGACGGCACTTCTCCGACATTATCGACGTCAGGACATATCGTGGCGCTAACATCGACTCTGACCACTATCTGGTGATGGTTAAACTGCGCCCAAAACTATCCGTCATCAACAATGTTCGGTACCGACGACCGCCGCGGTACGACCTAGAGCGACTGAAGCAACCTGATGTCGCCACTGCATACGCGCAGCATCTCGAGGCAGAGGGTGAGCTCGATGGGGCCCCTCTTGAAGACTGCTGGAGTACAGTCAAAGCAGCCATTAACGACGCAGCGGAGAACAACGTCGGGTATATGGGTCGAAGTCGACGGAACGATTGGTTCGACGAAGAGTGCAGACAGATTCTGGAGGAGAAGGACGCAGCGCGGGCGGTCGCGCTGCAGCAAGGTACCCGGCAGAACGTGGAACGTTATAGACGGAAGCGGAGACAGCAGACCCGCCTTTTTCAGGAGAAGAAACGCTGCCTGGAAGAAGCGGAGTGCGAGGAGATGGAACAGCTGTGCCGTTCTCAAGATACACGCAAGTTCTATCAGAAGCTCAACGCATCCTGCAAAGGCTTCGTGCCGCGAGCCGGAATGTGCCGGGATAAGGATGGGAGCATCTTGACGGACGAACGTGTGGTGATCGAAAGGTGGAAGCAGCACTACGAGGAACATCTGAATGGTGCTGTGAGTACAGGCAGTGAAAGTCAAGGCAGCGGAGGAGATGACTACGTCAGTTCAGCGGACGATGGAAGCCAACCAGCCCCCACCTTGAGGGAAGTTAAGGATGCCATTCAACAGCTAAAGACCAATAAAGTAGCTGGTAAGGATGGTATCGGAGCTGAGCTGATCAAGATGGGCCCGGAAAAGCTGGCCACTTGCCTGCACAAACTGATAGTCAGAATCTGGGAAACCGAACAGCTACCGGAGGAGTGGAAGGAAGGGGTTATATGCCCCATCTACAAGAAAGGTGACAAACTGGAGTGTGAGAACTTTCGAGCGATCACCATCCTTAATGCCGCCTACAAAGTGATATCCCAGATCATCTTCCGTCGTCTGTCACCATTAGTGAATGAGTTCGTGGGAAGTTATCAAGCCGGCTTCGTTGACGGCCGCTCGACAACGTACCAGATCTTTACTGTACGGCAAATCCTTCAAAAATGCCGTGAATACCAGGTCCCAACGCACCATCTGTTCGTTGATTTCAAGGCGGCATACGACAGTATAGACCGCGTAGAGCTATGGAAAATTATGGACGAGAACAGCTTCCCTGGGAAGCTTACCAGACTGATCAAAGCATTGGTGGATGGTGTGCAAAACTGTGTGAAGATTTCGGGCGAACACTCCAGTTCGTTCGAATCGCGCCGGGGACTAAGACAAGGTGATGGACTTTCGTGCCTGTTGTTCAACATTGCGCTAGAAGGTGTCATGCGGAGAGCCGGGTGTAACAGCCGGGGTACGATTTTCAACAGATCCAGTCAATTTATTTGTTTCGCGGATGACATGGACATTGTCGGCCGAACATTTGCAAAGGTGGCAGAACTGTACACCCGCCTGAAACGTGAAGCAACAAAAGTTGGACTGGTGGTGAATGCGTGGGCGTGACATGCTTGTGGGCGGAACCGAGCGCGACAGGGCCCGCCTGGGAAGCAGTGTTACGATAGACGGGGATACCTTCGAGGTGGTCGAGGAATTCGTCTACATCGGATCCTTGCTAACGGCTGACAACAACGTTAGTCATGAAATACGAAGGCGCATCATCTGTGGAAGTCGGGCCTACTACGGGCTCCAGAAGAAACTGCGGTCGAAAAAGATTCGTCACCGCACCAAATGTGTCATGTACAAGACGCTTATTAGACCGGTTGTCCTCTACGGACATGAAACATGGACAATGCTCGAGGAGGACTTGCAAGCACTCGGAGTATTCGAGAGACGGGTGCTTAGGACCATCTTTGGCGGTGTGCAAGAAGACGGTGTGTGGCGGCGAAGAATGAACCATGAGCTCGCCCAACTCTACGGCGAACCCAGTATCCAGAAGGTAGCTAAAGCCGGAAGGGTACGATGGGCAGGACATGTTGCAAGAATGCCGGACAGCAACCCTGCAAAGATGGTGTTCGGTTCCGATCCGGCAGGTACGAGACGGCGTGGAGCGCAGCGAGCGAGATGGGCAGACCAGGTGCAGAACGACTTGGCGAGCGTGGGGCGTATCCGAGGATGGAGAGATGCGGCCTCGAACCGTGTATTGTGGCGTCAAATTGTTGATTCAGTGTTATCTGTTTAGATGTTAACTATGTTCCACACATGTTTCGGACAGCAGAACAAAGGGAACAAAGGGAACAAAGGGAACCGAAGCGACAATCTTTATCTAGTAACTAAAATATCTTTTGTCGGACCCAAGAAAAACAGCTGCTACCTACCACCCCTCACCGATCCACTCACCGGATACAATCGACCAACGAGTTCCAATGCCACAGGAGGCCAACGATTGTTATGTACCCCTATGTCTAGTGACATCACATTGATAGAAGGGCCAATGGAGGCCAATAAATAAGCATGTTAAATTAGAAACTATTGTGTAGGTAGCATATTACTTTCGAGCTAGCATTCCCTGAGGTTCCTTCTCCCTTTTTTCTTCTTATTCGATCCTCCGGACTCAAAAGAAGTCGTCAAGCCTCGACAGCAGAGGTCAGTACTGGAGTTTGTTGATTTGGTAAGCTTTTGAGCATCTCATTTGGTACGAAACGTTTTGGCGGCCTTTCCATCTTGTCACACCATAGAGCACATATCGCGTTTATGTCGTGTCTGTTTGGTAGATCTTACACCGCAACACACTACGTCAAAGTGATCTACCGTGTTACGGGATAACGTGGCTTGACCATTCAGCACAAGCTAGTCAACGTGGCGGGTTGGGCATAAAGTTAAGTACATGTGTCGTCGTAAAATCCTGTAGGGTTTGCCGAGTAGCGTAGACCCACCCAATTGTAAGATTGTGAGATTGTAGGAATTGTATGAATTATTTGCTAACATAACTACAGTTGAACATTCTCGCACCAACCAGCAACGTGGACAGAGCGGAAAGTAAAAGCTAAGTCTTGATTTCTTGTTTAATCGCGAATACGAAATTGTTTCTTGGAATAATTTCAAAGTTTAATCTTTCATTTTTCGGATGCCGGTAGTGTAAATATCATATCAGACGCGTTTTTTTTTATATTCCATTAGTTTTAGTTTTCTCCAGTTAATTAGCATAAGTGGTGTTGGTTAGGATAATTTAAATATAAGTTAGAGTTAAGTGAGAAAAAGTGGTGTAAATGGTGGATGAACAGTGATGTGGACAATGACATAGGAATCGAGTCCCACTCGAATTCCCAAGGTAGGTTAGATGAAGAAAGACACAAACGGAAACTAAATGAAAAAGACAACGAAATAGATCCAAAACGCATTCAGACAGAAATGGGACGCTCAAAAGAAAATGGCGGAAAACAGGTACGCCCAGACGATTTTGCGGATGCCAATATGGCGGACGCCGGAAACAGTGAAATTCATTACACACTAACACAGAAAAACGATACGGTAAATGAACACACACAAACAAGACGAACAAACATGACACACACACAGACACAAGACAGCCAGATGACAGACGATAAAAATGAACAAAAGCGGAAAGGGAAAAATAAGAACACGAATTCTGGGTCGAACGCGTGAGAAAAAATACTACACATACAGTATTTTTCATGGAGAGACAAAACAAAGACGACAAACCGATTCACCCCATGATGTTAGCAAAAATGTTGTTCAATGCAGGTGTGAAACAATACAAGGAACTCAAAAGTGCGGCCTATGGCAGGTTCAGAATCTCTTTTAACAAACCAAGGGACGCGGAAGTGTTGTTAAACTCAACAATACTCAAAGACAATTACAAATTCAACATCTACATACCAAATATGCTCAAACAAACGATAGGAGTTATTCGTAATGTTCCACCAACAATCACAGCTGACGAGATCTTGAAAAACATCTATGCAGGGAAAAAGAAAGTCACTCAAGTTGAGCGAATTTGTAAGATGAACAAAATAGAAGGCAGAAGTGTGCTAGTACCAACGTATTCTATAAAAATTTATGTAGAAGGACAAGAACTTCCGGAAGAAGTGTCAATTTACGGAATAGTTGCGAAGGTAGATTTCTACATCTTTCCTGTAAAACTATGTGTTAGGTGTTGGAGGTTTGGACACAGGGTTAAGACATGCAGGAGTTCAAAACCGAGATGCGTTGTATGTGGGTTGGATCACGAAGGCGAAGTTTGCTGGGATGCTCCAAATTGCGTGCATTGCCAAGGGAACCACAAAGCGAATGATAGGAATTGCCCAGAAAGAATAAGACAGGACATGATACTTCAAGTAATGGCTAGGGAAAAACTTACTTTCGCTGAAGCAAATCTCAAATTCCCCTGAAACAAAACAATACAAGGTAGGATACAACCAACATTAAACTCACTCCAAGATTTTCCAACTCTACCATCAAATCCAGAAACGGCACACAACCCTTACACACAAAAACCACCAAACACAACTAAACAAGTAATCACAAATCAGAATGTAAACCAAATCGCAAACATTGAAGAAATAGTAAATCGAGTCAAAACCGAGCTACTTAAGCAACTAAACCTTGACACAATAATGGACAAAATTAAGACTATCCAGGAAACGATTACGACTAACAATCAACTCAAACAATCAGGAAAGAAATCTAAGGATGCCCAAACATTACTCACAGAAATTGTAAATCAGATGAAATCAATATCTAATCCGGAAGTGAAGATAGACCCAATTAGTTACCCAATCCCAATTCAAGATGGACAGGTACCGGAATCTCAAATTCATACAACATAACATAACCAGTATCAGACCAGTAGAAACCCGAAAAATACTCAACCACTTCCTCACAACAAATAGTATAGATATAGCAGTTATGCAAGAAATATGGATGAAACAAAACAAAGAATTTAAATTTCCAGGATACAATTTCGAAAAATCTCTAAGAACAAATGGCTACGGTGGTGTAGGCATTTTAGTTGCAAACAACATTAGATACGAAGAAATAAAACTCCCGAAATTATCCCCCATAGAAGCAATTGCAATCAAAACTCTGAATACTCTTAATGAAATAATAATAATATCAATATCCATACCCCCATTCCCCATTAGAAATGAAGAGATCAAAGAACCACTTAAAAAACTCTTAGATAACATAAGCCTTTGGAACAGATGTACTATACTAGCAGGAGACTTTAACGCTCACAATAAAATTTGGAATTCTAAACAAAATGACTGTGCTAGAGGTAAGCTACTATCGAGCCTAATAGATATGACAGACCTTGTAATATTAAACGACGGAAGCCCAACACTAATCAAGGCACCAGGAACCACACCATCAACCATTGACTTGACAATAGTTACCCCAGAAATTGCAGGAAAAATAGAATGGAAAGTAATAGATGACGAGCTAGCTAGTAACCATAAAGTTATAGAATTTGAAGTTCAAAACACAGTTAAACAACAAACAATACAAACTAAATTCTTGAATAAAAAAGCTGCTATTGAAAAAATAAACAATATAGATCCTAACGAAATAGAAAACCAATATCAACTCATACCTAAATTCCATGAACAGATTGAAAACGCCAAATACATTTCCAGAAACCAAACCTTCAAACCAAAAACATGGTGGAATGAAGAAATAAATAATTTATACAAAACTAAAAACAATAACCTAATCGAATATTTCAGAAATCAAACATATGAAAATTTATTAAAATTCAGAAAATCTAAAGCTAAACTAAAGCAAATAATTAGAAAAGAAACACGAAAAAGTTGGAATACTTTAATAGAAACAATAAACCCAGATATGGATCAAAGAAATTTATGGAATACAGTTAGAAGAATAAGTGGAGGTTTTCCAAGCAAAAATAATTTACAGCTTCTAAATGACGTTAATTTGGCTACGGATTTCATGATAACGAATTTTCCTAACACAATTACAGATCTAGAATACATACCCAAGATAACAGAAGATAGAATTACTATAACAAATAGAGAGGTTTACCAGTTAATACATTCTAAAAAGATAGTTCAAGTCCCGGTATAGATGAAATCTCGTTTCACATTTTAAAAATATCAATACATCATTGCTAGATAAAATAGTTGAAATTTTGAACCAGGTAGCAAATAGTGGGAAATACCTGAGGAATGGAGAGACATTAAAATCATTCCGATCCTTAAACCCTCGAAAAATGCAAACAACGTCAACTCCTATAGACCACTGTCAATGCTTTGTGTAATATTAAAATTAATAATTTTTGCATTAAAAACAGCTAAATTCGTACTTGGAAAATAGCCAAATTATCCCCAAATATTCATTCGGATTCAAAAAGAAAACTTCGGCAGTTAATTGCGTCAACACATTGATTTCACATATTCACAAAGCGAAAAGAGACAAGGAGGTTGTTATTGCAACGCTCTTGGACCTTACGAAGGCTTTCGATAATGTAGACATTAAAATACTACTAAAAATAATAACTGACGTAAAAGTACCAACGGTCATTACTAATTGGATATATCATTATTTAAGAAGTAGAAAAGTCAACTTAAATCTTGCTGACGGAAGTATCTTAACTGCAACAACAAATAAGGGGCTACCCCAAGGGTGTCCCCTTTCTCCTTTATTATTTAACATATACACTACAAAATTGCACACATTAGCATCAAATGACAAAGTACTAATTCAATTTGCTGACGATTTCACCGCGGTAGTAATAGCCAAAAATCTGCAATTAGCTGCTGAAAGAATGAATAATTTTTTAAATGAAATAATCACAATGCTCAACAACTTAGGAATGATAGTTAATGCAGACAAATGTGCCACAATAATCTTTACGAATAAATTCCATCCCAATACTAATATTACCATAAATAACACTCCTATTGAAATAAAAGCATTCCATAAATTTCTAGGCATCCATATCGACCACAAACTTAATTTTAAAACACATATAGATAAAACAATAGTCAAAGCTAAAAAGAAAATTAATGTTTTAAAAATGATAGGGAAACGCAAAAATGGTGCACATCCAGAAACAATGTTGAAAATAGCTAAAGCAATAGTACAGCCACATTTAGATTACGGATTAACAATAATAGCCAGAACGTCAAAAACAGTCTTTACGAAACTAGAAACAGTTCAACACCTGTACATAAGAACAAGTATGAGATTTTTAAAGTCCACGCCAAATCACGTAATACTAGCAGAAAGTGGAATTTTACCTCTGAAAGAACGAGCAGAATACCTAGCATTAAAAGAAATAGTCAAAAATCTTTACTACCGAAATACACCAATAGTAGACTATTTACAAGAACTAATAACATCAGATGAATTGCCAAAACAAACTTCATTTCTAGAAAAAATAGCCTCAATAAATAATTTCCATCTTCTACAAATGGGCCACTACATACCTTATGAAAATACAACCAAATTAACAATATATACCGAAATAGAAGGGTTAAGGAAAAATAAAACTCTATTAACAGTTCAAAAACAACTAGCTTTAGATATGATATCAAACAAATACAAAACGAGTATATAGTGTATACAGATGGATCCAAAATATGTGGTAAAACAGGGTATGGATTTTATGATAGCAATCAAAAAACTTCGTATAACGGCAGGTTAAAAACTCAATTTACAATAATGAACGCAGAGATTTTTGCAATTTTAAAAGCTATAGAATACGTTGATATTAGAAACATTAAATCCGCAATAATACTAACTGATTCTAAGAGTGCAGCACAAGCCATTAAAAATAATACAACCAATGATAACTACTTGATAAGCCAAATAATACATAATATAAATAATTCACAAATACAAAACATTACAATACAGTGGATACCGGGACATACGGGACTAATAGGAAATGATAAAGCAGATATCGCGGCAAAAATAGGGACAAATAGACAGCAAATAGATAATACACCATTGACTAAAGACGATCTGATATTAAATTTAAAAACGGAAATTAGATGCTTTTGGAACCAAAGATACAAAACGATATCCGAGGAAAAAGGAATATATCACTTTAAAATAGCACAAAACGTTCAAAAGAAACCCTGGTTTTCAGAAATGAGACTTTCTACGCATCATACTATTACTATTAATCGACTCAGAACAGGACATTTAGCAACAAAAGACCGACTAAACAGCTGGGGACTTGTTCCCAGTGATAAATGCGAACAATGTGATGTTAAAGAAGATATCATCCACATTTTACACTACTGCACTAAATTTAACCATATACGTTGCAAATATCCAATACTGTACAATAGACACGAATTAATAGATTTTCTAACAAGCACAGATCTGCAAAAAATAAAGCAAATAGCTCAATTCATTGGAGAGACTGAAATTACTGTTTGAATAATGACGATGTTTCCTAAAATGTTTAAACTGAAACAAAACAAAAACTGATATGACATTACCCGGCACTGAAAATAACTGCAAGAAAATAACTTTGATCGGTCGTTAAGTTACGGTAGAGTGACGAAATGTAGTCACACTTTCCTACAAGACTTGGCTGTTATGGACCAAACAGGTCTGCGCCATAAAGCGAGAGAAAAAAAAAAACTACAGTTGAAGCACATTTCGCTATCAAACATGGTTCGTCATTCGACTCACCCTACCCCCCTTGCCAACGTGTGTAATAATTAGATAGGATAGGAAATAATCTTTGATCAGTGAAATTTCATATCAAAATATAACAACATTAGTTATTTATATTTTCACAAAAATTTTCTTTGTTCGTAGATATTGGGGAAAATCGAAGGTAACTACCTTCATTACAACTTGGACCACGTATATGATTATCATTTAGTCAGGGATTGAACTTATCATTTCATTATCATTTAGTATTCAGCCAATAACTCATTCCAGAGGCGGAATTCCGAAAAGTGCTGTATGGCGAACTTCTAGCGCTGATTCCCCTCTACAACTTTGTCTAAGGGTACATTGCTCTATGTCTAATATTAACAGCGTGAAACGCTATGATCACTCAATATACTAAATGATAATAAGTGTTATTATCATTTAGTATATTGAATGATACTAGCGTTTCCCACGATGAATATTAAACATAGAGCAATGTTCCCTTAGACAAAGTTGTAGAGGGGAATCAGCGCTAGAAATCCGCCATACAACACTTTTCGGAATTCCGCCTCTGGAATGAGCCACTGGCTGAATACTAAATGATAATGAAATGATAAGTTCAATCCCTGCGCGTAACACACGTGTGTATGCTCCTGCTGCAGGTGAGTTTGAGTGGTGTGGTGTGTGATCATTAGAGTAAACGACTCTGTAATTGTCTCCCTTCCATGGCTTCGGAGATAGCTAGCGAGTTACAGGGTAGCTGCCTGTTCTGGTTCTTGTCCGATCTATCGCGGCCTTCGCTTCCCCATGCTCCTTAATCTTCCGCCACGTTGCATCCATAATCCACTCTTTCCACTGAGCTCACCCATGTTGTTCTCGCTTGTTTCGATAAAGGCATTCTTGATGACCGTCCACTGCTCTCCTTTGCTACCACCTTCCGGAACATCCGCTTCACGGCGTCGTTTGTTGAATCGGCGTCCGAGTTTCTCCTGCCGCCGCTGAATCCGAGCAATGCTTAACCGGATGTCGCCAATGAGAAAGCGATGGTCAGACACGATGTCAGCACTACGATTATTCCGGACCTCAGGAAGACTCAGTCTCCATTTTCGGCTGATGCAGATGTGGTCGATTTTATTTTCAGTTTGTCCATCACGAGAAACCCACGTGATATTGTGTACTAGTCAATGGGGAAAGGGCGATGCTTCAATCATCATGTCGTTATTGCCACATAATTCCAAGACATTGACGTCACGACACGCTCAGCTCATAGTCAGTGTTGTCGTAGGATTCAACTTTACGCACCATCTCACGGCCTAGAGCTTTGCTATATGACGCAGAACAAAGCATAAACTATACTGCTTACAGTTGCTTAGTCGACATGATTCGCCTTCGCCGAAAATTAATTTCAATTCATTTTCGATATCAGCGCTTCAGGATTTTTGCAACGTTTGCCACGATTTTTTATTTAAATTTTAGTTTTAAGTCTTCATGTAGATTACTAAGTTAGATGAAAAGTTCAACAAATAAATAAAAAAACATCTATGTCGTCTGCGAAACCAAATAGCTGGATAAACTTAATGAAAAAAATCGCATCACTAGTGTCAAGTCAATCCATGACCATCGTATTATAATCCCCAAAACGATGTTGAATAGCAGCAGGGTGTATTCGATGAAAATGGCACACAGATATTTACTTACCAAAATCAAACCGATTATCGGATTTTCTTGAAATTTTCAGGGAATGAAAAACTTTTAATGAGTTATGATTTACAACATTTGTTTTAATCGATTCCTTTTCACTCCACCCATCAAATTTTGTACAATCGATTTTTCCAGTGTTTTTGTTGTTTTTATCCAAATTTTCTTCAACTCCAGCTCTGTTTTACTAATTTTGGGATGTTTGCGAAGTTTTGTCTTCACAATTGCCCAGAATTTTTAATTGGCCGAAGTTCCGGTGAATTTCGTGGGTTCATATATTTTGGCACAAATTCAACACCGTTAGCTCGGTACCGCTCCAACATGTTTCGAGCGTAGTGACAGGGCGCCTGATCAGGCCAAAACAGAGTTGATCTTTGTGTTTTCTCAAGAATGGTAAAAGACGCTTCTTGGGGCACTCTTCGGTGTAAATAGTACCGTTCATTGTTCCGGAAGTAGTGAAGGGAGCGCTTACTTCACAACATTTGCAAATCATCTGCCTTCTTTGCAAATTTTGATAACTTCTTCGTTCGGACATCCTCCGGAATATCGAACTTAGACTTGGCAACGAAATATTTTTGCCCAGGAAGTTGACGGAAGTCAGCCTTGACGTAGGTTTCATCATCCATCACGATGCAACACGATTTGGTGAACAACTTCATGTAAAATTTCCTTGCGCGGGTTTTTGCAGTACACAGAAAAAAATAATGAAAAATAAACAGCGCGTAAAACCTGACATGCGGAAATTTAAACTATTCTACGCTGAAATGGTCCTCTTGTAAACAAGATTGCTTACAACTTGTATGCAATATTGACGATTCATGTCAAATATTGTATACATTTAGGCTATATCCCGTGTGGAATTGCGCTAATAATGGCGTTCCATTTATGTGCATGATTTTTTGCGTAAATTTAAGTGAATTTTTCTATCTGTGTAGTGTTTCGCTTTTCATTCCAGTTTGGTGTTTTTGCAACTTGTAAACATATAACCTACACAGTTTGAATTTTTGTGTAAATTTACGTTTATTTTGATGCACATATTTGGAGCATCGAAATACATCTAAAATTAAGGTTGACGTTAAATTTACATCACTTTAAAATTCAATTGAGATCGTTGAATTTTACACGTTTGGCTTGAAGGGCGCATTTAAAATTAAATGAATGTAAAATCCAACGGACGACAACGTTCGCTCCCACTGCCCACTCCCAAATACAATTAATCTTAAAATTGAATGAAGTTTCATTTTTCACTACTACGCTTCAATGAAAACATAAATATTTACAATTATATCAAATATATTAATTGGTTCAATATGATTTTGAGTGACCCAACAAACTCAGGCAGGAATATCTAATTATTCAAAACACATCCGCAGAATGGTCATAAATCGAAATTCAGAGCCGCAAGGTCAAACGAATAGGCTGCAAAATAAATATTAAATTATATTTGTCAGAAATTAAATAATATTCAACAAAACTATTCTTACCATTCACGTAGCTACTGCGTTGCTTACATTACATTTGTTCACAAATAAGCCGTTTTCGAGACACAATTCAGACACTCTCGATCTCAATGCGATAACGACTTCTGCTTCCATATTGTTTTCACATTAAAAGTAAACGGGTTGGAATTTACACGATCGTGTAAAGTTAAAGTTTAATTGATGGAGAATTAAATGCATATTGATGTATTTATACATCAATTGAAAAATAAATAATGATTCGTGTAATTTTATATCTTTTTCAATGCTCTTAATATGTGCATTGATTTCGATGGAAATTTCAATTAAATAACAAATTTAAACACTGTGTTTTTACGACTGGGCCTGTTTACATGTCGTTGAAATTTAAATATTTTTTGCTGTGTAGCACTCTTCATGGTTTTCAACACCTTGGACTTGTTAGCGACATTTCAAATGGACACGTTTTGAAATTTCTTGAGCTGTTGAACCACTCCTTGTCATTTAACTGTCCATTGGACCATTCACTTCCTTCATTTGAACACTCAGACGCTCCTTGAAAGTTCTCATTACACGAGATACAGATGAATTTGCAATCCGAAGCTTGTTAGCGATCGATCGGTGGGACGCCTCCGGATTTTGATGGTAGATGCACACATTTTTTCCCTGGCAATTTATTGTTTCGACGACATGATTGTAACCACTGTATGAATAACTATGAAACTCTGCAGAACTAAACAATACACTATGAATAAAAATTGCTTAAATACGGTTCAAAAGTTACAGAAGATTTTCGGTGTGCCATTTTTATCGAATACACCCTTTAAATGTCTGGTGGCATAATTTTGGCTAGAAGATTTACAACGATTGGCTAAGGTTTGAGCCATACTTACCATATATATTGTTAAACCCACTTGTTATCCCTACCGATGGACGACATAAAAGCGCAATTAAAAAGAAGCTACTGTCTTCATTGACAGAACTGAGTTCATTGAAATATTAATTACCTCCTCGCGCAATTGTTTTTACCATGTCGTAGTACAACGGTACTCGAGGCTTCATTGAGCACTTATTAGCAGTTGATAAAATGTCAATTAACGCTGTATCCGATCAAAAAACTATAGCTGTGTCACGACGCGCATACTAATGCGCGAGCGGGGATTGCATTCTGAAACAAAGCACTTCTAATTAAAATCAATTATGGAAATCAAAAACGCTGCGAGCTCAACGGAAACTGCGGAAACAGAACAAAGGAGTGAAACGCCTCATCGCAGGTGGGGGAGTATGATCCAATATGTACCATCTGATTATTTAATCGCTTCAAAGAATTCATATGAGCCCTCTTAATGCCTACACATAGAAGTGTTCACTGAAATTGACTCAAAGTAACGATTGAAATAGCTTTGAGCATGAAAATCTGAATATAATCATTTTTCTCCTGTTTGTCTAACAATTCATGGAAAAGAGCATTTGGCTTACGACCACGTTCCCCGAGTTTACAAATTATCTTTTTTGCGAATATTGATGTTGCTGTAGGGGAGTGTGGCCAAAACTAATCTGAACGAGTGACGTTTTCGCAAAATATGGGTAGCTATGGATGGAGAATTTCTGATACGTCGAAGAAATAGTATCATGTCATAAAACTCAATACCGAACACGGTGAAGCAAGTCTCCCCTAGACCCTTACATTCAACGGTGTGCTCGGCACGGGATGAAACGAATGAATGATTCAGAGCAAAAACAAGCGAATCAACTTCCGCTCTGACAATCCTTTGCCGTGAATAAGCTTTCGCGAAGTTCATATTTTTTTGCTCTTCGTTTCCGGCTCGATGATTGAGCAATGGAAAAGAAAGAAGAACGATGAGGTGTTCCTCGGCGCTCTATACCTAATACTGATTTTACCAGACGAGGTGCGAAGGCGAAAAATATGCCGACGAAGCGTGTGCCAAGTAATCTCTCTTCATTGAAGAATCGAATCGATATCATGCATTTAAACGACGCTATTATGCAAATTCTCTTATTCAGCGTATTATCGTGCCGTTCGGGCGCGCACTTATATTTTCAATTATTCACTTTTGTCTCGCAAATTCATCACGTGTTCGTCATGATAATCCTTTAGAAGATATGCATAAACAAGCATGAGTTGGTTGTTCGCGTCTGGCTGAACTGTATGAGAAATAAGTTTGAGATTTCAAAGAAAAGTCCTGGGTGATGAGAAAGGTACGTGAAAAATTGTATAAACATATTTTTAAGAGATTTAGAACAGTGGATTGCAACATGAATAACATGCACAGTTCAACTTGCAGGAAAAATTATTAAAAATAAACAACGCGTTAAACTTGGGATGCGGAAATTTATGATATATTATGCTGAATGGTCGACTTCCTAATAAGTTTAACAATATTATATTGTTTCCGAATTTATTTATTTATCAAATTGGTACAATCGTGTGTTTTAAGTTGTGTCTATTCTGACATTTACAAGAGAGGTTAATTGAACAATTTGCCACGACAGACAGGCATAATTGCGTCACGTAGTTTGGAGGAACCTTAACTGCGAATCCCGTTCTAATCCAATTTCAAAACTAGATAGCGCTTTCAGGGGCACATAATTCCAAAAGCAAACGACAGGCAAAAGCGAAAAACCATTTCCACTTTTACTTACTTGCAGCATACACGAAAAAATAGTTTTCAGATGCGCTAATCGCCTATAAATTTACATTTGTGAGAGCAAAAACGCGAGGTGAGAGCTAGCACGGCCATTTCTGTCAGCCATTTTTGGACACTGCCGTAAGTCACCTTAAAACATGAAGAACTATTTATAAAGACTAGTGATGATCCGAAGAGGTTCCTAAGTTATGTGCATCCATAGCATAAAAAACTGCATACCTACCTACCGAATTGAAACAGAATGTTGAGACACAAATCGAAATCCACTCAATATCAGCAGCGTGTTCAAACTCCCATCTGAAGTCACATAATTTCCTTTTCCCGTACAAGTGGCATCTCATTGGAAGCACATTCCGTGTATCGGATATTGCCAAGCACTTTCAAATGTACTCAATCCGCAGAGTAGGTATCCGGCAAGCACGAGTTCTATTTGATCAAAGAAATTTCAAAAACCGAAAACGGAACAGCATAGCATAAATGTTTACCCTGTCTCACGTCGTACTTCCCTGGACCATAAATTAAGAAAAATCGATACCCATGTACACAAAACTCACCGAACCGTATGTGATGACACGGATCGATTCAACTTCGAGCGGGGGGCAACGGTAATGACTTGGAAAGGCTGGCAGATATGGCGCAAAGGTAGGTATGTATATGATGAATACCGATTGCAACTCAACCAAACAACAACGGTGTGAAACCAAGTCCAGAACCAGGCGGGCACGGTGAGTGTGGGCCGACGACAGCGATGGATGACGGTGACTGCGAAGACGATGGAAAGTGCATTACTCCTTCGTTGTTATGGTGAGCCTTAATCAGTTTCCTCCTCCGTTATTGTATTTTTTTGCTCTCCTCGCGCACACCAGAAATTCTCATCCAAAGTGTGCTTGAGTCGCTGCCAGTGGTTGCCATTCCATTGCCATTGCCCCAGTGAAGTCGGTATACGACCCCTGCCAGTCACACGCTGCAGGACATATTGCTCCAGACGTGAGGCAGACAAAATATCTACCGAAACACATGGGCATGGCAATGACGTAAACAGCAATTTAGTTGCTGATATTTCAATAAGGCCGTTTCAAATATTTTATAAAAATTATGCCGTATTGACATTCAAAAGGTAAAGAGGGTAAACAAAAAATATACGGAATATTAAATAAAATTATTAAATCTTCTCCAGAATGTAGCCACTCGAATTATTATTTTTGGGCAAATAAATTCAAGGAGAGGCATATTTTGACGTAGGACTTACGTCTTTCTTTACTATACTGGGTGTCATTTAGATTTTTGGAAATCGAGAGCGTTACGCTGGAAGGGAAGATTTTGAACGTTACTAGCGCCTTTATCTTTCGGACTATTCCAGCCGCTGCAAACTTATAGGCCTGGAGACACTTGCGCTTCGTCGGACTAATCTGCAAAGGCTGTTTGTTTTTGATATTTTAAAAAATGTCGTGCAGTGTCCATATTTATTGCAAAATGTTACGTTTTGCGCTCCTTCTCGGCATCTGCGTGAACGCGATCTTATTATGATTCAGCGTCACAGGACGTCATATGGTTTTAACAACCCTCTGGAAAACTGTTTTCGGTCGTTTAATAGTGCAAGTGCTGTTTTTGATTTTAATGTGTCTAAACTAGTTTTTAAGAATAGAATAAGAAATATTAGATAAGAAGCAGTCTGAGGAGTTTTTTATAATTCAAGACGAAGAAATAAATAAATAAATAAATAAATTTTTAAGATTTATATACAGGGGATGTCCAAAATAACTGGGATAGGCAAATTTTGGGCATAATTAGATGTGTTGTAACTATGTCAATTATTATCCGATTTTGACAATTTAGGGATGCCTGAACTAGAAATTTAATGTAGTTTCACCATATGTCCATAGAACCGACCATGGTCATCGGATACCGGAGATATTCCGGGTTTTTCTAAGGTAGGTTCAGAACCGTGAATTTGTGGTGGGTATTGGGATAAGTTGTGGTTAAAAACAGAATAATATTAGTAACCACAAATAAAGTAGGGCTCTTTCTGATTGGAACCATATGTTGAAATTCGAAATCGGACCAGGATCAAGTGAGATATGGCCATTTGTTTAGAATCGGTGCCAATCGGGAGTTTTAAAAGGGACCAGGCCACAAATTCATTTGAATCAAGCTTTTTGACCGATCTTCCATTATGATTACATTTTAAAAGTCTTCTGATACGTCAATAATGAAAAACCAATTAAAAAGACGGATCCTAAAGTCGCTGGGGTGCCCCGGGGGAACATGTAGAAGGGGACATTTCAGTTTTAGCGCTTAAACTGAAATGTTTTCTTCAATAGATTTCCTTGGAGCAATGGATTTCTGATAGAAAACAATGAAAAACGAACCGTCGAATGGTCAGTTTTGGCGCTAAAACTGAAATGTCCCCTTCTACAGGTTCCCGGGGACAATCCGTAGGTCCCGGAATCGGTCAAATCCATCAGTGGTCCATTTTATATTCATACTTCGCTTCATGATAGAAAACCATGAAAAACGAACCGTCGAATGACCAGTTTTGGCGCTACAGCTGAAATGTCCCCTTCTACAGGTTCCCCGGGGCCAATCCGTAGGCCCCGGTAGCGGTCAAAGCCGTCAGTGGTCCATTTTATATTCATACCTCACTTCCTGATAGAAGATGGTACTTGCAATCCTAGCAACCTTAGGAGATTTGCTGAACAAATTGACATGTCAAATTTTTCGCATTGTTTTGATGTCCAATTATCGATTTATTATTAACATTTCAAATGGAAACGCAAAACAGGACATGAGATTTGATAGTTTTGACATACGTATTTTTAATAATTTCTGGTAGCATGCGTTGCAAAAGGTGGTGCCCATGTCATTTTTCCGTCGTGTTTTCGCGTTATGATTTCGGACCGAAATTAATAGTTTCAAGTCATTTTGCGTATATAGTAATGCGGGTGGCTTTGTGCGGAAGGCAAAACGATCGGCCGGACGCCGTAATTTTGCTCTGTTTTGCGTGAGTGAGTAGGGTAAAGTGCCCAATAGTGGACCCTCTAGTAGCGAAATTTTGCTCTTCCTGTCAAAAGGAGTAGAAATGTTCAACATATTATTTCCGCCTGATATCTAACAACAAGCTCTGCATCCCCTCTTCACGATACATACATAAAACACCTAAATACATGATGTTATTAGTTGAAATTAACATTTTAAAGTCTAACTGAATTCGCCCTATAGTAGACCCTCTGGGGGTCCATAATAGGAAATTGCTTCCCTATAGTCGACACTTCATTTGATTTTCATGTCCCGTTTCGGGACGTTCTTCTTCCTATTATGGACCCCTGCAAAATATTCCTATAATGGACACTCTGGTGTTTATTTTTTATAGAATTGTAAAAAATCATCTAATTTTACTTTCCATAGCATTTTCAATGCATGTAATCAAATCATAGGACTGCAAGGTAGGTTCTCCCGATAGAATTTCATAGCAACATGTTGACATTGGGCTGTAATAATGCGAAAATGGCTGGAGGGTCCACTATTGGTTGGGGGTCCACTATTGGGCACTTTACCCTAAATGAATCAGAAAGTGAAAGTTTGTTTCTTGTCCGGTCGTGTTTCTCCAGTAAGCGGATCGACCGGTCGTCTGTTTTGCTCTGTTTTGCGCGGGTGAGTAAATAAATCAGAAAGTAAAAGTTTGTTTCTTGTCCGGTCGTGTTTCTCCAGTTAGAGGATCGGCCGGTCGTCAAAGTTTAGTTTTGCTTTGTGCGGAAGGCAAAACGATCCGCCGATCGCCGTAATTTTGCTCTGTTTTGCGCTGGTGAGTAAATGAATCAGAAAGTAAAAGTTTGTTTCTTATCCGGTCGTGTTTCTCCAGTAAGCTTTGTGCGGAAGGCAAAACGATCGGCCGGTCGTCGTAATTTTGTTCTGCTTTGCGCGAGTGACTGAATAAATCAGAAAGTGAAAGTTCCAGACAGCGAGACTGTTATTTCCCATCCCATAGATCGCATCACTTACCGAAGTGAATCCAGATAAATTATCCTTTGTAACTAAAACGATATCCTATCCCAAGACAATCGTGGAGATGCAGAGGTGTTCTCGGTCTCTAGTAGCAACGAGAGTCGGACTAACAATCCTTCCCTTCCTATATGACCGTAAGGACGTGGCCGGCGCCGTTATTGACTTTAGATATTTGAGCTCCCGAAACGTGTACATTGAGAATGGGTAGCTAGTCCCAAGCCCCATTTATTGTGTTCTCTGTACAATTTCGCAAGTTCTAGTCAATCACGGAGTAGCAACTACGAATTGTGCGGTCATAATGCTCATGCTCATGCTCATTTTGCGTATATAGTAATGCGGGTATTCAAAGTGTTTTTTGGGAGAATTTCTCAGAAGCGAGTTCGGAGAATAAGACGTGGTTTAATTATAGTGTTTGTGAATTAGTGATGATTGAGCGTGTCGGAAAATATCAACACAAACCGGTGAGAAAGTTCCATTTATACACTGTAGTTTCTGAATTACAGTTGGTGGCGAGTGGTTCCTGACTTGGTTCATGTCTTTCAAAACAAATGGCTTGAGCCTGGTTTCGTACTACCCGTTGCTGATATCAGTAGAGACGCGATATCGATTTTTCCTATAAAAATATGTTTATTTATTTATCTTTACATTTATATACTTTGAATTTTCTCCTTATTATTTGTGGTATGTGTAATCATATAAATAATAGTAAAAACAAATTTCGCTCACTGACAATTTAACTATAATCAGTAATTCCATTTTTTTTAAACAGTAATCTTATTAGAAGACCATTACCTACTTGAAATTTTATACAGTAAAAAAGTAAAATTGTAGTGTTGTCAGTAACGAACGAAATTTTAGATGTGCCACATTGTATGTACGTTTTATGAGTGCGTGTTTTCTCTTGTTTCGGACGATAGATCGATCGCGGGATCTGACGAAATATTGTGATCTGCATTACGCGGCCGGTTATTAAGTTATTAACTAACTAAGAACTGATTAAAACAGTTCAGTGCGTGTTTTTTCGGAGTAGTCATCGAGCAAGCGTTGTGTAGTGCGTGTTTTAGTCGTCGCGAAGTAGTTAAGATATCGAATCAGTCTTCGGAAAAAATCGTAAGACACGCGTTGCTTTTCCGTTTTTGTATCATCATGAATATGGTTTCGTTGAGTGTATGATGCATATTGCATAAAAAGTGTTTCAGACACGCGCATGTTTGAGCAAGCATAGAGTGATCGATTATAAGCAAGGGCAATGCCCTTGCCAATAATTTGAGGCTATGTGAATGCACAAACATGTTCAGCATCAGGATAAATTGGAATAAAACCGATCTCCATAACCTGTGCAACAGTAATAATATTTTTACCACTATATACATGCCAGAATCAAACGGATTTAGTTTTGATTCAGGAAGTTTGAATACACTTCAGATATCTCTATGATATGTGGGTGTACTCATGCGGGGCTTATTGTAAACGACTATAGCTTCGGAATGCTCGCGTTCTTGAAATGGGCTATAGGAGTTGCAATAGAGCTATCACCTTCTAGCTCCCGGATCTAAGATTCTTGCAATTATATAAATAAAATGGTTGCACGAATATTCTATCCATAATGCCACTGCCAGACAGTGAAAAACCTTGAACCTAAACTAAGAACCTAAACCAGAAAACCTTGAAAAACGAACCGTCGAATGGCCAGTTTTGGCGCTAAAACTGACATGTCCCCTTCTACAAATTCCCCGAAGACAATCCGTAGGTGGTAAGTAGGTGGTAAGGGGTAAGTGATCGCCCAGCAGAAAACGAGGTGGTAATCGCTGCGGTGATCGATATGCGTCTGAAGATGGTCGAGGCAAAGCAGTAGACCGAAACGTCACGCAGAAATAATTGTGTTTAGTTTTTGTTCACCGAGAAAAATCAACAAAACGACTCCATACAATCCGTAGGTCCCGGTAGCGGTCAAAGCCGTCAGTGGTCCATTTTATATTCATACCTCGCTTCATGATAGAAAAACATGAAAAACGAACCGTCGAATGACCAGTTTTGGCGCTAAAACTGAAATGTCCCCTTCTACAGGTTCCTTGGGGACAATTCGTAGGTCCCGGAATCGGTCAAATCCATCAGTGGTCCATTTTATATTCATACTTCGTTTCATGATAGTAAACCATGAAAAACGAACCGTCGAATGACCAGTTTTGGCGCTTCAACTGAAATGTCCCCTTCTACAGGTTCCCTGGGGACAATCCGTAGGCCCCGGTAGCGGTCAAAGCCGTCAGTGGTCCATTTTATATTCACACCTCACTTCCTGATAGAAAACCTTGAAAAAGAACCGTCGAATGACCAGTTTCCGTAGGTCCCGGTAGCAGTCAAATCCGTCAGTGGTTCATTTTATATTCATACTTTGCTTCACGAAAGAAAACCATGAAAAACGAACCGTCGAATGACCAGTTTTGGCGCTTAAACTGAAATGTCCCCTTCTACAGGTTCCCCGGGGACAATCCGTAGGTCCCGGTAGCGGTCAAAGCCGCCAGTCGTCCATTTTATATTCATACCTCGCTTCCTGAAAGAAAACCATGAAAAACGAACCGTCGAATGACCAGTTTTAGCGCTTAAACTGAAATGTCCCCTTCTACAGGTTCCCCGGGGATAATCCGTAGGTCTCGAAATCGGTCAAATCCGTCAGTAGTCCATTTTATATTCATACTTCGCTTCATGATAGAAAACCATGAAAAACGAACCGTCGAATGACCAGTTTTGGCGCTTAAACTGAAATGTCCCCTTCTACAGGTTCCCGGGGACAATCCGTCCCCTTCTACAGGTTCCCGGGGACAATCCGTAGGTCCCGGAATCGGTCAAATCCGTCAGTGGTCCATTTTGTATTCATACTTCGCTTCATGATAGAAAACCATGAAAAACGAACCGTCGAATGACCAGTTTTAGCGCTTAAACTGAAATGTCCCCTTCTACAGGTTCCCGGGGACAATCCGTAGGTCCCGGAATCGGTCAAATCCGTCAGTGGTCCATTTTATATTCATACTTCGCTTCATGATAGAAAACCATGAAAAACGAACCGTCGAATGACCAGTTTTGGCGCTTAAACTGAAATGTCCCCTTCTACAGGTTCCCGGGGACAATCCGTAGGTCCCGGAATCGGTCAAATCCGTCAGTGGTCCATTATATATTCATACTTCGCTTCATGATAGAAAACCATGAAAAACGAACCGTCGAATGACCAGTTTTAGCGCTTAAACTGAAATGTCCCCTTCTACAGGTTCCCGGGGACAATCCGTAGGTCCCGGAATCGGTCAAATCCGTCAGTGGTCCATTTTATATTCATACTTCGCTTCATGATAGAAAACCATGAAAAACGAACCGTCGAATGACCAGTTTTGGCGCTTAAACTGAAATGTCCCCTTCTACAGGTTCCCGGGGACAATCCGTAGGTCCCGGAATCGGTCAAATCCGTCAGTGGTCCATTTTATATTCATACTTCGCTTCCTGATAGAAAACCATGAAAAACGAACCGTCGAATGACCAGTTTTGGCGCTAAAACTGAAATGTCCGCCCAAACGTTGACCGATTTGGCTGAAAATTTGTCCAGAGCATCAGGGCATCAAATAGAACCGAATAAGAGGGCGGCCTATCAAAAAAATTGAAAAAGTTTTTCCCATACTAATTTGAGCCACCCTAGTAAGCACGCATGTTAGCAAAAAAAAGCAACGAAATTGGTGCTGTATTTCTTTGTTTGGAAAACGGGACAGTTCCCCTAAAATAGCACATTTTGCCCAAGTTTGAAAATTCTATAAATATAAATATGGCCCTCGCAAAACTTCAACACCTTTCAAACCATTTTCACACTTGTCGCTGCCTAGCGATAACATTCAGACTCCGTTTCTTTCCCATCTGCTTTCTCACACACGCTGCTCCCTTCCTCTATACGAGCAGCATCGAGACCGATATGCCAATAAAATTAAATTTATAATTTTTAAACTTCAAATACTATCATCAATAAGAAATCTATAAATGCCCTACATTTGCTTGAGTAAATAAGGGCTTCATAGTTAGAACAAAGCAATTCTAATTATGTAATTAATTATAAGTTTTATTTCCAGAAGTTTTGAATAAACAAATTGCTAATAATTCTACACAGCATGGAAGTTGTCGTTTCCAATATCAATACTGTAATCAAACTCCATAGATCCAAAAATAAGAAGTTAAATGTAAATATGTTACGTTTATACAAGTCCTACGTCTACTCGCGGTTATGATGAAAACATTACCCATTGCTCGATTTTTAAATATTTATATCGACCTAAACCCAAAATTAAGAGCATGACCTACACAGCAAATAATTTTGAAAATTCAACGACGTGTAAAATAGCAGCTAATCCCATCAAACAAATTAACATTCGATATCCAATTGAATTTGACTGAATCTTAAAAGCAAGCACCGTTTAAATTTATTTCGATTTAAAAGAACAGTAAGATCGATTGAATGCTACGTTTATTTGCATGCTCCAAATATGTGCATGAAAATACATTTAAAATCACAACATATTTTTATCTGTGTAGTGAAAACCTAAATTAAGAGCGTGATCTATGAACACAAGTGCATTGTAGGCATAATTCCATCATGGCATACACGCATCAAAACATGTCTAAGAGGTGATCTATAAATTGTGAACATACAAATTTTAAGCAATCAAATAAACTCAGCATTCAATCACACTTACTGTTGCATATACGTTAGCGTCTAGATACTGGAAGCGCGGAGTAGAAAACCAGCCACTGCTGGTGAAAAAATTTCAAATTTCGGAAAAAAAACATGGATAAATTGGAAACTTCTGGTAAAAATCTCTGACGAATTCTCGAGAGAGATTCTGGAGGTAATACCAACTGAATTACCATGTAGGATACTCATTATGGTCCACAGAAAAAAAAAATTAGCGATTAAAATAGTGATTAAAATGTGACGAATCTAGCCAATATATGACAATAAGTGCAAAACACAGCTTTTTTCAATAATCGCTATGTCAGAACTTCTGAACTATTTTTTAGAATTTTGGGTTACATTATTTTTTTAGACCACAGCAAGCACTCAAAGAACATATAATGACAAATCCCAGAATAATCCACCTAGCGGCGATGGTGCCTTTCTCGTGTATTATAAAACAAGGAAACACATAAAAGTAACAAGAAAAGCATATAAGAGAGGTCAAGATTGCACTTCAGGGAAATAGATTCAATTATGTACATCAATTCACATTTATTTGCGTTTATTTAAATGCATTGCAGCAATTTTGGAAATATTTTTTTTCGATTTTGATTTTTTTTTCCTTGGGAAAAATGGGGGAAAAATCAATGTTTTTTATTACTCCGGAACGCAATGGCCGATTCGGCCAATTTTCAGCAGGAAGGATTTCGCGTCGAATGCAAACGTCCTGTTGCAAACAAATCGGATAATGCTAAGTACAAACAAGTATGTCTCACAATTTTTTTGTACACACACACATGCATACATACATAAACACATACAGACATCATCTCTATTCGTCGAGCTGAGTCGACTGGTCTCACAATGGGTATCCGAGCTTTCTATCAAAAGTTCGGTTTTGGAGTAATCCTATAGCCTTTACGTATACTTAGTATACGCAAAAGGCAAAAAAATAGGTTCGTACCCATAATTGTGTGATAAGTAATCAGATTTTCTTGGTTGATCCATAATTTCATTAGCATTAGCATTAGCATTTAGCAGTTCGCACAAATTCGTAGGTGGTACAAGCCAAGACTATTGTATGAGAGTAGCATCACTTTCATCCGTTACCACAGATATTGATTTGGGACTAATCACTAACTCTTAGATGGAAGCAATGTACTCTCCAATAGTCGAGATCTGTCCTGGCCACGTCCTTGCGAATGCTGAGGAAGGGGAAGGATGGTTTGTTGGACACCTACTTAAGAAAGATGCAGAGAACTCTACGACCTCTCATAGGTGCCACGGGTGGTTTTGGGATTGTGTGGAAGGTTATAACAGTAGGAATCGTTTTGGTATAACGTGAAACACAGAAAGCACTAAGATAGAAATACAAAGTAGGAAAGGGACGAGCCTGGAATTGAACCCACGACCTCCTGCTTATAAGGCAGAAGCGGTAGCCACTAGACCACCGAGCTCGTCTTTTCTTGGTTGATCCATAATTGTTTGTTCTAAAATATAGATTTGAAATTCCAGATGTTTCCACCAAGCAATAATGATGCCTTTCTCGATACAGTCGATGCACTTCGCCTCAGTGTAAGACATTCCAACTATGATTGCCTACCTTAAGGCGTTTACCAATGCTTGCCTTATAGACAAAGTGAAAATTTCACCATTTTCTTTAAAACTTTTGAAATAAATGGCCTGAGTAAGGATTACGGTATCTGTGAAGTGCTTAATGAACACTACGCTGGGAGGCGCCACTGTCTCCCAGGGGGATGGGGAGTGGGAGTTAACAATATTTCAATTCTTTCAAGATAGTTCTGTTGTTCTTCAACATATGCCGAGAGTGTCTATTACATCTGTATTTAACGGTTGTTGTTAGAATTAGGAAAAAAACGGAATAATCCACCAAGCAGTGATGGTGCTTTTCTCGTGTATTATGAAATGTATCAAGAAAAGCACATAAGGGACCATCCACAAAGTACGTCATGCATCTAGGGGGAGGGGGAATTTAGAGTAGCGTGACGATCCATACAAAAATTTTAGAGGTTTGTTACAAAAAGCGTGACGAATGAGGGAGGGGCGGTTGAAAATCGCCAATTTTTGCGTGACGTACTTTATGGATAGCCCCTAAGAGAGGCCAAAATTACACTTTAGGGAGATAGATTCAGTTATTTCCATTAATTCACATTTATTTGCGTTCATTTTAATGCATTGCAGCAGTTAAAAAAAATCGATTTTTTTTCAAGGACCCTTGGTTAAAATGAGGAAAAACAATGTTTTTTTAATAACTCCGGAACGCAATAACCGAAAAATAATAACGAAAAATTAGTAAGGATTCCGCGTCGAATGCAACCTGTTGCAAGCAAATCGGATAAGGCTAAATACAAAAAAGTGTGTCTCACATTTTTTTGTACATATGCACATACATACATACATACATACACACATACAGACGTCACCTCAATTCGTCGAGCTGAGTCGATTCGTATATAACACTATGGGTCTCCGAGCCTTTGAAACCATCAGAGACCCAGGGAGTAGAATTTAGGTCCTAGACGAGGACCAGCAAAACCCTCAAGCTGCTGGTCTAGAGCCAAGGCAACTTCCGGGGTGGGCACTCAAGACCTCTTTTGTTATTTCTCCCTGGTCCTCTTGTGGTTCTATCTCTTTTGTGGTTCTATTAAGTTTCATGTGGTGGAAAGGCGGACAATAACAAAGTGGATTGATACAACGGAAAACAAGATTAATGAACTTAAGACTAAACGAACAGCTTTGATTCGGAGGGCCATACAATTGTGATAAAATAGTTATTTTTATTTTTAACGTTTTATTTAAAGACTAAAGAAGGGAGGGGGTCATTGTGTGAGCTCACTGGTTCGTTGCGGCCGTTGCTGCTGCTGATGATCGTTGGATGATTACGCTGGTTTTCTGCTCACTGCCGCATGCTTGTCGCTCATAGCCATTTTTACACAAACATAAAGGCAGGGTTGTTACGACTACGCGGATTTCGCGGATTTCGCGATTTTTGCGGATTTGGCGCGGATTTACATAACGATTTTAAAATTTCGCGCGGATTTGGCGCGGATTTAGTTTTAGGTGAAAATTTAATAAATAAACAGCTATATCTAAGGAGGTTTATTTGAAAATTAGTTTAATGTCTATTTAGATGAACTTCATTTTCAATAGCAAATGTTTTTGAGAACTATTACTTATTGAAGTCTATTACCGATATTGTTTTCGGATATATCCAAGCTCATATTGAATGGCATGCCAGCATTCATTAAACAAATGTCATGAGGAGAAGGATGCCATTTGTTGTCAATTTTAATCCATTCTAAAATTGACAAATAGAACACATGTCTATTGAAGGGCATGAACATCCATTTCCATCTTGTCAATTTCTTCGTAGTTCCGAGATATTTGTCAGTTCCTGAATGATTATTCCTTTTACGATGAACCACATAGCACGATATATCATAATATTTTTCAGAAGTTTTTTATATTGTTGGAACATTTTATATTGCTTCCATAGCATTCATCTATAACGAATAAGGGTTTATACAATATTTGGTCGGGGTTGTACCAGAACCGCCCGTACCAAGCGGCTTTTTAACTGACTTGTAAATCACTTCAGTATATGTTGAGGTCTCTAGAAAATACGAATCATATGCAATTAAAATGTTTGTCGTTGATACAGTTGTTGGTGGGCCTTTATTTTGTATGTTTTACTTTTACGAACTAAAAACCACGAGACACACTAAAAAATAATGATTTTAAAACACCTGCTAAATCGAAATCCGTCCATCGTAGACGGATTTCGAATCGAATAATCAAAGTCCGTACTTTATATGTTTTACAGAAATGCTCCAGATGTGATTTTCTTTCATATAAGGCTTGAACACCATGACTTTTCAAACACATAGTGTTTTTTGGGACACCCTATTTTGGAGGACTTCTAGCAATACACAACAATTTTTCCAAAGGAAAGGAAATTTTTCAATTTTTTTAATTATTTTATTTTGATTTCACCTATACATTTTTTTAAGGAATCGATCAATTTCTGTTAATTTTCCGAATGAGTTCTTGGATTGATTTTCTGGGGAATTTCCCGGAGGAGACCGTGGAGAAATTTTCAAGAGCATTTCTGGAGTAAACTTCAATACAATTTCTAGCGAGTTCGTGATTGAATGTGTTTCATATTAAACTCGGATCCGGGTGTTCAGTTCTACTTTATGCGGTCGGAAAGCGAATCAATTAGTTCGCGATTGAATGTGATTCATATCGGACTCGGGTCCGGGTGTTTATTTTATTTTGTGCGGTTCAGTAGCTGAAGACCGTCGTCAATAATAATGGAGTTGAATTTAATTTCACATTTAGGAAATGCAATGCCTCTGGCTCCGACAATTAATTTTGTCAAAGATACGAGAGCACTATCAATATCATTTTTGATATCGAGAGGAATATCAACATCAAAATTCCTATCGATATACGTTTTATATAAATCCCAATCAGCTCTATGGTAATTGAAAGTAGAGCTGATTGGATTGTTAATGGCTTCTTGTGAGATTTCAAACGTCACAGGAAGGTGATCAGAGTCGAAGTCAGCATGAGTTACCAATTGGCCACACAGCTAACTTGAATCCGTTAAAACTAAATCAATTGTAGAAGGATTTCGACTGGAAGAAAAACAAGTTGGTCCATTGTGATATTGAATAGTATAATATCCCGCAGCTCAATCTTCAAATAAAATTTTACCATTGGAATTGCTTTGAGCATTATTCCATGAACGGTGTTTGGCATTAAAGTCACCAATAATGAAAAATTTGGATTTGTTTCGAGTTAGAATTTGAAGATCAGCTCTCAACATTGCACTGGAAAGGCAAGTAGGCAGCAATAGAAGAGAATTGTCCAAAAATTTGTTTCAACAGAAACTCCCATGGTTTCGAAAACTTTGGTTTCAAACGAAGAATATAATTTATCAGAAAAATATATAGAGCTCTTTTAGTGGAATGTATTCAACCGTCTAAGACGAATTAAGCACTCTCCATTTAATTCCATCAGTTAATTTTCGTTATCTTTGCAGATACGTATTTCGACCACAACTGTGTGGTCGTCTTCAGTGTCTCGTACTTGACTCGACTTACTCTCGTCGTCTTACGACTCGTCGAGTCAAGTACGAGACACTGAAGACGACCACACAGTTGTGGTCGAAATACGTATCTGCAAAGATAACGAAAATTAACTAGTGGAATTAAATGGAGAGTGCTTAATTCGTCTTAGACGGTTGATATAATTTATGTTTGTATTACATAAAGAGGTAGCATGCAACATACCTTTCTTCCCTCAGGGGCTGCCTACTCTGCTATTCGAGGGTTGGACGCTAGGATGGCCTGCACCGTCGCTCTTCTCGCGACGTGGTCGACGCCGTCGATATGGGTCGCCGGTGTAAGGGCGTTAGGACGCGGCGTCTGGACTCTCACCGCTGTTTGTCGAGGTATACGAAGTCTGATATACACTAACGCGAGATATGATATGGGGGGAGAGGACACTTTTCGGACTTCCGCTTAGAGCTTCGGATAGTCGTCGGTCTAAATACCGGAATGTCGCAAGTATAGACTCGTCACGGATACCAGGGCTCTTCAAGTTGCCTCCTGGACACTACCGAGTTGATAACCTCACTACGATTCACAATCGCACATTGCGCACTGCGTGCCCAAGATTTAACCGTTTCACCCGCGATTTCGGTTCGCACTTTACTCCAGGGAGGTCTGTCCTCTGATCGCCGGCATTTAATCTTCGCCAGGAAATTAGAACCACTTGGTGCCACAAAATATAGCACTAGCACCACACACAAAAGCCGAAGCGGCAAATCTGGCTTTCTCGAGACTGTCTCGTACACCGGCTCGAGATTAACAACCACGGACAAACGAGTCGAAGCTCCAACCAAGCCCCAGTGTCTCGTACTTGACTCGACTTACTCTCGTCGTCTTACGACTCGTCGAGTCAAGTACGAGACACTGAAGACGACCACACAGTTGTGGTCGAAATACGTATCTGCAAAGATAACGAAAATTAACTAGTGGAATTAAATGGAGAGTGCTTAATTCGTCTTAGACGGTTGATATAATTTATGTTTGTATTACATAAAGAGGTAGCATGCAACATACCTTTCTTCCCTCAGGGGCTGCCTACTCTGCTATTCGAGGGTTGGACGCTAGGATGGCCTGCACCGTCGCTCTTCTCGCGACGTGGTCGACGCCGTCGATATGGGTCGCCGGTGTAAGGGCGTTAGGACGCGGCGTCTGGACTCTCACCGCTGTTTGTCGAGGTATACGAAGTCTGATATACACTAACGCGAGATATGATATGGGGGGAGGACACTTTTCGGACTTCCGCTTAGAGCTTCGGATAGTCGTCGGTCTAAATACCGGAATGTCGCAAGTATAGACTCGTCACGGATACCAGGGCTCTTCAAGTTGCCTCCTGGACACTACCGAGTTGATAACCTCACTACGATTCACAATCGCACATTGCGCACTGCGTGCCCAAGATTTAACCGTTTCACCCGCGATTTCGGTTCGCACTTTACTCCAGGGAGGTCTGTCCTCTGATCGCCGGCATTTAATCTTCGCCAGGAAATTAGAACCACTTGGTGCCACAAAATATAGCACTAGCACCACACACAAAAGCCGAAGCGGCAAATCTGGCTTTCTCGAGACTGTCTCGTACACCGGCTCGAGATTAACAACCACGGACAAACGAGTCGAAGCTCCAACCTCTTTCGCTCTCCGTTCGTAGACGTACCGTTCGATCAAGCGTACCAACCGATATTCAGCCATGGTAGCTATACTACCAGCAGACGGTGTGCAAAAGGGCAGATGAAAAAGCAATATTTTTTTACAAACTAATTGTCTACCTCCTATCATTCAAGCAAATACAATTTTATTATAATTTAATTTTAATAGGACATGGTTCAATGTTACATTTGATACGGCTATTTATGACAATGGCGACCTCACCACAGGCGCTGTCAAGACGATCATCTCGGTAAATAAAATAATTTGGATCTCTTTTGAGGAAAAGACCAGGTTTTAAATATGTTTCAGTCATAATGGCGATGTGCATATTATGAACTGATAGGAAGTTGAATAATTAATTTTCCTTACCCTTTAAAAAGGCATTCCAATTTAAAATTTTCAAAGAATTATTTGGATCCCTTTAAACGAAGTCCAATAACAGTTTTTTGAGTAAATTTGATACCAACCTGAACTGTTTCAGATTTGGTATTTGCTTTGAACATTGCATCAATCATGTGATGCAATTGTTCATTTAAGAAAGTCAAAGTCGGAAGCAGATATGCTACCTGAGTCGTCAGAACGAACGTTATTTTCCGTTGATGAATGGCTATGAAAATCATTCATGGTCGGTAAAGTTTCAGAGATGAAATTTTGCCTGCCTACAGCGATGCTTGCATAGGTAGGCGTGTTTGAAAAATTATAATTTCGTGAACTGTTCGTTACCCGCTGAGAGGTAGGAGCAAAATTTGTTCGTTGATTGTGGTGGGTATGAATTGCTCACCGGCAAATGATTGCGGATTTTGAGCGTTTGAAATATGTGTACCCGGTGAATCCGGGATCCTATTGGAGTTTTCCGTCATTTATTTGGCATGGGAAGTCAAAAAAATTGCGTGAAGGATATTCCCAGAAATTGGATTTATGATTGCCCCCACAATTGGCACATTTAAATTTATTGGAATCTTCACTCACAGGACAGGCGTCCTTGGCGTGAGAGGTACAACTGTGTGGTCGTCTTCAGTGTCTCGTGCTTGACTCTACTTGAAGAAAACAATCGCAACTTACACTATTTATACTACGCTAGGTACCTAATCTAATATTATTTGCCTACTCCATTGACCTATACAGTTAATTACCTTATTGCTCAGATAGAAACTTGAAGAGCCAAGAGTTGCCGTTTCCCTGATCCTTATTCAACAGCGCTGTTTGTACTTGTCGGTAGATTTCCAAACTCTCAGCTACATCAAGTTTCCATGGGGAAGAGACATTTCTTAAGATTTTAATATTTGATGCCGTAATTGGGTGATTTTCCTTATACACATGCTCTGCTACCTTAGATGTAAATTTGTAATGTAATCCCTTATCGTTTTCGACGACTTTGAACTATCGCTCAGTTTTGTCGTCGTATGTGAAGAATTTATGCCGCTTCTCAGTCAAATACTAAAGAAGACGTTTGCGATCGTCAAAGGATCTCGGCAAAACGCGGCAGTCACCCTTCCTGGCAATCTGGAAAGAAACCTTGATCCCCTGAAGGTTACTCAAAATTTCATTCCTAAAGCCAGAAAACTCGGCAACAGATACCACAATTGGCGGAATTCTTTGCTCTTACGCATGGATCGAATCACCTGGGCTAGAGGTAGATTCGATTTGCTCAATTTCATCATGAATCAAATCGAACTGATTGCTCAGTTCGAAAGGAAAATAATTATTTACAATGTTAGAGTTAGAAGGAATATCTGAGGAATATTAATGTCCATTGCTGAGCGTGGATACGGAACCTTCTAAGAGAACGGTGTCCCTGCAGGATTACCACCGCTTGTCGGAATTTTACTTCCTATGCCTATCGTCCGTTATGCCTAACATCCATTATGCCTAACGTACTTATGCCTTACGTACTTATGCCTAACGTCGCGGACCCGATAAAGGAGCATGTGAATAATAATAGAATAAATACCGCGTATCAAAGTTAGGCCCCCGAATTTCTTGATTGTTACGTCTATGGTGTGTGCGATATGTATCAATACCGGAGTTAGAAGGTATAAGTTTTTGTTCTCTCTATCGCGCATTTCCGTTCCAATTCAACTCTTCACTTTCAGAAAAGCACCACCAAGTAGTGTGATCGGTTTGTTTTGCATTTGCACGTTCGCTGTTCATACTGCTTGGCCATTTTTTGTACTTTTTTTTATCATGCCGTCGGATGTACCGGAAAGGAGAATGCGTTCAGGGAATATAAAATACCGAACGTACTCGGCTTGAGGGGGTTGTACCTTGAATAAATAAATGAACGAATAAAGTTTATACTGCATCTGTGGGATGGAGCTTCATAGCATGTATGATAGGACAGCATACAAAGAATTGAATTTGATGTGTCGCGCGATCTAAAGGTCAACAAGAACAAAGATAGTAGTGCTTATTGGTGGATTAGTTTAGTGGCTTCCTTAGGAATTTATGGCTATTTATTTATTTATTCATTTATTTATTTATACGAGAATTATGGAAATTAAATATTCCGTGAGCGACACTTGATTTTGATGAGCTGAATGAGTTCAGTTTATTATATTTGTGTGTGACCGGCATCGGTCTCGTATAATAGTACACGGTTCTGGAAGTAGCTTTCCAAAATCCGGTACAGGCCCACCGGCAGGCTAAGCCGGTGTAACGAGAGCGCGATGGCATCCCAGCTTGCGCTGTTGAATGCGTTCTTCACTAATGCACAGTTACTAAGTTACTAATGTTACTAATACACAGTATCGAATACCTCGCCTTTTCTGTTGGATCGCTATCTCGGCGGTCTTTACCACCGAGTTAATAACGTCCAACGTGGACTTACCCTTGCGAAAACCGAACTGGTTGCTAGACAGGCTGTTCGTACCCTCTGAGTACGGGGTCAGACTGTTGTGGATGATCCTCTCTAGCAACTTTGTAACGTTTGACGTTTTTTTCTCGTGGAGATTAATTTAAATTGTACATTCGAATAATGAGTACGATAACTTTTTGACGTTTTTATCTTTTTAAGCAAAATCATTGCTTAAATAATTTTTGAAATAATTATAAATTAATAAGGTAGCACAGTTTGAATGAACGAAGTACTAATTTGTTCCACCTTGTCCAGCAATATTATTATTTTATTTATTCAGACTAAGGCCGAAGTGGCCTGTGCGGTATATAAGAGTCTTCTCCATTCGGCTCGGTCCATGGCTACACGTCGCCAACCACGCAGTCTACGGAGGGTCCGCAAGTCATCTTCCACCTGATCGATCCACCTTGCCCGCTGCGCACCTCGCCTTCTTGTGCCCGTCGGATCGTTGTCGAGAACCATTTTCACCGGGTTACTGTCCGACATTCTGGCTACGTGCCCGGCCCATCGCAGTCGTCCGATTTTCGTGGTGTGAACGATGGATGGTTCTCCCAACAGCTGATGCAATTCGTGGTTCATTCGCCTCCTCCACGTACCGTCCGCCATCTGCACCCCACCATAGATGGTACGCAGCACTTTCCTTTCGAAAACTCCAAGTGCGCGTTGGTCCTCCACGAGCATCGTCCAGGTCTCGTGTCCGTAGAGGACTACCGGTCTAATTAGCGTTTTGTAGATTGTCAGTTTGGTACGGCGGCGAACTCTATTCGATCGGAGCGTCTTGCGGAGTCCAAAGTACGTACGATTTCCAGCCACTATGCGTCTCCGAATTTCTCTGCTGGTGTCATTTTCGGCAGTCACCAGTGAGCCCAAGTACACAAATTCTTCTACCACCTCGATTTCGTCACCACCGATGCAAACTCGCGGTGGGTGGCTCACATTGTCTTCTCTTGAACCTCTTCCTATCATGTACTTCGTCTTCGACGTGTTGATGACTAGTCCGATCCGCTTAGCTTCCCTCTTCAGTCTGATGTAGGCTTCCTCCATCTTCTCAAAGTTACGTGCCATAATATCTATGTCGTCGGCGAAACCAAATAGCTGGACGGACTTATTGAAAATTGTACCACTCGTGTTAATCCCTGCTCTTCGTATTAGCCCTTCCAAAGCGATGTTGAATAGCAAACACGAAAGACCATCACCTTGCCGTAACCCTCTGCGGGTTTCGAAGGGACTCGAGAATGCCCCTGAAACTCGAACTACGCACATCACCCGATCCATCGTCGCTTTGATCAACCGTGTCAGTTTATCCGGAAAACCGTGTTCGTGCATTAGCTGCCATAGCTGGTCCCGATCGATTGTATCATATGCGGCTTTGAAGTCGATGAATAGATGATGTGTGGGCACGTTGTATTCGCGGCATTTCTGCAGTCCAGCAATAAAAATGATATGCAAATCGACATAAGGATTGAGTCTCGGCTAGCGATAACCATAATTTTGTTCTAATATGAATTTGACTCCATACTATTTCATGTGCTCGGTTTTTGTCGGCTCACCAAAGGCGCGAACTCTTTGTCGCCATTCGTAATTGCTTTGGCGCAAAATTCAAATTCAAAAGATATCACCTGAAGAAAGGGTTCTTTATAGTTTCCATACTTAAGCTCGGTCATTTCGCAAAGTCAACGGCTGGTGAACAGAAGTTTTTCGCGAGGTTCTTTAGTAATTCTTTGAAGATAATTTGTACTAAGTACATTTATTTTAGTTTAATACTTTTTGATCGCAAGGTAAACCAAGTGAAACTGGAGTGAGTTTCGAGCATTTAATAAGTTTTAATTTTTTTAAATTTCCGCTCGAAAGGTTTGCGTTACGGGTGTCAGTACGTCTGACCATTTCGCGAAGAATTTTAAATAGTGTTTAGTGAAACGTACAAAAGGTAATTGGAAATTGTTTTGAAATTTAATATTAATTTACTAAAGTGAATTCGCGTTGGACTTTCCAGCGCTTAGGCGCTTTTTGGTACGGGCTGGAGTTCGACTAGAAGTGGAACCGGGGAGCACCGTAGAAGTTTGGAACCCTTCCCGTCCGTGGGAATCGGATAGTGTAGAGCTTGTGCATCCGTCAAGGCCCGCCTTTTAGGTAGCTAAACGGAGGGGAGCGAAGTCGCTCGTTAGAGCAGCGAAAGTGCCCGACGGTAGTCAACCAACCGTCGGCTTGATCCATACACGCCATTTTCCCCGTGGATCGATATCCTGCCAGAGCGCGGTCCCCGCACGTCGTAAACTATCGTGCGCAGGACCGGACTGGAACCAATAGTTGGGAGTTCCATTTTTAGCCTCGCACGGTCATAGCGGAAAGGTACGCGAAGCCGGGTCGTAGGAAAACGAGGGCTTCCAATTAGAGGGAAAGGTCAGGCTCTCGGCTCAAAATCGGAGGTCTTCCGTCCAGCCGCCGCTTCCCCTCCGCAACTTTAGATTCGGCCATTGTTGCACGAGCTCAAACCTCCATCGCTGCCGCCAAACAGCAGCACTTGCGGCTACGTCATCACGCCGCCATCGGGTTCCAGGTTGTGGAGGACAAACGCCGCCATCTTCCCGGCGGAAAACAATCACCGGACCATCGAGACGCTGCATCGGAAAAAACCTGCGCAGGTACGTGAGCTTTTCCTTCTTACATGGCCATGTTAAGTTAGCTCATTTCGTATTCCGTATCGAACTGAATTAAAGTCCAACCCGAATGAGCGAAATAAATACCAATTGTACCATCTTGAGAATTTCGGCTTAGAGTTTTAGTTTGCTACGTTTCACGGTGCTGGGAAACTCCACTCCTGTTGCAGTTACCGTTTAGCCATTTCGTTTCCGGTTGAATTCTCAAGGAAAGGTTCGAGACCGTCCGTTTTGCTCTTTCGTGGGTTGAGCGAGCTCAAGGCGTTTAGTTGGGAAAGGGTGTAGCAAAGTACTGGGGAAAGAATTTTGCGTCCGTTTAGCATTTGAGCCAGCGACCGTTCAAAAGAGTCCCCTGAGGGAAAGAGTCAGCACAAGTCGGGCAAATACAAAAATTGAACTGGTGGTCTCTCGTTCGCGGGAGTGGCGCTTAAGCCGCCAAGTTTTGCTGTGCCCTCGAGAAATCGGTCGAACGGTTACAACTTGCCCGCCGTGTCTATAAGGCGTCTATGCGCCGATGGGTCGCCCGGCGGCTTCCCGGCCTTCGGCAACAACACCAGTTCCTGTCTTTTCCATCTGTTGCTCCCCTGACAGCGCCAATTACGACATGACCCTGAACGCCTCGCGCTTCAAGCAGGAATATCCAGCCGCCATTGAGGCAATCAGGAAACTGCAATATGTTGACAACATGTTCGTAAGCGCCAATAACGA
Source organism: Armigeres subalbatus (assembly GCF_024139115.2). Lineage (NCBI taxonomy): Eukaryota > Metazoa > Arthropoda > Insecta > Diptera > Culicidae > Armigeres > Armigeres subalbatus. The sequence continues at coordinate 215,473,393 of NC_085141.1, read as the reverse complement.
AGAAGAACCAATCAAACTTGCCCAGGAGGTAAGTTTCATTCACTCACAGGGAGGATTTGAAATCCGTGACCAGCAAATTCCAAAGTATCTTAGCAACGCTCTGGAGAAGAACCTGAATCTCTTGCCAGAAACGGGAGCTGGAAAGGTGCTCGGGATATGGTGGAGTACATTTGCAGACGGCTTTACTACCATGGTTGATTGAAATCGTTTCGACTGCAACCTATGAAACGGATGTCGCCATCCCAGGTACGGATTTTAATGACGATTTTCGATCCTATCGTACTAATTGCGCCGTTTCTTCTGTTCCTCTAAATCCTTTTACACTGGGACGACAAAATGGCAAGTCCTACCGCAAATACCTCGATTCTTCCGCTCTCAAGCTTCGACGCAGCTCAACTACACACCTTCGTAGACGCGAGACGCGTAGATATCATTCAATTCTACGACTAGAGCTTATGGTAGCGGCTATCGGCACGATGCTCTCCCAATCGGTTGTCGAATATCTGATGTCTATCAATATAAATCGGCGGTTCCACAATCCTATAATTTTTCGTTGCCTGTCGACACAGCGAGATTCTGGAATCAACGGAGCAAACGCAGTGACGTTAGGTTACAACGAAGCTAAATGTCGCGGATAAAGAAACAAAGTGGCAGAAGTTTCTTGTTATGTCTCCCGAATCCAGGTAGCTTATCGAGCCAGAATTCCTACGCCAAGAGCTGCTCTTCAAGTTTCTACTTGCATAAGCTGCGGTTGTTTTCTTCGAGTCGAGTCAAGTACGAGACACTGAAGACGACTTAACAGTTGAGGTCGAAATACGTATATGTTAATGTAATTAAATGAAATTGTACTAAACTCTTCTTATGACAGGAAAAACATTCCACTAAGAAAAGGCTAAATAATTTTCTCAAGAAAGATATAGTCTAAAAGGAATTCCAAAGCTGTTATGTGTAGCTATTGTGTCATGACTGAACAGTCCTATTGACTCGCATTGGGTCGCTGCGATTAACTTAAGGTTCTATGAAAAATTTACTACATACCGCAACAGAAGGAAGAACCACGACTATCGGAACTTTTACCCTAGTATCATTGAAAAGTATCATAAGGCTTTGTATTTGTTCCTCATAAGTATTTGTATTTGTTGTGCTTTATGATTTTATCGATCGCTGGATAATTGAACTCACAAATAGTTGACTTTGTGGAATATAACCATACTGGTGGCTCTGAGCAGCATATCATTATAAATTAACTTCACAATTGCAACCCGACAGCTTACATCAGCCATATGATTAATTATTATCACATGTATTAATGCGAATTTAATTAAAAGCATTTTACAATAATTAGCTCTGCTGTTGACGGCGGTTAATAGAATCAATTATCGAGTTCGCTGTTCCTCGGGCTGAATGAAACAACGATTCCTATTGATTAATGGGCCGTGCTCTTTGAGAGTATATATTTTCTCCATTTTCCCAGTATCCATGATATTGCAACAGTCGTGCAGCAGCACCCACCTACCGAAGGAAATTAAATTGATGTGCATGCCAACAGAATCAGTCTCGCTTACCCGGCCTGGATCGGAGTGGACGACCACCGACCGCTCGACATCCACTTGTGTCCTCTTGTGCGGCCGATAGATGAGCAGAACCAAGTTGCTGGAATTAATTGACGACTGAGCAGAAAATTCCTGGCTTTCTCAACATGTTGTTGGTCGGCAGATGGGATGCAGCATCGTCGACCGAATGGAGCTGTAGCGGTCAAAGCTGGAATTATAACACAACCCGATCCGACCGGGATAAAAGCGTTTGGGCCACCGCTGATTAATCAATTTGTCGCCGCTTATGTGCGGCTATTTACAGCCTATTAAGAACTCAATCGGCCATCTAATTGCTATGTGTCAGAGGTTTACACATGATAGCATTCTTGGGTCGGCTTATATAGTTGATGGGAGTCGCGCCGGAAGAAGTCTGACCGTCCGCATTAGTCAGACTCATGGCTTGAGCACTATAATCTGAAGTTATTAAATCTCCATGAGATCCAGTTTATAAATGTGATGATACGATGCTTGTCATAATTAAAAAAAAAAATCATAAGTATTGAATGCATTAGCCAATTATAATCAAATGCAATAGTATGCAATATGAAAACTATTTCCATCGGATACAACGTATTCAGCTAAAACCTATTGAACAAAAATATCGATGAGATAAGCAAATTTACTTTTAATTATTCTTGATGTAAATTAAATTAAATGAAGAACTTATTGTGAGGTTTTAATTAAATCATATACTTGTGAAATCGCTTAAAGATTTTAAATCTACAAACGGTTTGGTGTTTTGGATTCGTATATTTTGTCTTTAACACCATAAAGGTATATTTATTGTCTTATTATTCCTAAAATTCGAGTTTATCGAAATTCTAACCCTTATGGTTTGGAGAGATCCGAGTGTGCCATGGTTGTGAACGCACGTAATTTTGTTTGCGCGTCGGTTTGTCTCGTTTTTGGCATTTTGCAAAATTCGGCGGATGGTGATTCGGGCTACGCCACCCAGCCGATTCAGTGTTCTATTGATGGTGTTTTTTTCTATTTGTTAAGTGGGTATCGTGGATATTAATTACGATCGAACGTGAAGCGCGTGTGTAGTTTTTATATACAAATGGTGCATTAGCAAATTTAAAGTGCTGTTCCTGCAGGCTTCGAACTGCAAAGCGAAAGATTAATTTGGTGAGCGTGTTTCATGTTGTTTTTCCTTTGTAGGCTCTATTTTAAAGAGGGTGGTGGGATCGAAAGGGGACATAGGACGAGCTTGTGCTGTTCCGTTCGGTTCCACTACTTTATTGTACCTTTGGAGGATGCGTGTTTCGGCATCGGCGGTGGGACCGTCTTCGGTTGCTCGTGCTTGACTCGACTTCAAGTAGATACGAAGTCGAGTCGAGTGCGAGACGGTGGCCTTGCTGTTGGGGTCGGTGTGCGTATCTGTCGATGGTGCAGTGGGGATGGTGGAGTTGGCTAAGTTGGATGGAGTAGTGCAGGCTCCTCTTGTGACAAGTAAATACATTCCACTAAAATCTTAAAATCATTTTGCGTATCGAAAGAGGTGTTCTTTCTGTTTACTTTTTTTTACTTCTACCACAACTAAAGTCTTTTCTGCTGTATTTATCTCACAACACGCCAATAGATCCCATAGCCTTTCAATTCTTCGATTCGTAGGTACAGTTGAGGTAATGTGCCGAATAGTAGACCCTCCAGCCATTTTTGCATTATTACAGCACAATGTAAACATTTTGCTATGAAATTCCAGGAACCTACATTACAGTCCTATGATTTGATTACATGGATTAGAAATGCTATAAAAAGTAAAATTAGATGATTTTTTTACAATTCTATAAAAAATAAACACGAGAGTGTCCAATATAGGAATATTTGGGGGGTCCATAATAGGGAAGAAGAACGTCCCGAAACGGAACATAAAAATCAAATGAAGTGTCGATTATAGGGAAGCAATTTCTTGTTATGGACCCCCAGGGGGTCCGAATTCAATCAGACTTTAAAATGTTAATTTCAACGAATAACGTCGAGTATTTGAGTGTTTTATGTATGTATCGTGAAGAGGAAATGCGGAGCTTGATATTAGATATCACACAAAATTAATATTTTGAAAATTTCAATTTCTTATGCCAGGAAGAGCAACCTTTCGCTACTAGGGGGTCCACTATTGGGCATTTTACCCTAGATCAAAAGAAATCTTCTCTGTGGCTTTGAACAGTGAAGTGCTTATGGAACAATTAGCAAGATCTGTAACACACACGTCATTGGGAATTGAGATAGTTGTAGATATTGATACATTTTGATATCATTCGATGTTTCAAGGTATCAATTTTTGTATTAGCTGTCAATATACTTCAACAAATACACACAATAGAAATATTAAATCGCTATATGTCGCTGAATGAGTTTTGTCAATTTTTTACTCAACAATGTCAAATAATTACACATTTATTTTTTTTTCCAAGTTCGTTTATTTGGTAGGCTCAGGCGTGTATAACACTTTACGGAGCCATATTTCTTTGTGATATATACAATCAATGTCATTTTTTTCAGTTAGTAAGAGAGGGATAGGAGCCAGCGTACTCGTGGTGACTCGAGGTTAGTTTACAATATTTAAGGATGGACGTACACATTTATCTTAACCGCTAATAATTATAGACCAAATAGAATACTGGAACATATTTATAACTTTTTTTCTACGCGATCTCTCTCCGGTTTCATATTTCTCACCGTTCATAGGTTTACTGCTCCATATGAATTAATCTCATGTACCCATATCAATCACCATCAAAAACAATCAATTGGAGCTCAAACTGTTTTCAACAAAATCTTGGCCTGTTTTTCAACTTATTAGTGTATGCATTGTGGTTGCCATTTAAGATACATTTATGCCCAGGGTGTCGAGAATGTTTTCCACCTGAAAACATGCTAGACTGGGATCGACAATCAAACTTGCAATCTACGGAAAGGTTATCCCACGCATTTGCTCGCAAGGCTAAATGGAAACCATTATCTTTCTTTTTTTCTTTTCAATAAAAAAAACGACACATATTGCGACGAAATCGCTCATTTTACAAATATGTATGATTGATATGGGAACATGTTATTGGTAATACTCTACTCTACATGTTTCATATATTATTTCATTTGATTTTTTTTTCCTCTCCGCTTTATATTTCTCACATAGCGTAAGCTGTAATCAAAGTATGATATCTATCATATGTTCTAGCAGTGCTAGAACACGAAATGAGCTAATATTCGTTTCTATACTAAGTAAAACTGTATCTTAATAATTCTGTCCGTGTTGTATTAGTGTCTGTGTGTTTATTGCCCACAGTTTCATAGATCATATCACATACCAATGTGAATCCAGACCTATGTTACGTTAATCCTTACCCATCCTTACCAACAACGTCCAACTCCTGTGACATTCGTGGAGATGCAGAGGTGTTCTCGGTCTCTAGTAGCAACGAATGTCACACCAATATTCCTTCCCTTCCCCGATGACCATAAGGACGTGGCCGGTGCCGTTATTGACTCTTTGAATAACAGAACTCTCGCATTGTGCACATTGATGATGTGAAACCATTTCCAGTCTCCATCTATTGGTTCCTTGTGCAACTTCGATCGTTCTGGTCAATCACGGAGTAGCAACTACGAATTGTATGGTCATCCTGCTCATGCTCATGCTCATGCTCATTCTAACCCTTATGGTTTCTGAGCACTCCTAGGATACATATGACCACAGATAACAGACATTGATGCTAGAACAAATTTTATTGAAAATCCTGTGTAAACTTTTGAATTGATATACGTTGGCCCACTACTGCCATCTACTCAACTGATTGCGGCAGTACCTAAGGATGCAGCTGAATTACAACCGTCGAACGCAGCCAATGCATTTGACAGCCGCAATCGGGCTGCGTTTTCAATAACAATGATCCTTGCGCCATCTCCAATCGATTGCCAAACGCGGTCCCAATTTAAAATACATTTGAATTAACGGTTGCGGATGTTTACACACGTATGGGATGCCAGCCTCAACATCTGTTATCTGTGATATGACCAACGTAGAAAATTGCTACTCTTAGATTCTTATCGACTTCTTTTATTTCTTGGTTTAGACTTTGTCGCCACACCACGACCCTGTAGGTCTTCCTTTGCTGCAATGTTCTGCCGGACTCCAATCCAGAGCGCTTGCTTACGTATTTCGTCTCTACTTTTCCGTAATATGTTGCCAACCCACCTACGTTTACACTATCGGTATCGTCGGTGGAGTTCAGCATTTAAGATCCAGTTGTGAGACCACCAGGCACTAACTGTCAAACGTAGACAGCGGTTGATGAATACTAGTAGCTTCTATGGGATCTCTGCTTATACACATCAAATCTCACTGGCGAAAATCATCCATCCATCATTAGTGGCTTAAGTGACTTTCTTGAGACATCGAACGGTTGCTGGCTGAATATTCCAAACCACTTGCCAAACCAACGAAAAACCAAACTCGCTCTGCTTATCCCTTATTTCTCTTACTCACTTATTATCCCTTACTTACTTATTGCAGAGGAATAGAAGTCTGAAAAAAAATCTACCAACAAAATTACTTGAGAACGTATGAGAACAGTGTGTTCTAAAACGGAATGGCTTAAATAAAATCTATTGGCCTTCAGATCTTCGTATTCAACATTTTTTATTACCAAACGAGTTCATTCGGATTGGACGACATACCAAATGGGCTTAGTCTTTATATAGGAAACCATTAGGGCCATGATTATAATGTTTCCACGTACGTGTGGTACCTGGGCAGGATTTTTGTAGCGAAGACAGAATTCCGGCGGGGTGCCGATGCTCCACAAGATGGCGGTGTGAGCTCGTGCGCAAAATGGCCGAATTAAAGGTGAGAAGGGAGTGACGGCCGGATGGAAGACTTCCGATTTTCGATCCTCGAGAGCGTCCGGAATATCGTTCCCTTGAACGAGTAGCCCACTTTCCCTTACAGCCCGACTTCACGTACCTACCTTTCCGATTCACCGGGCGAGAACTCAATGGAAGCTACTAACTCTTGGTTCAGGTTCGGTCCAGCGTAAGATAATTAGTGACGTGCGGGGACCGTGCTCCCGGAACCTGATCACCGGGGGTTGTAGCGTTGTAGCGTACAGGCGACCCTCAACAAAATTGACATTACTTCACAATTGAAGCGAATTAACCATAACGTATTGGATGAATAGTTTGTTGAATAACTCCTTGCATTAATACCTTTTATTGTTATAAAAAATATCTCAATGAAACATAGAAAAATTGAAATTAAATTCCGTTGATGTGACAATATGACGCTATTTGAATCTGTTCTTCCTCCCTTTGGCAGTTTAAGAAGTTCTATACTCATTGACATTATAACATCAGGAGCTAATATTGCTTTTATGATCATTTTAGAAAATCACTGTTGCGTCCATTTGTCTGTGACTTGAATACACGTATGTAGCAATATAAGCTATGCTTTGTTACCCTGCCCGCGACGCTAAAAAAACTCACACAATGTTTGCCGATGGCTTCAATTTTTAATGATTTCTCAAGAATAAGCTTTTTGACCTGTTTTTTCTCGAAAACAGCTGACCTTCTGTTTCATGCAACATTAAACCAAACCTGGTGAACTTCATCTCGATTAAAAACTTGATTCATTGACAACAATTTAATTTTGTTTTTTTTTTTACAATTTTCCAGTTGTTATGAACGGATATCCAATAGGTCTATACCTGCCCTTGTGATTCGCGGTAATATAAGCAATATTTTGTTTTTTCATCCCCTAGTGATAACTAAGCAATTTATTCTAAAATTCTTCAACTCAACTATTTAAAATTATGGCTGGCACACCGTATACATAAAATTTATTAGTTTATTATTCCTACGCACCATATTTGAGCATTTCAACATGCTTTTCAATAATGTAGTTTAATGATGATTGGATGGTGCTGTTTCCGTATGCGCGATCTTTTTTTTCTTCCTAAGCAATCGAGGGGGAATCTGCTCAACAGACATCCTGGATTGTCATGGGAGAGAGGACTACATCCCCGACCCGCTAAACCGTTTCCATTGCCGCCAAGCCCATAGTCCCTTCGGTACAACCAGAAAGTAATGCTTCAAAGAGGAACCAATGCACGACGTACCCTCGAGGTTAGCTGCGTGTCCTTGCAGCATCGAACATCGTTCCTCGCTTTTTTAGAAGAACACCATGGTATCGTGCCAGCGCATTGCCGGGTTTCCAGGTGGCCTTACCACGCCCTATGTCCTCGGAAGATGGGAAGGGTCGAAGGGTTTCTTCTGCACGGCTGGTATCAAGAATGATTATTCCGCGTGCACTCCAAATTGACCTCTCTGTGATAGGGCCTATTCGCCACACAACGACTTGCCGACGCGGTCCCTACGCCTGCCCCAGCCTTCACGAGGGCCCCTTTCCGTCCTCGGGCTCGGAACCCGCCCGGTTGACCGACGCCGCGAAAGCGACGACACCATGTTGTTTTTCGTGCGGCCACTTGTTCGATAAAAGGATCGAGCTCGACCACAGGGCACCGGTATGACCCATGAAGCCGGATCCGAACCCTTGGACCACCTCTTATTTGCACCTGAACTAGCCATTCCGCGAGTCCACGCGCCACCTTCTGTGTAGCTCCTAGACTATTTGGACGATAGCCGATAAAACGGCGTTCCAGCCATATTCATCTTTACACATCCTCCGAACTAGGTTGTCCGGGGTAGTGTCCAGACCACATGTGGCAAGCATGTGGTCACGCATTGTGCGAAAACGTGGGCACACGAACAACACGTGTTCCGTGGTTTCCTCTAAACCTGCGCACGCCGTACACTCGGGCGAAGCTGAGTGTCCGAACCGGTGTAGATACTGTCTGAAGCAACCATGGTCTGTAAGGACCTAGGTCAGTTGGAAAGTGATTTTCCCATGGAGTCTCTTGACCCACGTGCCTATCTCCGGTATCAGTCTGTGTGTCCATCTTACCTGCACTGTGGTTTTGTAACACGCTTAAACGCCGGGCATGTTTGCTGGAACAAATCAAACAATTGGGAGGGTTCGTGCAGCATTGTGACTTATGTCCCTCTAATCCGCAGCGTCGGCAGAGATTGCTTCTGTCAGGGCCTTTGCAGTCCCATTGCTTGTGCCACGGTTCCAGGCACTTGAAGCAAACTTCGGGTTGTTCGTATATGCCCACTAGACTGGCCCAGATTACTATGGGGAGAAAAAAATGTTGTCGAATTCCACGGGGCACCCCCCAGAATTGTGTCTTTGGGTGAGAAAATCAATCTCTGAAAATTTCAGCTCAATCGCTTGTTGCATAAGCTGGCGCATTTGATTTGAAGTTTGTATGGGGATTTCAGCCAACATGTATAGGAAAATACACCTCCGTCACTCATTCGATCTGGAAATTGGTTCTGATTGCTCGATTGACCTCAGAATTGCAAAAACGGCAGTTGGTATGCTACAGAACAATTTCACAGAACATTGCATGATGATTAAATGAAGTTTTATATAATTTTCGGCTGATTTATTAGGAGCTGATTTGTGTATTTTTGGGTTTTTTGATCGAATCGCATCAGCCGAAACCTATATAAAAGTTCATTTAATCATCATACAATGTTCTGTGAAATTTTTCTGTAACATACCAACTGCCGTTTTTGCAATTCTGAGGTCAATCGAGCAATCAGAACCAATTTCCAGATCGAATGAGTGACGGAGGTGTATTTTCCTATACATTTTGGCTGAAATCCCCATAAAAACTTCAAATCAAATGCGCCAGCTTATGCAACAAGCGATTAAGCTGAAATTTTCAGAGATTGATTTTCTCACCCAAAGACGCAATCCTGGGGGGTGCCCCGTGGAATTAGACAACTTTTTGTTTCCTGGGCCAGTCTAATGCCCACAGGGCAAACCGACCATCCCACCTTGACGCTCCCTAACTTGACTACCTTGGAGGCGTCCGCTGCAGATAGCCGAACCAATGCTACATGTGTCCCTGCCGGACCTTTCCGTAGCCGAACGGATGTGGTGGGCGTCTCCACTTCAAACTGTCGCCGCAATGCCGTGACGAGCTCTTCGACTTCTTACTACCGTCTTTCCTGGGTGGACGGACCATTCTCGATCCTTTCTTCCACGGTTTTGGAAGTACCTGGCCGGGGTTCAGCTTCCCAGTCCCACTACCCTTGTTCGGGGTAGTAACCCTCCGCGTTTTGGAGCGGCCCCCAGGGAACGCATTCCCTGGAGACTGTCTCCCCCGTTTTTGATGATGATGATGGTCCCGCCACATACCCCTACAAAGGTTTGAGCTAGACGATTTATCTTTAAGATAATTAATTGAATTTAATTTTTCAACAATTTAATCAGATTTGCAAAACAAAACAAAAACGATCTGATTACCATCACAGATATAAATTTCTTAACTTTCCATTACTATCCAGCAAAAATATTAAATGTAAAAAACTGTTTATTTCATCTACAGATTCTCATAAGTATCAGTAGTGATGCTTCGAGTGCATAAAAATGCAAAACTTGTGATACCTCTCGCACAGATTTCAAAAGTTCCACCAAGAATCGCGTTTCATGTAATTACAAGTAACGTTAGCCACTCAAAGCATCAATAATAATCTAATAAACTATTTCGTTGTCAACAAAATCAAAACTTGTGTTACCGCTCCGTCGATATCAAAAGTTTCGGTATCAACCGCGGAAACCAAACTCTACTAGATAGCCTATTACTAATCCGCAGAATCATTGAAACAGCTGAAAAAGCGTAAGTCTGTACACAAATTTAAAAATCATTCATATCTGCTTTACGCGCGCGAGACTCAAACTTTTGTAGACTACACAAGAAAAAGGTCAAATTACAATTACGTCAATAAATATAAAATCCATCATCATCATCGAGGCGAACAAAATAGTTTATTAGTGCCTCAATAATTGAAAAAACACAATTGTCCAAACAAAATATCCGTAGGTCAAACTTCGTCAAGATACAATAATTAATGATTTTTAAAAAGTCAACTAAGTAGCTGCTTAAAATACAGCTTTTACGTGTGAAACACAAAGTCTCTTGAATTGTGATAATGTCGTTGCACGTTTGATATGTGTAGGCATCGAATTGAAATCATTGATACCTTTAAAAAACAAAGAATTTTGTGAAGCTCCATGCAAAAAGTTAGGTGTTCTTACATCTTCCGCGTTTCTAGTGTTATATCTATGAATGTCACTTCGTCTTTCAATTCGATCACACAAATATCGAGGCAGCAAACCATTTACTACTTAAAAATGAACACCATTGTTAAATACACAATTCTTTGCTTCACCGAGAGCCACTGCAATGCATCCAACAAAAAAGTTGAGGAAGTGAATCTGTTACATCTTAAAATCAAACGCATAATCTTATTCTGCAAACGCTGCAATCTCGATATTTGTGTTTGATTTGCTAAAACAAAATGGAAGGGCAAAAGTCCAAGTGAGGAGAGATGATTGATTTGTACAACTGTATTTTACTAGCTGTATTTAATTCGTTTTTCAGTCGACATAGGATTCCATACTTCTTGGCTATTTTCTTGATGACATTGTCAATATGTTGGTCAAATTTCAATTTATCATCAATAATCACGCCAAGATATTTAATTTCCCGTACGCGATCAAGAGTCTCGTCATCAATTTTCACAGAGACATTATCAATTGAACGATTTCGCGAAATAACCATATACTTTGTTTTACTAATATTCAATTTTAACTGTTTGTACTTCAACCATCTACTTAAAGAATGCAGATCTTCATTCAAGTGTTCAATCGCTTCCTCCAGATTTTGAGCTGCAATGAATATTACAGTATCATCAGCAAACAAATTAATATCACAATAACGTAAGACCCGTCGCATGTCATTAATGTACATAATGAACAAAAGGGCCCTAATACACTTCCCTGTGGTACACCAAGGTCATTCTCCACGGGACACGACACATAATCATTGAAAGCAGTCCGTTGGGATCTGTCAGACAAATAGCTTTCAAACCATTTGTATGTAGAACCCGAAATTCCAAAGCGCTTAACAGTTTTCAACAATAAGGGCCGAGATATTGTCTCAAAAGCGCGTTTGAGATCCAAAACACAGCTAGAATAGTATCTTTACGCTCCATATTTTCTTTCCATTTAGATAATACCAAGTTCAATGCAGTTTCACAGGAATGACCTTCTCTGTAACCTGATTGTTCCGGTATTAACAAGTTATTACTATTCAAATATGTAATTAGCTGGCCTTTAACTACAAGTTCTAAAATTTTCTCTAATGTGTGCAACATGTTGATGGGACGAAACTCTTCGGCTTTAATCGTTCCAGCAACTTTTTGTATTGAATCACTAGTGATTCCTTCCAAACATGCGGCACGTGCCCAGTTTGTAACGATTCATTTATAAGGTCCAGCAAGTTGTGTCCTATGACATGAAAGCAATCTTGAATAACTCTAGCATTAACATTATCAACTCCAGCCGTTTTACCTAAAGAAAAGCAAATGTTTTTAAGTTCTTCAAAAGTAATAGGGTGAAAACAATCAAATCGACAGTTAATATTTATCGGCTGTTTTATTTCATCAGGCTCATCCACTAACTCGATAGATCGGTTAATGGATAAGACACTATTGACGAAATAATCGTTGAATTTAGATGCAATTTCTTGTTCTGACTGTTCTAATGTGCCATTAAAAGTTATGGACCGCGGCTTGCAACTACTAGGCTTTAATAATGATTTCAATATTTTCCATAACTCTTTGCTGTTGTTTTGATGCTGATAAATTTTCCTCTGAATATACTCGCATCGTGTACGTGTCAAAGATTGCGAATATTTGTTCCGCGCTACCTGATACCTATTCCAATGATTTTCATTATTAGTTCTTTGAAACTTTTTATACAATTTATCTCTTTTACGTTTCAGGCGCAAAAGATCTAAATTATACCAGCTGTTAGAATTATGCAAAGTTACTAACTTCTGTTCTATTAATTGATTGGTACAGGATTTCAAAACGTTTGTGAGAACAGCTGATCTTTCATCTATATTACCGGAATTTTCTTGAAAATCTACGTTTCTTTCGACAAGACCCGAAATTGCTTGTTTAGAGTATTTTCTCCAGCACTTCATTTTAATTAAATTACTATCATTACTATTATTGTCGGTAACGTTAATGACTAGCGTTTCATGATCGGTTACTTTTAAATCATTACTCGTTTCGCTAGTTACAGAATCAAAATTTGTATACACATGATCAATCAAAGTTCTACTGTGCTGGGAAATACGCGTATAAGAATTTACTTTTTGTTTTAAATTGAAAAAATCCGCTAAACGTTTCAAATGATTCGAATTGGAATCGTCACACCAATTGATATTAAAATCACCAGCAATTACATTTAATTTACTAGGATCTATAAATGACTCAAACCAGTATTCCAAAATCTCAATAAAGCGCTGGTCACTTGCACTGGGAGAGTGATATAAAACACCATAATAACCCATCTTCATGCCACGTACAACTGCAATGCCTAAGAACCAGTTTCCATCACAAACTTCGTTTAATTGAAGCTTGAACTGAACTGATTCTTTGACATAAATAGCAACACCGCAAGTGTGTATAGAATGTGATACACCAGCAGCTGCACTTTAACCCGGCCTGATATACTGATCACTTGATTCAATGTCGCATATATGAGTTTCCGATAACAACACTAAAATTGGACGTTTATCTTCTACAATCTTACGTAATGCAACGTAGTTTGTAGACAAACCCGCAATATTCAAATACAAAATATCGAATTTGCTCACATTTCTACTAGAACTTGGTTGCTATTCATTGAAACGTAAGCTGCTCTTTTTCCGTTCAACTAATCGCTTATAAACACTACACTCAGTACTGAAGGCACTGTGGTTCACGTCCAATTTCATTTTACGTTCGGAATTCATTTTTATACAATTGACACATTTCAATACAGTTGACGTGCATTCGGATGTCTTGTGACGATCGCTGCACTTTGAGCACGCAATGCCATTTTGCAATCCGTACTCATGTGCCCAAATTCTCCACATTGAAAACATCTCAAAACACTAATTTCGGGAACAACAAGGCACCGATCAAACCTTATGTTAACTTTTCTCGCGGTCAACAAACAACTATAAGTCTCTTTATCGACTTCAATAACAACATTGTTCTTGTTGTACTTAAAACGTGGATTTTCATACATTCTTATTACTTTAACATCATTTATTGCGATGTCTTCATTCTGATCTTTCAAAATCTGAATGAATTCATCGGAAGAAAACTTATCGCACATTCCCATCACTTTTAGTCTTGGCACCGATGAGGGAACAACAGCATCATAGTTTTCACCCAGATTGCTTTGAATGCCATTTTTCACAACATCAACATTAAATCCTGTTGCACACTCAGCAATAATAGAGCCGTTTTTCCCGTTTCTAAAGTTACTGATCCTGTGTGTTTTTGGATCCAGTTTACTATTCAAAAATTTCCGAGTATCATCGCTACTCTGGTTGGACTCTTTCGGTTTAATCACAATGACCGGACGAGCCTTACGAGTGACCTTTACTTCCTTAGGCGCAGTGACTTTTTTTCGTTACTTTAACGTTATTTTTCCCAACATTACTTTTAACAATATCCGCGAAACTAACATTTTCTGGCATTGCAATATCAGATGTATCGTCAACATCTTGTACCTTACGCTTTTTCGTTTTGGGAGTCAAATTAGGCCCCGTAGTCTTTCGCGATGTACCTTGCATTTCATTCATTACAGCTACATTTCTACTCGGGTTAAATTGAAAAAATGAACATTTCATATTTTCCATTTCTTTGCTGATCGAATCTTTGAGACCATTAACAGCCTCGTTCAAAACCTCAGATACATTTTTCTGTAATTTCTCAATACCGATTAACAACGCGCTGTCTATTTGGGCAGTAATGTGATTCCGAATATCACCGATCGAATCAGAAAGAGAAGAAAGTTTCTTCATCTCTTCATCGAAACGAATGGTATTCGGAACCTGTACATTCTGTCCGTCGCAAGATCGACTAGATAGACAGTCACAACACTTGAAAAAACATTTGCATTCTCCGTAATCAATCTGGCCGCTGCCTTCGCTTCAATAGGAGAGCAGCGGGCATGAAAATATTTCTCACATAGAAAACAACACAGTGGGAAATCGTTGATTGCGATCCCCACTTTGCACTTTTCGCACTCCATCCTCTACACAGCAGTGGACTCAAACATGCAACAACACACTACACGATCCACAGAGACGAATAAAAGAAATAGGGCAAGCAAATGAACAACAACAGCTTGCCGCGCGAAGCTATAGGTAAAACTATGGCTTCACGGGATGCTGTGTTGAGTAATAAATGTTAAATTAAATGAAAATTTGGCACGGAGGCTAAATGCCTCCTACTTATCCTGATACAGTAACAAAAAGGGCACACGATAGAAATATTTTTCCCGCGGCACAAGTTCACTTTCACACGCAAAAATTAACTTTTCTTTCCGCACAGAGGCAAACAAACTATGATGTCCACCATCACCACACAGAATGAATCGGTCACAGGGCAGTAGTGAAGGCTTTTGTCCCACCGAAGAGGGAGACGGCAAGGATAGGCTTAACTATTATCTCTACCAAGACAAAGTACATGGTTGCGGGTTGAGAGAGAGGTAAACCTAGTGGTGTTAGTGCTGAGGTAGTGCTTGATGGGGATGTGTTTGAAGTTGTTGAAGAATTTGTTTACCTGGAAAGTGGAAAGACGTATTGCTTCTGTGAATGGGATCTTCTACGAAATACATTAGCAGTTTAGGTCCCGCAACATGCAGACGGATACTAAATTTGCTCTGTATAGAACTTTGATTCTACCAATGGTCCTTTACGGACATGAAGTGTGGACGTTAAAATAGGCGGTCTTGAAAGCTTTTCGATTTTTCGAGCGTCTTCCTGCGTAGAATACTCGGAGGAAAACTATAGTTCTATACAAAATAATGTGTGGCGCAAACGCTGAAATATTGCTAATGTCGAACGAAAGAATAGCGAGAACAATATTCAACAGAGAACCAGATAGAGACCGGCGACTTCGTGGAAGATTCGGACCTGGAGACCCTAAACGTTCGGTGAAACTGGAGGAACATCTCCCAAGACCGACGATTATGGAGTTCTTCAATACGCAAATCATAGGTGTATCGACGCTGTAGCTAACCAGGTGTCCAAATAGGTATGTTACGTCTCTGTGATAATTATCAAATAATCTCTAATATATGAGTAACAGAGATAGCAATATGTAATGTTAGTGGAATTCGAACCATGCATGCAAGGCCCTTTCGTATAAATGCATCCGCATGCACGTTTGTTCCATCATCTAGCTGAACAGAATCGGAAAGATTGTGTGAGTCAAAGTTATATTGCTGTACGCTATTCATGTACCCGCCTGGAGGAATCAATGGTAGTCGTTTAGAAGCATTGGTCAAACGGTCAAACCTGCATAAAATCTGTTAAAATGAGTTGACAAAAATATAACACTAGCTATCGCATTCCGCGGTCAAGTGGTTTTGTGTAATCTTACAAAATTTCCGTATATAGCATTGGTTTTGTGTTTCAGATGCTATCTTCAATGTGATCATCAAAAGGTGAACCAGCCCAGGCCTGCAAGCCTCTCTAATGAAGACAAAAATAAATTTAACTCGCGTGTTCAAATGCACCCCCATTCAATACGAAAGCAACGCACAACTGTCATTTTTATTATAACAGCATTGCTGCGTCGCAGCATGCGTGGAATAATAAAAATGACAGTTGCACGTTGGTTCCGTATCGAGTGGGTGTCCTTGAAAACGTGAGTGAAATTAGTTTTGGATTCCGAAAGGCTTGTCCCTTCCTTTTATTTGTTACTGAAATATCGAAACTTTTAACAATATTAACTTCGTCTTGTCTAACAACAATTTTAATAGTTACATGCAAAACTGAATATTGCTTTAAATCTGGCCTACATTGCTGTTTTTACGAAACTTATTTTGTGAACAAATATTGTTTTATTGATTACGTAGGCATTTTTCTCCAAAACTTATTCCCTTAGCTCAAAAATATAAAAAAAAACTTAGTTCCCAAACTTTAAATCGAATGTAAATACGTAGCTTAAGGTGGCTCAAATTAGTATGAGAAAAACTGTTTTCAATTTTTTAGATGGGCCGCCCTCTTATTCGGTTCTATTCAGAGCATAAAATAATCACCTTCACGAAGCAACTTCGGACCGAATATTGACAAACGTCGCATGACTATTCAAAACATAGAATGACTTACTCAGTTTTCTTCTTTACATATTCATTCATTTGATTGGTATTGAGAATGGTCACTGCGTTAAAAGAAAACATAATTGGCCTTGATTATGTTGACTTTTGACACTAAAATTGCCCCTCAGTTTAACGTCGGGGTCAGATCTATGTGAGTAATTATTGAAATCATCATTTATGTGTTTAGTTTTACAGTAATTTATTAGTTTACGAAATTTAAATAAATACTCACTGACTGATATTTTATTGGAAATTGTCAATGTTCAGCTGAATATGAATATGTACGAAATGAGGGTGACAAAGAAGGCCGATGGGCTTCACCAAAAATATTCGATTATTTAAAGCTCTGGTTCTATTTGATGCCCTGATGCTCTGGACAAAATTTCAGCCAAATCGCTCAACGTTTAGTCGGTGCTAAACTCGTTGGAAGTTTATATGCAAAAATGTATGCAGAAACATCCAAAAACAGTGTATTGCAGGTATAACTTACGATGAAGAACTATGACACTCATTCAGATCTTGAAGAATATAATACAGAATGTTATGCCGAAAACCGCGAGAAGATTAGAGTTTGCCCGGCTAAGTTATTTGCATTTCTCTGAAGTCGGGTTTAAGCAAATTTCGTTTCCTTTACCTTTGAAAAGAAATAAATTCACCCCTACAACACTCCAGTAAAATGCTAAAATCTTTGCCTAATAAACTCTAATCTTCTCGCGGTTTTCAGCATAACATTCTGTATTTAATTCTACAAGAACTGAATCAGTATCATGGTTCTTGATCGTAAATTGTGCCGTCCAAATGCTAATCACTGTTTTTGGATGTTTCTGCATACATTTTTGCATATAAACTTCCAACGAGTTTAGCACCGCCCAAACGTTGACCGATTTGGCTGAAATTTTGTCCAGAGCATCAGGGCATCAAATAGAACCGAATAAGAGGCCTATCAAAAAATTTGAAAAAGTGTTTTGAGCCACTCTAACGTAGCTATATGGGAACCTAAAACCTAAAGTTTTTATCACCCTTTTGGCTCATTATTTTTTTAAGAGGTTAATGTATTGCACACTGTCAGCTTCCATTAAAACATATTACGCTCGAGAACCAGAACATGCACACTCGGCGGGACGATGAATCGCTTCCTGAAAAACGTTATCCATCGTTAATGTGACGAAGTGTGAAATGTGGATACACGCTCCGGATGAGTAATTTGATGCTATTTATTTTCTTTAATTTGCACTATTGTGCCCCCAAATGGCGAATTACTGTCACAAAACGAGACAAATTGGGACGAGTTTAATTTAGAAGCTACGGCTCGATGTCCCATGCTGAGAGCAATGGATGTTTGTCCTCAGTGTTTCCGTGGTCTGTACGTTTCCCATTCCTTCAGCAGCATATGTGCTAATCATGAAAATGGGTGCGAGTGGTTTTATTTCTTCAATTATTCTAATGCATAGCATTAGCATAGCATTAGCATAGCATTAGCATAGCATTAGCATAGCATTAGCATAGCATTAGCATAGCATTAGCATAGCATTAGCATAGCATTAGCATAGCATTAGCATAGCATTAGCATAGCATTAGCATAGCATTAGCATAGCATTAGCATAGCATTAGCATAGCATTAGCATAGCATTAGCATAGCATTAGCATAGCATTAGCATAGCATTAGCATAGCATTAGCATAGCATTAGCATAGCATTAGCATAGCATTAGCATAGCATTAGCATAGCATTAGCATAGCATTAGCATAGCATTAGCATAGCATTAGCATAGCATTAGCATAGCATTAGCATAGCATTAGCATAGCATTAGCATAGCATTAGCATAGCATTAGCATAGCATTAGCATAGCATTAGCATAGCATTAGCATAGCATTAGCATTAGCATAGCATTAGCATAGCATTAGCATAGCATTAGCATAGCATTAGCATAGCATTAGCATAGCATTGGCAAATCAAATAATTGTTAATTGTGCTTATTTCATAAAAAAATGGATTAATTTGACACGGGATGCAATTATCGGCATTGTTATTTTATCCATCACCATTAATTTCCATCGTCTACCCATGTTCAATTAATTCAATCATGCAACAATACCCCGTCAATCGAAAACCATACATATGATTTTGTATTTCCTCATCCTAATACGATTACCACAATACAATCTGAGAGTGTTCATTTCATCAAAACATACTCCTCCACAATTAGCAACGGTATAACCAGCGACGGTGTAGCATCCAATCCCAACGTTCATCTCCTTCGAACCAGACACTCCAGTGCAGCGTGTTGTGCCGGGTGTCGCTATGCTGAGGTATGCTCAGTTCTGCTCTCCTTGTTCTCAGCAGAGAGCAAAACGCGGCAATCTATGCTCGGCTTAGCCACCTTCCTTCACATAACTTTTAACATGGTGAGCAAAGGTGAGAAGGGAACATTTCGATGGCGAACAGAACCTTTGGGTCAACGTGCGTGATTTCTATGCTGGTGCGATGCACAGGTTTGTCTCATTGTTGATCGGTGCGTTGTTCCGTTCGGTCGTGTCTGGCTTCTGAGGGCGACCAAGTTAGTTTGAAATTCCGGTCAGTCGCCGCGGAGTGTTACGTATTTGAATCTATTGTAAGGAGGTACGTGTCGTATGGATTGCAGCGTGCGGTGTTCTTTTGGATTTTGCTGTGATTGTGCCAAACTTTTCGACTTTGTTATGCGAGTTGGTAAACGCACTTGTTGAAGGACTTCTGTTGAGTGCATTAGGGGTTTCACTCAAGTGTAACTTTTTTTGGGGGGCCAAGTTGGAACTTTGTTTCTAGCGAACTGCAAAAACCTTCAAGACTATTTACGCGCACAAAAGTTCAACGTTTCTTTTTACATATCAGTAGATTGGGTTGGTAGTTCATCAAAAACGGAAAGTTGTTCTGCGATTTCCCGCCTGTGTGTGCGATAAAAGCGTCTATAGATTTTCGCGCGAAGTTCAACACCAAGCCTTTTTCGTGTTACGAGGATTAGCCTGCGACGTTTTCCTGAAAGCACTTTCATCGGTTGCGGATTTACCGGATAAATCTCTGCTGTTTTTGTTCATGGTGCCATAACGTGCTACTGTTCCATTAGTCTTTCTCGTGAACGGGAGTGGGGCTATGCCGGTGCTGCCGCCAACAGAAGGAATAAAACGGAGCAGGAAAATTAAAACACACGGAGTGTGAAAAACGGTGAAAAGTGTGTTTTCTTGCTCTCGGTCTCGGTAGCCAACGTGTCTGGTCTGTCTAGCCTAGCAACACCGCCGGCCTGAAACGTTCATTTGAAACGGAACGAAGTGTATGACCAACTTTTATTACAGTGCGCTATTTGCACTTGGTGAAAATGCAAACAAATAATGTTTTGAATACTTCACGCCGTGCTGTTATTTTTATTTGGTGAAAGGGGCTACCGCCGCTGATGACTGATGAGAGCTGCAGCAGGATATTGACTTTTAAAGGTATGTATCAACATAACACAAGACTGTGAATCTTGGGGTACATTACATTAGAAACGATCATAAACTATACATTTGCAGACTGTGACGGTCCATAGAAGCATTGTAGAAGATCTATAGAAAAAGTAACTAACGTGATCAGATATCTGAAAGCTATGGATTGTTCTGATAATTTTTGTGATATAAACTGAAAATGGTCGTTGGTCAAGTTTTCCTGAGGTAGATAGATTCAAATCTTTAAAAAAAATGTTGGCCAGTCCATTTCATCCATATACATAAAAATATACATAAAAATGAATTTCTGTCTGTCTGACCCTCATAGACTCGGAAACTACTGAACCGATCGGCGTGAAAATTTGTATGCCGGGCCGCGGAAGGTTCTTAAAAGGTTCTCTCCCCGCTCCAAAGGAGGGGGTTCTCACATAAATAAAACACATATTTTTAAAATAATCCATTTTTGGCGAGACGACGTTTGATGGGGCTGCTAGTCTGGAATAAAACTCCAAAACCATTCAAATGTCTTCGAAAAGTGGGAAAACAATGAACATTTTAGGAATACGGTAGCACTATATTTCACCTCCCTTAACGTATGTTTTTGCCTTTCTCGTACAACAAAGTTGTACCGAAAGGCTATCATTTCACTCCGAAAACGTACTTTTTATAGAGGCCTCTGAGACCAATAATATACCAATCGACTAACCTCGACGAGCTGAGCAAATGTCTGTCTGTCCGTGCGTATGTGTGTGTATGTGTGTGCACAAAAGGTAGGAAAAACATTAGTCAACTTTTCATCTAGTAATCCTTAACCGATTTTCTCGCAACAAGTTGCATTCGACAGGTAACAAAGCCTTGTTGATCACTATTGAATTTGATAACGATCGACCATTGCGTTTAAAAGTTATTAAGAAAATGGTACGTCGAACCATATAAGCGCCATATAAGGTTGGTGTCTTGGCTAAATGCGAGAAAGGCAGTATCACTACTCGGTGAATTAAGTTGGGTTTTCTCTGAAATTATCGCAAAACTAATCCCTCCTCAGCAAATCTGAATTAATTTTGGCGATAAATTATTGCTAATTTATATAAATATACCGATTCAGTTGAAAACCTTTTGATTCATCTTTCGCCACTCAATTTTAATTTTCGACACCTCCGTGGTTTAGTTTTCGCCATTCCTTTATTTTCCCCTTGAAATGTTGGTTTGAACTTGAGGCCTAAATGGGAGAAACGCGAGTACGAATGCGCCTCCAATTGAACTGTATAAAAAACAGCAGCCAATCGAGTAAGAGATCTGTCATCTGCCGGAAATTTTTACCTAGATATACCGTTTTGGCTCAAATCCCGAACATGATATATATTCCAAACACTGGCGTTTTAGCGCCCAAAAATTGAAACTTTCATAGATTTTCCGCACTGAGGATCAAAATTACAAAAGAATTCAAGCTCCTGTGGAAAAAAATACACGAATGAAGTCAAATGGCTTTTTAAAAGCGAGTGCTTGGAATTTGAATCATGTTTGGAATTTAAGCCAAAACGGTACACTGCCGCTCTACGCATACTTGTACCAAATTAAACAAAATGCAAATCGCATTTGGAACAAAACTACAATTTTTACTCCAGACCTCATACGAGTAGATAATTTAAAAAAATCATAACTAGACTATACTGCCGCTAACCGCAAGTCGAGCACATCTGTATATGAGGCTCCATATACAGATGTGCTCGATTTGCGGTTAGCGGCAGTATAAGGGGAACTCTATTCTAATGATCTAATGAGAAATTTAATGTGTAGCGCGAGCACATTTAGTTTTGGATTTCGTAAAGATTGTCCTTAACAGAGTTACATTTTCTATCCACGTTTCTCGTATCCAGGCTATAGTTTGAACGGATATTGAACGTTTGAAGGAGGATGGGGGCAATATGCCCAAGCTAAGCAAAGAATGCTTCCATGTCTTACCTGTAACGATTTTCATTGCTATTTTTAAATCAAGCACTAGTTGAATAATATAACTAGCTGATGCCATCTAAAATTAGAGAAAATTTTAATCAAATACATAATACCGGAAAACTCACATGGCACTCAGCTGGCAGCCCCAAGTGAACAATGCACCACGCGCCAGCGAACCAACATTTTGGTATGGACAGTGCGTGAAGACGAGTACATTTTAGGTTGGTCCCACTAGGGCGTTTTGTCTCGCCGAAATACCAAGTTTTGACTCAAATCCCGAACATGACTCATATTCCTAACACTGGCGTTTTAGCGCCCTTAAACTAAAATTTCCATCGGTTTCTGGTACGGAGGATCAAGATTACAAACGAAATCAATATCCTATGGAAAGAATTACACGAATAAAGTTAAATTGGCCATTTAAAAGTGCGTGTTCGGAATATGAGTCATGTTCGGAATTTGAGTCAAAATGGTATTAGATGTTTCATCAAAATGTGGAAAATTTGGGTTTTTCCTACCGTCCTATCTATTATTTCGACACTTTTTTCGCCTAGCTTACATAATTTTAGGTCTAGTTTTGTTATGGCCATTTCAAACACCCAAAAGTCGTTTTGCATCGGATGGCGTATTGGGGCATCTTCTAAGGCAACGCTTGTTGCCTAAGAAGAGCTGTAGTAAATAGACAAATCCAAGAAAAAATAAGAAGAAGCCATCTGATGGTGTAAATGGTGACGAAAATTAATACAGATTTAATTCTCAGAACAATCAATGGAATTTCACCAGTGGCGATAATTGAAATCACCAAATTTGCAGCCACCTTCTATTTAACTAAATTAAGACAAGAACATGATCTCTTTTATATAAAACCGTTAGTTAAATATCGCATTTTATGAATATCACCTAACCGGTGATTGTTAGATTTTCTAACAATTATGTGTAAGAACCTTCCAAAAGCTATATAAGAGCTGGGGCATTTGCGCAAATGCTAAAGTCTTATACACATATTGTATAAGATTTGCTCGCAACAAGTTGCATTCGGTGGGGAATCTTGTCACATTGTTTTCTATTGAAAATTGGCAAGAACGAACTATGGGCTCAAAAGTTATGGCCAAAATACATTTTCTTTAGACAAAAATCAGTGGAAAAGTTTAGCTCATTTTCAAAGCACTTCATTAACCGATTTGCTTGCAACAAGTTTCATTCGGCGGTGAATCCTGCCCAGTGCCGTGAAATTTCAATGTCAATTTAACTTTTTGAACCGAATGCGAACTTAGCCTACACACTTAAAATAAATCGCCGAATTCGGTAAAATTTTACCGAAATCTCAACAGCAGAACTGTTCGGTAAATAATTTTACTGATTTTCGGTGATTTTGACAGTTGAGCAATGGAAAAAATTACAAAAAATCTGTAAAAAAAATTACCGAACAGTTCTGCTGTTGAGATTTCGGTAAAATTTACCGAATACTGTAAAATGAGTTAAGTGTGTACGTAGATCTCAATTGAATAACAAAAATGTCAATTAAGTAGCCCGATCTATTCAATTGATTGACTATTACCGCATATCATGTCAGTTTGAACATTTGACGTGTATCAATTTATGGAACAATTTTTACCACAATTGGCAAACATATCAATTCAGCTTCAATAATGCATTTGAAATCAGGAATATAAAATATGTTTCTCTTGTAATTTGCTATTTTTCCAACTACCAGTCATTCGAATGGAGTGTATTTCAATTGACAAAACAGAAGCTTTCAAATGAAGAGAGGCACTGATCAATTGAGATGGCATGGAAAACGAAAGGGGCAAAAAATGACTGACTAGATTTACCATTCGGGTTTCAAATGAATGAAAAGTAATTTATCAGCACTGATCCTGCCCCATTGTTTTCTATTGTAAGTTGGCCGAATCGGACTATGGGCTCAAAAGTTATGGCCAAAATACATTTGCTTTAGACAAAACCGAGTGGAAAAGTTAAGCTCATTTTCTTTATTTTACTTATCTTTAACCGATTTGCTCGCAACAAGTTGCATTTGGTGGGGAATCCCGTCCCATTACTTCCTATTGAGAACTTGGCTGACGGTATCAAAAGCTATGGGCAAAAAACATTGTTTACGCAAAAAAGGGGTGGAAAGTCTCACCAACTTTTCAGTTTCCACCAATTGATTTGCTCGCAACAAATTGTTCGGCGGGAATCCTTTCCGATTGTTTCTCATTGAAAATTGGACTGATCGGACTCTGGGCTCAAAAGTTTTAGTCAATATACTTTTTTACAAAAAAACAGTTTTAAAAGAGGCCCGGAGACTAAATTTTTATTGGTAAAATCCATTTGAAAAATAACTTGTTTTTGGGACGCTTAGTCTTAACTTGTTTACTCACAACAAGTTGTACAGGATGGCGAATCCTGTTTCATTATTTCCTATTAGAAACCAGACTATGGGCTCAGCATTTATGGCCAGTATATTTTTTTATATGCAAAATGCGTTTCAAATACTCACTCATTTTACGGGCATTTATCCTTAACCGACTTATTGCATCAAGTTATAGCCAGAATACTAGGTATTAAAAAATAAATCATTTTTCGAACACGTTCAAAAAGAGATCTGAGTAGGCCGCGTAGTCGATAGCAGTTCTATTCTGCTGTCAGTTTTTCCATGAATTTAAAAAAATGTGAATTCGTGACAAGTGAAGTCTCAATATAGTCTACGATAAAATTAACAAAATCATGAGGATTACTACCCCTGACCACGCCCATCTTCACCGTAACTAGGAAGGAAATGTTGATGTGGTACTTACTTAAGAGAGGCCACCGACTTAGCGACACCCATAAATACCACGGAGTTGGATATTGGAAAAGGTATTCGTTGGATCAGGATTTGCCTGAAGCTAGCAATGTGACCATGGTAAATCTTACTCCGTAACACACCATGTTAAGGTGTCTATCCGGTGTTACGCCATCACAACACAGTTCAATACAAACAGAGTGTAAGAGGTGCCAAAAAAGTACTGCACTATAATTCCTAGCGTCCGGATAAATTCAAATCCCACAGCCTCGCCGACCTACAGACACAAAAATTCTACACACTTAAAATAAACCGCAGATTTCTATGAAATTTCACCGAAATCTCAACAGCAGAATGAAACAAAATTCACCGAAATCAGTGAAATGATTTAAGTGTGTATGCTAAGAACAAATGTAAACAATAATACCGGACTTAGTTAACTCCTTGATAGTGCATTATATGTAACAAAAACGTCGGATATAAACGTAAAACCCGTTTTTGAGCATAAGATGACTGAAAGCTATAACCTCAATTAAGGCAAAACATCAAACTTTTTTATTATTTTTGTTCAATTTCATATATTTTTTCAAAGTTTATATCATGTGGATTGGTTATTTACTACTTTTGCGAATATCCTGCACCCTGCACATCCAAAGCGTGTGGTCCCCCAAGTAACACCAAGCATTACAATATTGCACATATATGAATCACAAATTCGCATGCTAAATGCTAATTGCATTAGATCAGTTTTGATAGTGTAAAATTGCATTTATTTATCAACTGTCAGGCAACGATACTCTAAATCAGCATTACGAATGCAGCGATACATTACTGATGCTTTATTTCAACATGTCAACATTCAACATTGCCCTTTTACACTTTTAGTCAACTTAAGGGGTGTATTTTTTACAAGCACATATAGTAGGGTAGTTCAAAAAATCGATTCTGCTCCGCAGCGCTCATCTGATTCTTTATCATGTTTTGAGTGTCCTCTGAAAATTTGAGCTCATTTGGATTAGAACTGATTTAGCACAAGCCGTTTCAAGTTTGCATGCAAATTAGTTGAAGGGTTACGCAATTAGCTCCATAAAACTACGGTTTAGATTTAATTCGATTACTAATTATTGGAGCGATTAATCAACCTGCGGTTTTCGTTGGGTGAAGGCTCTTGAGTATTTCTTTTAGCTATATAGGTTTTCTTCTAACTTGCGCTTAATGGGGAAGCGTCATTATCGGTATAATGAAAAAAATAAATTTTCCCATACTAATTTGCATGCAAACTTGAAACGGCTTGTGCTAAATCAGTTTTAAACCAAATGAGCTCAAATTTTCAGAGGACACTCAGAACATGATGAAGAATCAGATGAGCGCTGTGGAGCAAAATCTATTTTTTGAACCACCCTAAATATAGCTTCGTAGTTACTTGGGTCGTGCCATCGGAAAAGTACCAGCCGAATACGTTAGGTAATTGTCGGGGACAAAATGGTTCTTACTTGTCGTCCGTAACTAATCAACGTTGACGCTCAATTCAAATTATGCCGCGTTGGCGCGATTGCGTATGCCGAGTCACGTGAGACGTAAGATTATCGGCAATGGATATTATACATATTACACACTGACTAACGAGAATTCAAATAACTATTAATTCATGGCACACATTTCCCCTCTTCTCGAAAAAAATAATCCTGTGCCTTCAAAAAGTTTCACGGTTCAAAAATTGTTAAGAAGCAAAATTGTAATTTGATTTCTTTGCGAAATTATAATTTGATAACTTTACGCACACATAAATTAATCCAAAATTTAAGTTAAAATTCTTACAGATAAGAAAATTGTTTAAAATATCTCTTAAAACTGTGATAGATTCTTTTTTTTTTATTTCTCATGATTGTTATCAAAATTGTAACGACTCAAAGACCCAACCCAAGACCTGCTCCAGAATGATGCGGAGAGAAGGGAAAGTTTCGTTGTCCCAGATATGTATTACGAAATAAACGATGCAGTAGTTGAGCGGATGTCGTAGGGTCATCTATAAGCATCTCTGCGATTGACCCCAGGTTCTTTGTTCGATTTCATGCTTTAGATGGCCGTTTGAATCTCTAGCAGTGATGGAGATTCAGTATTGATACGTGGTATACGTCGGATCCTAGGCAGATCATGCCGAGGGGTAGCCACTTAGCTGCCACTTGAAAAAGCTGTTCGAAGTGCATGCTGGTCAGTTGGGTCGGTCAGTAGCTGACCATTCGAGACTGCCGCAGGCATCGTTACATTTGTCTTCGCCACGTTTAAGCATCGTGAGTTATCGTAAAGGGGGCGAATGTCCCTGATTGCTGCAGCTCTTAAGAGAGCACCACTAGCGCTCAAAATGTTTTAGCGATTTGGATACGCATCGAGAACGTTTGTAAGCACCACTTGGACTCAAAATATTTTAGTGATTTCATCACGTACTGAGCACTTTTGCAAGCAACATTGCAACAATATTTCAGTGATTTTGAATACGCGCTGAGCACTTTTGCGAGCACCATTCGCGCTCAAAATGTTTATGCGATTTTTCACATGCACTGAGCACTTTTGCGAGCACCACTCGTGCTCAAAATGTTTTAGCGATTTGGATACGCACTGAGCACTTTTGCGAGCACCACTCGCACTCAAAATTATTTAGCGGTTTTGCGAGCAGCACATACGCTTTTTGTAGTTTCATTGGACATTTTTATTTATTAACTTTGATCGGCCCATCCTTTTCCGATGCCGAGTTTATTAATTTGAAAAACAGCCAGATTATCTGGCGAATTGAAAAATTCACGTTAATTTTAAATCATGCCCAGCATGGATAGCCAAATGTGTGGCCTCGTGCCATCGGAAAAGGCCCAGTTCTGCTGGACTCCGAAAGGTCCAGGGGGGGGGGATAATAAAAAATAAATATTAAAATGGAAAAATCAATAAAACTCCTCGGATTTGTTAAAGAATGTTTTGAAAATCCTGAAAATCATCCAAAATTTTTGTTGTTGTCCCCTAAAAATATAAGTTTTGGGCAAAAAAAATCCGAAGAGGGGGGGAGACATAATTGTTTTTAAATATTTGTATCGGCCTAATTTTCGGGGACAAAATGATTTTTGGGTCTGTACACAAATTAGGTAACGCTTTTGGGGGGAGGGGGGAGGTCCAACTTGCGTTTGTCGCCTACTACAAATATGTGCCTGTCCCGGTTCTGGAAAATAGTTTCGTGAAGCTGTTCTGGGATCGCGAGATCATAACGGATGTCCTCATTCATGCCAATCGGCCCGATATTGTGGTCTACGACAAAAGGATGAAGCGGGTAACCCTCATCGACATTGCTGTACCGCTAGACCATAATGTCCAAACAACATTCTCCAACAAGATAACGAAGTACCACGACTTGGCGGAGGAGTTGAAGCAGATGTGGCATCTGGAGGACGTGCGTATAATTCCGGTTGTTATCTCAGCAACCGGAATCGTCCCGAAATCTCTTCTGAGATCCTTAGGAGAGCTGGAACTATCTCATAACCTCCATAGCATCCAAAAGACAGTGGTTCTTGGAACTTGTAGCATCGTAAGAAGATTCCTGAACCACCATAACTAATACATCCGGTGCAAACGTTTATTATAGGATTTTAAGTCAACCGGCGAATGAGATCCACAGAGCCTAATCCCCTTTGGCATTCAGATTGCCCGGGGTAGGTGAAAATTCCCAGCACGCTTGCTGAGGAAGTGCCAAAACTCTATAATAATAATTATAAATTAAGGTGGGAGCTCAGGTGAAATACCCTGGGCGTCCATGAAAAACCACCATTTCGAGTAGGTGGGAGCTGAAGGCCCAATTCCTAAGCACCAATGAAAAACCACCCTCGGGCGAGCACTGGCGCTTGAACCTAGCTATTTAGCACTGTAAAGAATTAAATAACTTTACAGAACCCGTAGCTTCCGGGAATGAAAGCACACCCAAATATGGAGTTACGCTCAAGAAGAATACCACCCATGCGATTGCCAGAGGAGGGAGCCCCTACTGGAGCTGGTCCTGGAACGGGGGACAGAGCGAGCGGCCAGCGGCTGGAGGAAGGAGAGGTGCAACAGCGACCCTCTAGTCATCGGGCTCAGCCCGTGCCGACAAGGCAAAACAGAAACGGCAGCAGAAGAAATCACCAAGGCAATGCTGCACCTGCTGATGTTGCTGTGGTTGATCGACGTCAATCACTCACGTTAGCGGGCCGCCGACGGCAACGGATCATGTGGACAAGGGAGATGAATCAGTACGTGATCCGTTGCTACTACGTTTGCACCAGGATGGAGACGGATATGTCCGGCAGACCGGCGATGCTGGAGATGTTCAATGAGAGGTTCCCTCGGTTTGCACCCCAGCTTGACCAGAACAAATTGTACACACGCCAGAGAGCTATTATGTCACATAATATGCTGACTCCAGAAGACGTAGAGTACATCAAGCGGGAAGTGCAGAGGGAATTAGGAGAGGAGGAGGAGGCAAGATCGAGCGATACGTCGAGAAGGAGTTCTGTTGGGTTGGATGCATCAATCGCAAGTAACCGTCGCGATTCGATTGCACCCGCCGCTCCAGGACCAACAGTGGAATTGGAATTGGACGCCCAGGGTATTTCACCTGAGCTCCCACCTTAATTTATAATTATAATAGGTGGGAGCTCAGGTGAAATACCCTGGGCGTCCATGGAAAACCACCATTTCGAGTAGGTGGGAGCTGAAGGCCCAATTCCTAAGCACCAATGAAAAACCACCCTCGGGCGAGCACTGGCGCTTGAACCTAGCTATTTAGCACTGTAAAGAATTAAATAACTTTACAGAACCCGTAGCTTCCGGGAATGAAAGCACACCCAAATATGGAGTTACGCTCAAGAACAATACCACCCATGCGATTGCCCGAGGAGGGAGCCCCTACTGGAGCTGGTCCTGGAACGGGGGACAGAGCGAGCGGCCAGCAGCTAGAGGAAGGAGAGGTGCAACAGCGACCCTCTAGTCATCGGGCTCAGCCCGTGCCGACAAGGCAAAACAGAAACGGCAGCAGAAGAAATCACCAAGGCAATGCTGCACCTGCTGATGTTGCTGTGGTTGATCGACGTCAATCACTCACGTTAGCGGGCCGCCGACGGCAACGGATCATGTGGACAAGGGAGATGAATCAGTACGTGATCCGTTGCTACTACGTTTGCACCAGGATGGAGACGGATATGTCCGGCAGACCGGCGATGCTGGAGATGTTCAATGAGAGTTATTATTATTATTATTATTATTATTATTATTATCCTCTTCACTATTATACTAGCCATAATTGTCCCATGTTAGTTTTTGTTCTTTTTTACTTTTTATCTCAAAACAGGCTATTTTGGTGTATTTTTTTTAAATTATTAAAGACAGCGAATCAACCTTCAAACCAAGCCAAAGTTCGTAAACAGTTCAATTTACAGAAAAATATATAAAGCTCTTTTAGTGGAATGTATTCAACTGTCTAAGACGAATTAAGTACTCTCCATTTAATTCCACCAGTTAATTTTCGATATCTTTGCAGATACGTATTTCGACCACAACTGTGTGGTCGTCTTCAGTGTCTCGTAAGTCGAGTCAAGTACGAGACACTGAAGACGACCACACAGTTGTGGTCGAAATACGTATCTGCAAAGATATCGAAAATAAACTGGTGGAATTAAATGGAGAGTACTTAATTCGTCTTAGACGGTTGAGTTCAATTTAAAAATGTGTCTATCGTTATCGAATATTGTATTTCTCGACAGAACAGCCCCGCAAAACTGTTTGAAAGGTCTGGTCGCAAATTCTGTTTTCGTTTCTACAAGCTCCTTCCTAGTATTCCTTGGTTTTTGATCATGTGATGTTCCTATTCTAACAGTGTTCAAAGAAAGAAAAAAAAATCTGCCGTTAAATTTTTCACAGTTACGCGTTATACGGGGGAGGGAGGGGGTACCAAAAATGTTACTTTTTGTTACGAGGGGAGTGAGGGGGTCAAAAACTCGAATTTTTGCGTTACATAATTTGTGAACAGACCCTTTACGTGTCGTCCGTAACTAATCAGGCTAATCAGGGTAAAAACTGGTTGCTTTGCAAACGTGCTGTAAGTCATGGCCTACTGACGCTCAGTTCAAATTATGCCGCGTTGTCGCGATTGCTTATGGCGATCCACGTGAGACGTAAGGTATCGGCAAGGAATATTATGCATATTACACGCAGCCTAACGAGAATTCAAATAACTATAAATTCATGGCACACGCAAAGGTAGATATGGCAATTGTAACTATGACGAATTTGCTTGATATTATGTTAAAGTTTTTCTCAGAATCTTTTCGGCATAAGGCTTTCTGCAGATTCTTTGGTTACACGATATATAACATTGCCATCAATAGAAGGTATAACAAATCACATGGATTAAGCCTCGCAATGCCCTTTAATATGTCGTTCACTAACCAATTACAGCGAAGCTGCTTATAACTAATGAACGCATATAATTCTCACTACAAACTAGAGATCAAGATTTATATATAAATTTGTTCATTTCTATATACAGAGAACTTTAACTTACATCAAATCAGTTCAAAAGTTCGTGAAGTTTTTTTATTCATTTAGTTGATTAAATCAACAATATCTGGACTGAGAATCGAACTCGCCATCACCGGACTAACATTGCTACGTTTTTGCCAGCTGGAGACCCAATTTTAAAGTGAATCGCGGAAGAATCCAATTTAATAGGTAAGGTACTCCGGGGCAAGTGAAAATACGGGGAAGTGGGTGGCCGATGAATCGATGAACGTTTTTAATGGTAAAAATGTTCTAGAAAGATGAAGCAGAACTATCAACGAATTCACCCGACACCATTTGAGGCGCCATACTAATACTATCGCTTGATCGTGACTTTTAAATACCGGGAAAAGCTATTACTTTTATTTTAATTTGATGGATTTCAGAAAACAAATAGTCCTTTCTAAATTTATCATTGATGTGGAAAGTGAATATTTTAAGCAATTAAATAATTGAGTGATATCGAAAAAGATTTGAAAGTCTTAATTAAAGCCAAAATCTGCAATTTTAACTTGCCCTTGAGTTTTAACATACATGGGTCAAGTGGGACATATTTGAACAACATTATCGATAGAGCCGATTGTTTTTAACACTGTTTTTAAATTGTTGTACAGTGAAACATAGCTTCGACACTCATATATCATAGTTTCATTCGACAGTATAAAGCAGAATAGGTTTCAAGGGGTAGTGGGCCCTACAGATAAATTTATTTCTGTCACTACCAATTTTTTTGTAATCGGTAAAAAAATTGGTAAACTTCCAACACGTCTGCACTTCAACAACGGAAGCATATAATGATGTATATATGGTTAATGTTCTGAAATATCCTGTTTTCTAAGTATGCGTATAACAATTTTGCATTTTTTTTAAGTCTTACTTGCCCCGGGGGTACCTTACTACATCAAGCTTTCAGAAGCCTATATCTACAAAAACAAGAGACAAACAACAATAAACACCACTTTTTCATCTTTGCTCCGTTGCAACATGCAGGACAAATGATTTCCACTGATCGCCTATTAATTGACATTAGTGCCGTCGAAAACGCGAGGTGAGGAAGACGGCCATTGTGGAAGCCATTTTTGGACTCTATCTTGATTGTCCTTAATACTAGACTCCGATGCGTTTCACCATAATTACAACGTACCCCATCCCACGCGTGCCAACGATTTTCAACGGAATCAGCTCGGAATGTAGAGCACAAAAGAGACAGAATGAGCTTTGACAAATAGATTGAATATTTACCACAATTTGCGATGAAAATTATTGTCATAAAATTACTTTTTCGTTGTGTTGTTTACTTTGTGTTTGACCGAGCCAACACCAAACGTCAAACATCAATAAAATTATTCGAATAACCATAGCTTAAAAAGCAAACGATTGTCTGTTTGTCTAGGTTTCCAGCTCGTTTGCAGGTGAAATTCATTTGCATAATGCATTGGACACGTACCGATCGACTGTTGACAGAAGTCATTTCTGATTCCGTACCGGATGGAACGACGACGGTTCTCTCTCAGTGATAGTGCTTGGTCAGATAGTATGCCTGTTACGCGGGCAGATGAGTGCAAACATGCCTGGAAATCTTGAGCTGCCGGTCCTGAGAAACGCATGTCCACGTGTGAGATCGTTGCTGGATATGTCTGCATGTGTTTGCCGTGCAATCGATGGATTCATCAGCGCGTGCATTTTCATTGGCACGTTTTGTGAATTCCGACAAGGGATGTAATCTGATTGATGTGCTTCTGGGAAGTACAATATATCCGTACTTCCCAGCTTGCAGGCCGTTGTCTAAGCTGGGATGCATGTGAATCAATTCTGATTGCCAATTGAAAGGAGCTTAACTTGAGGTTAAATTTGAAAGTGATTGGTGGCAGCGGGAAATGCAGACTGAAATAACTGAAATAATAGACCAGCTAATTGACCAAATTTATGAAAGTTGATCATAGCTTTTGGGCAAGATTCTATTGATATTATAATAACTTCTATATGAATAGATTGTTCTTTAAATAAATAAATAAATAACATCAAACGACATTTCTTAATTATTCGATAATAACTGATCAATATAATCAACTGCTTTCGCGCAACACAGTTTAATTGAAGAGGAATGTTGCCAAGTTATAAACAAAACAAAAACATTTCACCAATCCGCATAGTTTACATCATTGGCTTATGAGAAGGTGGCTAGGATTTCCCGCATGTTATTAATTTGGTAGTAGTAGTAGAAAGTAGAAAACGAAATACGTATCTGATGATACATTAGTGATTATAGTGGAAGTAAATGGAAGTTTGAAATATTTTAACCTTGTAACATTTTCCCCTAAGACGCTCAATATTAATTATTTCATTAATTTGGTGTTTGCGACATACCAACCTGCCGTAATCTGAAAAAGTGACGTATGTGCCATTTTACCCATTTTCCTGTTAAAGAGTACGATAAATACTACTCGTCAACATCATTTTTGGAAAATGGCGTATACGTCATTTTGTCAGATTACGATTCAAAATAGAATTTCGATGACATTGAACTAAGTATGGTAGGGAAGATGAAAACTAACTGAAAACATATTTGGTGCCCTCTACAATATTTTCCCAAGATCAAGTTATACAGCATTGTATGGACGGTAATCAAAGGGAAGCACGTGTCACTCTGAAAGAGACTTTATTTTTTTCTGTTTTCTGCCCAACGGAGAAAAAACAAAGGTATGATAATAATGCCTACGAGAAGGCAGTAACACTACAACAGCCTGTCCAACCTTTTCAGGTTAAAACTCTCAAACATATATTAGCCTCTTCAAAGGAATGAGGAATACAATGCATGATACAATGCCCACCACAATGCAAGGACCCGCAATCAGCTTATGCGAGAGGATCGCCGCATGTTTTTGCTATTCTTCTCATGAACCTGTTTACCCTAGGTTTTCCTATTCTTCTACTGCTTTATTCCGTTTTTACAACTTACAACTCTCTCTCTTATGAAGGCACAAACTGTTGGCTTGTTGATGCCTAAGGGTTCCGCCAGTCAGTCAGGGAGGCATCACACATCCTTTGAACCTCATTGTTCTTATTTGAAGGCGTCATCCCGCTGGCTGTTAGTTCAGGTTGTTTGTTTCTAACTCCAACGTGATTAGGATACATATTCATGAAACTGCACATCTTCCGCTTTGAAATTGAAATAATAAAGCGTCGACTGTTGGGATCATGACTATTGACTATACAAAGTAGGGGAAATTTGTATAAAATGCGCCACCACTATTTCTTGGTCTATATAACCCAAATTTTGTCTCAATATCGTAAGCAGCTGAAACCAAAAAAAAAACATTTTAAAGCAGTCAAACGAAAAAAAAACTTAGTCAAGAATTTAGTATTTAAAATCGCCAACGTCCTCAATGCTTTTCTTTATACACAAACATAAGTACCGTTAGTATCAGTCTCAGTCTCCTTATTACCGCCAGTCGCTAACCTTGTGCAAAAGAGTTTAAAAATTTTGTGAAAAATATTGGAATATCTTGATAATCATTTTAGGTGGTGGATGGAAGTCAAAAACTGATGCCACACGATTGAAATTTCGTTGCAAGCCAATTATTGCGCTTGCCAGTCAATAATTTGTCCTACGATACAGTAACAAAATATTATTTCGCAGCATCCATGGCCTGACATTCATATCGATGAGTTGGAGAATGGTCTCACAATCAGTTCCACCTTAAAGAACATCGGCGATGGTCAAAGCTCTGGAAACATTTCTTTGCATTCTGAGGGTTTCAAGCTCAATCAAGCGACAACGGCTCTCGCAGCTGGGTAATCGAAAAGGGTCTCTCCAAGGCAGCTTTCGGAGCGCAGAACGAAGAAACTGACGCTGTATCGATTTGATGCGTTCCTCGCCGTTATTATAAAACGGACCCCAAACATCAGAGCAGTATTCTAATGTGGATCGTGCTAGAGAACAATAGAGCGATTTCAGGCAATAAATGAATCATTTGTTTGAGAAACTGCATAAGTCCATTTTACACAATTTCGAGAAAACAACAAAAAACTGTTTCTGAACAAATTGGCAACGAACCTTTCGATTTCTTCGATACATATTAATAGTTTTTGGCAAAACTCAACACCCTGGTGCACTTCCAGTGTAAAAACTGTAAGCAGTACTCCATAATTGCTCTTCAAAGTGCGTGGACATATGTAGTTTCTCAAACAAACGAAAAAAATTTCATATCCTGAACAATTTTTTTTTCGTGTTTTTTGCCAGAATACGTATTTTTGGAAGAGGATTCAGAATATATAAAAATCTCATTTTGACCAAAAATGTGACATATGCAGTTTCTCAAACAAACGGTTCAAATGTAGGTGAAAGTTTTTGCAATTCTAAAAATGACTCCAAGAGCTCTAGGTGCCTTATCGACGATGTAAGGAATATGATGTTTATAACTCAACTGCTCGTCCGAAATAACTCCCAAGTCTTTCACATGGTGAACACGCTCAATCTTCATCGGCTGCCTCTTTCGAGAAATCGTAATGACGGAGCACCTCACCGGATTGATAACCATACAGTTTAGATAGCACCAGTTAACCACAGCATCTAGACGTTTTTGCAGAGTCAGACAGTCCGCTATTGATCCAATCTTTAGGTACATTTTAAGGTCATCAGCGAATAATAGTCTTGGTGTTTCAATAGTAAAATGTACGTCATTAGAATACAGCAAGAAAATCAATGGTCCTAAGTGGCTACCCCGAAGAATGCTGGACGTCGCATAGAAAGTAGAAGACACACAATCACCTATGACAACTGTAAGTTGGCGGTCAACTAAGTAGGAATGGAACCACTCGAGAAGATTGCCGCTGACACCCAGCCTGTCCAGTTTGGCGATAGTAGTAGCATGATTAACTTTATCGAATGCGGCAAAAAGATCGGTGTAAACAACGTCAGTTTGAGACCGTTCAGGAATCTATGACAAAAGATCGAAAGACATAAGGTCGAAAGACAAAAGGTCG
Organism: Armigeres subalbatus; assembly: GCF_024139115.2. Lineage (NCBI taxonomy): Eukaryota > Metazoa > Arthropoda > Insecta > Diptera > Culicidae > Armigeres > Armigeres subalbatus. The sequence continues at coordinate 215,436,746 of NC_085141.1, read as the reverse complement.
AAAGGACAAAAGGTCCAAAAGATAAAACGTCGAAGGGCACAGAAGGTTGAAAGGACAAAAGGTCGAAAGGCACAGAAGGTCAAAAGGTCGAAAGGGACAAAAAGTCGAAAGGGAGAAAAGGTCGATCAAGAACAAGTTGACAACAAGTTGGGGTATTCCAAAGAAATTTGTGAAACGCATTTAAGGCTCAAGAAAAAATAGGCGATGAAAAGAGCTTTCTGAATGATTTACCACCGGCGGTGTGTCGTCTGTCTCTTTCCGTCCTTCGGGAAATAGTGATTGTGGTAGTGCAACACCGAGAAATAACACAACACCTAATTGAAAAAAATACGGATTTATGTAGTGGTTTGATGCCAATCTGTCCCCCCCTTAACTTCAAGCATAAAAATAGCACACTAATCTCATCAATCAAAGTTGAATAATGAGCAATTTTTAAAGAAGGAGTAATTACTGTAAAACAATACAGCAAACAATTTAGCAAAAATGGTTGATTGCTGGTAAAATGTGCGATTTTCAGATTCTAACATTTTTAAGTGCTAAAGGACTGTCCATAAACCACGCGAACATGCTAGTGGGTGGCAAGGGTTAGTGAAAAGACATGGGAAATATATATTTATCATCAATGGTGACTGGTTGAGTTCCTGACAAGTAAGAACTGCATCAAGGGAATGTCCAAAAATGATGTTACGAAAAATTAACCATTGTTAATCCCTCCTCCATTCGTTGTCCCACTTTTTGTATGAAATTTTATATAAATTGATATGAGTAGTCACTTTTAGAAACCCTCTCTCTCCTCCACGTGACGTAATTTATGAACGTTCCCTAAGATAAGGTGGCATCCGTTGATAACTTAACAATACATTTGAAAATATTTGACCTCCTCAACCCTTTCGGGACGGATGTGTCATATATGCCCAGCGTTTGAGATTGGCTGTAAAAAACTACCGAAGAGAGCTAGGTCCCCAGTTTCTTCAGCAAAAATGTTCATTAGGATGTCAACTACCCAGGAAAAATATTGGAGGACAAGTTTGACTATACCCTGAAGACCTAGATATCCAAAACCGTGGGAAGATTTTGCTTCTGACAGCTTGCAGTTGGATCTGAAATATTTGGATCCTATATCACATTGTTTAATAAATCAAGTTTAGTCATCTTGATCGTTGAGACAGTGATCAGTTTTCTGGAATACGAGATGCTCAAGGTTCTTTTGAACGTTTTCGAATTCAGCCCATCAACCAAGGCTTATGCAAAATCATCATCGTCGTCATATACCCAATCCAGTCCAATAGGCACATGCACATCATTTAAATCCAGGTTTCTCAATGATGTTCAAGGTACTCCAAAACATTCTCGAGTTCAGCTCAAGGTATCTTCCAGGTCAATCAATCAAAGTTTTTGCAATGTCTTTGGCATAAACTTTATATACAATAGGAATAATGTAAACACAATTTGCTGGAATACGAGGGGTCCACGGTTAGATCCGGTCCGGTCTAAAATATTTTCGTTTGGGAAACATTCTAGATTCCCTGGGCATAGCGTTCCCTTTGTACTTGGCTCACAAGATAGGGGAGACTGGGTACTCTTGATCCCCTTTTCTGATTTCCGATGTATCACAGCCAAAAATAAATAAACATACGCGATTTCCACACAGATTCTCTAAGAAATATAGTATTTAACTTTACTGATGTATGACAGTCCTTAAATTATTGTTGTTATTGATACACAATCGATTTTCTAGAGTGCTGTCAAAAGTCTACTTTTAAAATATTCGGGGGAAATTGATCCCTCTTCAAGAACTTGCTTTGATACAATTAGAAAGGTGCCCTCCGATTTTTTAAATATTTTTCCTTCAAAATACGCGCAATTTTCGAATTGCTGTGCGTATACATGAACGATTTTTGTTATTGAATTCGACAGCACATGCAATTTTAAAATTTGGGGAGACTTGATCCCCTTTCTATGATATCTACCCAATAAATAATGTTTCCTGCCAACCCTTCATCAAATCTGTCAAATCTACAAAAAATCAGAAGCCTGAGAACAGATTTATATTTTTTTGAATTTTTTCGCCAAATTTTTGTATGGGTGACTAATGGGGGATCAAATGTCCCCATATTTAGGCAATAACTTCAAATCCAAATATCCTAAAACTTTGATGGAATGTTGACATTTTTACCAGTACAAATCATTTAGCACATTTATGGCTTTGTGCTGTGAAAAAACAAAAGCATTTGGTCATTGTTATGAAAAGTTATTCAAATTTTGCGTGGCCAATAAAAATATCTTTAGGAAGGTCAAAACATACAAACCGCCCTGCAGAATAAATAAGGTTGTCAATCCAAAAAATAACTCACCACATAAAGGTCATTTGTCTAAAGGGTCTATACTAAAAAATACGCTAGAACAAAACTACTTTAGTTCTCGATAAAACAGGGGGTGATCATGTCTCCCCGGGGATCAAGTCTTTCCACCTTCCCCTACATACTCATGCAATAGCGGGCATAGAAAAGCTTTCAATTAATAACTGAGCAAATGCCTATAGAATACTAAGTTGCAAAGCAGGCCAAGCTCCAGTTGGAATTTAGAGCCATTAAAGAAAAAGAAGAAGAAAAAGAAGGTCCTCCAAAATGATTTTGAGTTAAGATCAAGATATCTATCAGATGCACAATATCTAAGGAGGTGTGTGTTTGTGTCGAGCAATTTTGCTGCAGACTTTTTTGTTGAGGCGTATAACGGACTTGGATGATTACTTAAAACAATACGACTTCCAGAATATTTTAGCCAACCGTAAAAGCCTGCAATGGCTAGAACAAGTGATGATTGACGTCATATAAGCTAAATGGTTTCACTAGGGTATCATATCTAACATCATTCATAAGTTGGATCATTGGATAGGTCAAAGCCGTTTTGAAAATTCGGTAGTGCATTGATCTGAGATTCAAGACGTTTTGAAGAGATATAATAAAGTCGGTATTGAGATGTGGAACAGAAATTCTTGGAAAATTGTTCGAAAAGACTATCAAAGTAACCGTGAAAATATTTTTATATGGCATCATTTGTTCCAACGATTTCGATGTCGAGTCTTAGAACATCAACTCATGGAGGGTCCACTGTAGCTTGTAAAAGAATTAAGTGATATCCTACCAGCTCGATGGAACTGCTGGAATGTTTGTGATATTATGCACGGATATATCATTTAGTACTTGGTTGAACGGGTAGATCACATGTTCGAAACTTCAGAACATTTTAGACAACAGAAAATACTTGTAGTAACTTGCAAAAGTAATAAGTACCATTCTATCGGCTGGACGGACCTGCTGGGATGTTTAGTGATACACAGGTACATCTTTCAGGACTTGGTTGAGCAACTAGATCACATGTTCTGTACTCAAGGACATTTTGAACCGAAAAGGCCTGTAGCAGCTTGTAAAAGTAATGAGTGAAATACTATCGGCTAAATGGATCTGCTGGGATGTTCAACGATACATGGATACATCGTCCAGGGCTTGGTTGATCGGGTAGATCGCATGTTCTGAACTGATTTGAGCTCAAAGATGTTTTAGAGAGACTAAAAGGGCTATAGTTGCGTGTAAAAGTAATGAGTGAAATCTTATCGGCTCAATGTACCTGCTAAGATGTTCAACGATGCACGAATACGTTGTTCAAGGCTTGGTTGATCGGGTATATCACATGTTCTGAACTCCAGGGCGTTTTGGAGACCCTGAAATAGTTTACGTCTTATGATCACATAGATATTTTTGGACATAAATCCCAGCTTAGGAGATTTTGTTTGTAGACATATTTCCTACCCAAGTAACACGGTTTGTTGTATGAGTGTAAAAAATACATTTTTCGAACATATAGTTTGTTACGTTTTGGTATAAAAACCAGCTCTCATTACTTTCACACGACCCAAACAGCGCAAAAATTATCGATATTTTCAACATCTTTCAGTCGCAACCTTGTTTTTGATTGCACATTCACAAGACTAAACTTAAGTACTAATGATGTTTTCAATGACCGACTCTCAACATGGTTCTGTCAAATTGAATATCAAAACGAAAATGTTGACCAACACGTTCAAAGAAATAAATTTTATACAAAAAAAAAACGAATGAAAACAAGCATGCATGAAATGATGAATACCATTTTAAAAATATTAATAAAAATATACATACTGAATAAAAAAAATCAAATTTGTTTCCATGTCTCGGTCGAAACATTATATGCGGTTCATGTTTCATTGGCTAACTTTTCATTTTACTTCTCCTAAGTTCATGCGCCAATGATTGGAGAAAAATTTAACTAAGCCAGAGCATATTTTTTGCAATTGATATGTAAACAATTTCTCGAATCTGCAAGAGAAAAACAGAATGGCGAGTTCTTGATAAATAACAAGGTCGACGAAGAACGTTCATTGTATTGATTTTAAAAGATGTTGAAATTACGTTCAAAATGCATATTTTAGCTAAACTGTTATCATTGGGATATATATTCTGACAAAACAAGTGTAAAAGAGTGAACATGTTATAACCTTGTTCGTAAAATCTTCCTGTAGACATGTTTTATGTCGTGAGAATGTAAAACGAAACATATCAAATAACCAAACAAATGTCAAAAACAACATGTTATCAGCAAGTTGTAAGAATGTAGTATGAAACATCTTCAATGATCAAATTGCTGTATGTTTTACAAAAACCTTTTCGTAGCTTTCCTTGAACATAACATGTTTTGTATTTCATTTTCCCGACCATTATTCAACATTATTATTAGATTTTTGTTAATAATGATGTTTTCGGTGTTACTTGGGTAATGCACTCGAGGATATGTACTCCAGAACAGTTTGGACGGCCTAGAACATCCGAAAAAGTTTCTCAACGATTTTTCGGTTATATCAGAACACCAGATAACAATGTAATCATTCGTCCTGAAGTAATAAAGTGCAAACAAACCCGCATCTTGTCACTTTTATTTTGATGGGGAGAAGTCGGTGAAGAAAACCTTGTCTTGTTAGTTACGGCTTTTTTACCGCTAGTGCTTGAAATACTATAAATGCAACATTTGGCCAGACACTAAACCAAGTTATTTAATTTTAGAAGCTAAATCTCTAAAAAAATGATTGAATTTTCTTGTTGATAAAAACGGAATATTTTTGTTGACGAAATCGGAGCGTGACAAAATCGGAACGTGATAAAATCGGAACATATCTGTATTATGAATATCTGGATATTTCTGTTAAAGATAAAAAAGAGTGTTGGGAAATGAATTGCGCGGATCAGAGTTGTTCTATACAGATGGCAGAAAAATGCTCTATTAGTTGTACTCACTGAATGAATTTTATTTAATTGTTAAAAATTGTGAAAAATAAAAGAGCAGAGTTTTGTCAGCTGTGTAGGGCAACTCTGGTGCGAGATCGATTCTCTCCGTTCTAGAGTGCTTTGAGAATAGGTCGTATGTGCAAAAGAGAGTTTCTCTTTGCTTCCTTTCTCTTTCGATTATTTCAGATCTATACTACACTTTACTCCATGTTTCTTGGCAGATGACTAAAGATAAAAATAGCTTTGTCTAGCGTTCTGAAGTGAAAATGTACCAAAATATGCATAACTAGTTTATATATTAGCGAAAGAGAGCGTGACCAAAGAGAGCCTCTCTTCTGCACATACGACCTATTCTCAAAGCAATCTAGCGTTTCAGTTTATTGTCTTTCTCGACCTTTTGTCCCTTTTGACCTTTTGATCTTATTGATCGATTGTTTCTTTCGACCTTTTGTCCATTTCGACCTTTTGTCCTTTTCGACCTTTAGGCTTTCGACGTTTTGTCCTTTCGACCTTTTGTCTTTCGACCTTGTCACGATGTCAAGCACAGTAGATTAGTCGTCATCCATCGAGCGCCCAGCATAAAACCCATGCTGGTCCGAGCAAATGATATGTTTACAGTACGAAATCATCGGATCAATCACCACCATATCAAAAACTTTTGATGCGGCACTTAGCAAAGTTATACCTCGATGTGAATGTCACGCTTACTTCCTTTCTTATAAACAGGGTACGTCTGTGCCGACTTGCAATACAATGGAAACGTACCACTTGAAAGAGAAAGTTTGAAAATATGTTTAAGTGGTGAAAGAAGACTGTAAGAGTGTTTATTGAGCAGAGAGGAAGGAATTCCGTCACTGTTCGACTGAATTCCAAATGTCATCCTCGATGGCTTTCGATTTCAGCCTAGAACTCACTGCAATGAGTACACCACCTCCGGTTGTCTTCCTGCTGTTATTACTGTTACGATCACAACGGAATACCTCGTAACCGTCGCCGAATATGTAACTGGAGACAGTTCGACAGTCAAGCCACGCACTCGCGATTTGTAGTATATTGTGAAAGGCGTTTTTCGCAAGCTGTTACGATAATAAACTGATTCGGAGAGCTAAATTCCTTTGAAAAAAGTTCATATTGCATTTCAATTTGTTTTACAGATCTGTGCGAAAAAAGTGGTCCCCAACGGAAAATAAGCGAGATCGAAATGTTTTATCATAACTTTTCGGTTGTGCTGCCAATCCTATTCTATTTTTTCGCACTTGTATACAAGCTTAGCTTAGCTTAGCTTTGATTGACTATACATATCTATGGTTTGGTTGCTACTCCGTAATTGACCGGAATCAGAAAAAAATGCACAGTTAACTAACTGAGCGGCTGACGTGGATAAGTCAATCATTATCACTGTGCAAGTTTAAGTAACTCAATAAATACAAAGATCAATAAGGCCACCGGTCACATCCTTACAGTCAGTTAGAAATAAAGAAGGATCATAAGTAGGTGACTTTTGCTACTTCACCTCTGCATTTGTCATCTCTGTTGGAACATTTGTTAATGGGTAGGAATCGTTGGGTCTGGATTCGCTCTGATAAATTCTGCGGCCAATGTAAAACGCGAGCAAACGCACACTGTAGGTTTAATTTTCTAATTAATAAACTCAACCACACAAAGCAAAACCGAACACTTCTATGATCGCGCGATCGTTCTGCGTCTAATATGAGTAATATAAACATGTTCAATCGCGAACTAATTTATTATTGTTTCGACCATCCAAAACAGCACTAAGCACACGGAACCGTGTTCGGTATGAAACATGAAACACATCGTGACTCCAAATTATTTTTCGCATTCCGCATTCCTGTTCCAATTGGCGTGTCCAGCACCAAAACGATCGAACCCGCACCAACTAATTTTCCGTACTTCGATGCAGAAATTAATTTATGCCTTTCTCTTACACCGAGATGTAACGAAAATGCAATATATTCACTCCAAAGACGATTTTGTGATATTTTTTCTCACTTCGCGTTCTTCCGGACTAGCTGGCGTGCCCAGCCACAACACAATCGAACCTCTTTTTTCGGACTTGTCTACAACTGGAAGTTTCGAAAGATCTGGGTGATAAGTTCTGTTTTTCTGCAATCGGTAAGTAAAACAAACAGGGTGGTCGGAAAGTAATGCGCAAGCGCTTGTGAGTAACTTACTTTGATATAACTTCGTATAAAATAATTATTTAGTCTTTTACCAAGACAATTTCCTATAGATTACTTCTTCATTTTACCAACTATCCCTTACCCGTGGTGCTCACGGAGATATAGAGTATTGTCAGTGTTGCTAAGTTTTTATTCTTGTTGTAAATGTTATGTTCTATCTTTCTATATATATAAAAATGAGTTTACATTTCTTTTGAGGCAATATAGCTTACGAACGGATGGACCGATTTGCAAGATTTCCTTACTAAGCGATTCGTCTTGGCATCAGCTGTGTTTGCATATATGAAAAGATCATGGGAAAGATGAACAAATGTAAAAATGCTACGTTTTCATGAGTTCCAGAGAAAACCATCATGCTCGAACTGAAATCGAGTGAAAAGAGTGCCACGCTGTAATCAATTGAACGAGGGAAACGACCATACGACGGGTGGCTTCCAATGTCCTGCATACAATAAGACGATAGCGGACCATTGCCCATGATTCCATAGTTGACGTATGAAATGCTATTCTTCGGAAGCTAAATCTAAGATGGCAGCCCCATCCCAGTCAGTAGATAGAGACCTTAGGCCAGTGGTCCCCAGCATGCTTACTATCTAGGGCCGCATAGCAATTTTGAACTGTTGGAGCGGGCCGCAGTACATTTGCATGATTTGTTTTTCATTCCATGTAGAATTTTACAGCTTAATCAAAACGATTTTATTATGTGTTCCACATTTCAGTAACATGAGTTGTGATGAATCTTTTCAAATTACATACTTCTCGCGTGATTTTGAAAACGTCGTGAGTCCAAATGAGAGACTCTCTTTCATTACGCTCTCTTTTGCTAATATCTAAGCTAGTTTAAAATTTGTTGCAATATTTTCACCTCAGCACACTAGACAAAGCTATTTTCTTCAGATCGGTGCTGGAAAATCCAATGTAAATGTTAGTATGGCTTTGTAATAATCGAAAGAGAAAGTATACAAAGAGAGCCTCTCTTTTGGACTTACGACGTTTTCAAAAATCACGCGAGACTTGTAAAAACATTATATTCCACGGGTTTTATCACCGTAGCTGACTTTTTGTTGACTGACATTAACAAATTCTTTTGTGGCAGCGGACATGACACGAGAAAAATCTTTTCGCAATAAAATGTTTTTAGCATAGTTTGCAGTATATGTTCTCTATTTTCCCAAATGATCATATGTCTTCCGATTCTAATATTTTGAATTTATTTATTTATTTATTTATTTTCTTGTATATCTTCATTTGACTATATCTGTCTCTATGAAGTACTCTGGTAGGGAAAAGCACAAAAATTGGCATAAAAACCCTGCATCTTTTTTTTAGCATACAGTATTACAAATAGAACACATTAAAATAACAAAAATTAGTCTAGTTAAAAAATAAAACACATTCAAGGTACTCCAATCGCTTAAAACTAACACATAATTTACAATTATTATTCACGGATTTGGTTGCTTAATCGGCGTCCGAAATCAGCTGCATTGACATCAAAGTCGTAGCGGTCGAAGAATAGATTAAAAGTCGACATCATGAATCTTATCGGCTCAAATTGTCCATAGCGACTGTTCCTGGCACTCAATTGAAAGAACTGACGACGTCTTAGTGATCGCTCTGGCACATATATATTCAATTCGTTGAGCAAAGCAGGGGCATCAATCTCATTCGTAAGGATCTTTGCGATGAAAACGGCTTGCATATTTGACCTTCTCTTCTCTAGTGTTTCGATACCCAAAAGTGTGCATCGGTGTTCGTACGGTGGGAGGTTCGTAACGTCTCGTAAGGCCTCGAAGAGCATTGCGGACAAATTTCCGTTGAATTGCTTCAAAACGGTCAATCCAAATTCTGTTGTAAGGGCACCAGACAAGCACTGCTGACTCCAGTATAGAGCGTACAAGAGCACAATAGAGGGATTTCAAACACAGCGGGTCACGAAACCCATCAGCAAGCCTCAGAATAAAACCAAGCTGTCTATTTGCGCGAGCTATCACATCTTCATAATGAGGGCGGAACGATAGTTCAGAATCCAACAAAACTCCGAGATCTTTAACTATGTTGAGGCGTTCCAAAAGTATGTCCGACCAAAGAATAATTGAATAGAATCGGCTGTCTTTTCCTGGTATACGATATTGTACTACATTTGGCAACACAAAGCTCGAGATGGTTTCGCTTGCTCCATTCTTCAAATAAGGTCAACAGATTCTGTAGCTCCAGACAATCTTCAATGTTTTTGATGACGGAATAAATTTTCATATCATCAGCGTAGAAGATGCGTTTTCCTCTAGGCACTACAAGAGCAGCATCGTTGATGAACAGGGAAAATAAGAGAGGACCCAAATTACTCCCTTGTGGAACACCTGACGTGATTGCGATAGTCCTGGAATGCGCTGCACCTAGCCTTACTTTCATTGATCTTCCCGAACGAACGACCAGAATCGTTTAGGGTGCAATCGTAGATTCCTTTGTGTACGTTCAATGTATCGATTATACAAAAGACGGTTGTACGTTTTATACTTATTGCTGGCTAATACAAAGCAGCACTTCAGATGTAGAGAGCGGTTACGCCTGTATAGACGAAGCGCAGATCGTCTGCGACGTTTAAGTTTGCGTAGGAGGCCGTTACTCCAAGGTGGTTTCGCAGGGGCACGTTGGACCGGAACATGTTCTTGAACCACTCGCATAATTTCATTATTGAAATGTTGCAGCATATAATCAACATTTTGATGAGAGTTCAAAAAACCCCAATCGGCTGCCGATAGTGCTTCACTAAGCAGATCGTAGTCAGCACGCCGGAAATCGTACTGACGGACCGAAGTAGCTTCAAAACTTGGTGGCAATTGTTGAAGGATTATTGTTCACTACACACAACAGTAAAGGATTTCTTAACTTTTTTCTACCTGTTAAAAGACTTTAAATATGCGCCTAAATGCATGGAATAAAAAACTGATAAGTTTATTTTCCTATTTGAGCACTCAAAATATTGAAATCTCCCAATTCTATGACAAAGAACAGATAAAAATCAAAATTTCAAGACACCATTGATCATAACTTGTCGTGTCAAATAACAACAAACATGTTTCCAAAGCCAGGTGAACTTACCAGTAGTTTTGAATAGAAATCGAATAAATCTGAATTCCGTAATATTTGCCGTGTTTCCAGATTTCCGATCAATTGAATTTTACAGAAACTTTTTATTCACCATCTAATTGAAGCATGGGAAATTTCTTGACTTTGTTAAATATTTTGAGTACCATCGTTCGAGGATTCCGTCGACAAACCAGGGGCTATTTTGGACATTTTGAAACAAAATTATAACGTAAGTTACTAGCAAATTGCTATTATCACCATTTGGGTGTCGTGTTGATAGTTGGATGTCAACTTTCTGTTTAAAATTTGATATTTTTTTCGTTTATTTTTTTTGAAAATCAAAAATCCAAAGTAGCCCCAGAGTCAACAGAAGCCTTGCACTACGGTAGTGTAAAGTACGATGATATTCAGATTATTTTCTGGAGTTAAAAATAAAGCAAATTTAAATTTTGGCAAACCCTAACTTGTATTGAAAGTTTCCTCAATTCAGAGCAGTATAGGACAACATTAGTTTGACCAGTAGTTCAACATTTAGTTCGTTTGAATCTGCGAAATAATGGACGAAGTTGCTGTTTTCATAGCCCGGGGCAATACAATCGAAGTTGGCCTACGTAACATTTATGAAGTGATAAATTATCACGCTTAGGATTAAAGGGGCGTAACTGTATTGATCGATTTCTTTAAATCAATCTTTTGAATTAATCATGATGGTGCTAAAACATCGTAATTATGTGAACTTGACAGATTCCCTGAATATAACAAAAAACTGAGCATGATGAGAAGCTTTTCGTGTCATCTAAAGCTTATCAATGGGCCACATGTAGTGTAGATTCAGAAATCCTTCGCGGGCCGCAGGAAAAGGCTTCGAGGGCCGCATGCGGCCCGCGGGCCGCACTTTGGGGATCACGGCAACAACCTACTGTTCCCGAAACTTAACAAACCGTTGGAGCCAACGGAAAAAATCAAGAAGTTTTCTTGCTAACAAACGATTTAAAATAAAACGCTATAGTTCTTACCCAAACGAAATTATATTGAGCCGCCAAACAGGGGGTTTCCAAACAGTAGCCGTTGCCATGATTCCGTGTTCCGCTGATGTTATTCCGGCACTTTCTTTTTTCCTCGCAGCGCCAGAACCCGTGATTTCTTGGTTTGTACCTGGTTCATAGAAGCATAAATTAAGTAAAAATACATAATCAACCATGTTTTTATTCTTACCGTGCAAATTGATGTTTCGTCCACATTGAATATTCTGCTTGGGGGGAACTTTTGTGGGCTTCCTGTACCCTCAAGGAGAACGAAAAACTTATCAACAGCAACTCGATTGAATCCTTGAAGGCGAGCAACTGACGTGGGTTCTGCAATCCTGAGAGAAAGTTTCTGGTGCCTGGTTCGGAAGCCATAAAACCAATCCCAACCGGCCAGTTCAGTGTCTCGGTTGAACGGATGGTTTATGTTGTTGCGCTCCGCTAGCTCAAACGCAAGGTTGCGCACATCTCGAGGACCAATTCCGTAGCATCGTTTTTCAAGCTCCAAAATAAGGTTCACTAATTCCTCCTCCTGCCGCGCATTGAAAACAGGCTCGAAACGACCCAAACTCATCTCCAAGCTGGCGCCGGGAGTGTTCTCGTTGAGCTTCAGTTACTTGGCAAGTGTCTTCCTTGGAACTTTGTGTTCTTCAGCAGCTCGTTTCACCGAAGGACCGCACTGCCGCTTCCATTCTGGCCGCTTGCCAACTTTTTCGGGACGAAATTCGCTGGTATTTACGCACCATCCTGCTTCACTGTGAACGCAAAATCTTTGTTAACGTTTTTGGCAGCTTCACTCTCGAGAAAAATAACGAACATAGTAGGTGGCACTCTTGCCCCAATATTAACAAGTTTCATAAATTAACTTTTTTCGTGAAAAAAAACTTTTTTGACTGGGTTATCGCTAGAAACAATTACTCTTTCATTCAGTTCCACACTGCAATATACACTTTCTCGATATTTTGTTTATATGTAATCTGACAACTTATTTGAATTGGCTGGAATATTATAAAATTGCACGCAATTTTGTTGCTCATTATAAAATTGATCATAAAAAAGTGGAGATTTGACAATTCTATACAAAACTCCATATATAGGGTTTTTTTTTCTTCCTAAACAATTGAGGGGGAATCTGCTCAACAGACATCCTGGGTTGACCAGGAAGTGCGGGGTTAGGGATCACCGAGGGAGGCAGGACTACATCCCCGACCCGCTAAACCGTTTCCATTGCCGCCAAGCCCATAGTCCCTTCGGTACAACCAGAAAGTAATGCTTCAAAGGGGGGCCAGTGCACAACGCACCCTCGAGGTTAGCTGAGTGTCCTTGCAGCACCGAACATCGTAACTCGCTTTTTTAGAAGAACACCATGGTATCGTGCCAGCGCGTTGCCGGCTTTCCAGGTGGCCTTACCACGCCCTATGTCCTCGGAAGGTGGGAAGGGTTGACTTCGCGCCTGCTTCCCTCTGCACGACTGGTATCAAAAATGATGATGCCGCGTGCACCCCAAATTGACCTTTCTGCGATATGGCCTATTCGCCAGCACACAGAGGGACTTGCAGACGCGGTGCCTACGCCTGCCCCAGCCTTGACGAGGACCCCTTTCCGTCCTCGGGCTCGGAACCCGCCCGGTTGACCGACGCCGCGAAAGCGACGATACCATGTTGTTCTTCGCGCGGCCACTTGTTCGATAAAAGGATGGAGTTCGACCACAGAGCATGACCACCGGTATGACCTATGAAGCCGACTCCGATCCTTTGGACCACCTCTTATTTGCGCCTGAACTAGCCATCCTTGAGTCCAAGCGCCACCTTCTGTGTAGCTCCGAGACGATTTGGGCGATAGCCGATAAAACGGCGTTCCAGCCAACTTCATCTTTACACATCCTCCGTACTAGGTTGTCCGGGGTAGTGTCCAGACCACATGTGGCGAGCATGTGGTCACGCATTGCGCGAAAACGTGAGCACACGAACAACACGTGTTCCGCCGTTTCCTCTAAACCTGCGCACACCAAACACTCGGGCGAGGCCGAGCAAGCCAGCTGCGTTACCTGCACTTTGATTTTGCAGCACGCTTAAACGCCGGGCACATCGAACCCCCCATGGAGTGCTTGCTGTTCACAGCTTTGCTGGAACAAATCAAACAATTGAGAGGGCTCGTGCAGCATTGTGCCTTATGTCCCTCCAATCCGCAGCGTCGGCAGATATTGCTTCTGTCAGGGCCTTTGCAGTTCCATTGCTTGTGCCCCGGTTCCAGGCACTTGAAGCAAACTTCGGGTTGCTCGTATATGCGCACAGGGCATACCGACCATCCCACCTTGACGCTCCCTAACTTGACTACCTTGGAGGCGTCCGCTGCAAATAGCCGAACCAATGCTACCTGCGTCCCTGCCGGACCTTTCCGTAGCCGAACGGCTGCGGTGGGCGTCTCCACTTCACACTGTCGCCGCAGTGCCGTGACGAGCTCTTCGACTTCAGTGATCTCGTCCAGGTCTTTAACCCTTAGATTCACCTCCGTCGTGAGTGCCCTCACCTTGACCGTCTCGCCTAGGACCTCCTCCGCCAACTTCTTGTAGGCGGCGCCCTTTTGCGAGACGCCCCGCTTTAGCTCGAGTATCATCTCGCCCATCCGGGTACGTCTTATTCGACGTACGTCGGCGCAGAGTTCACCGAGCTTGACGTCACTCCTCATCGCCTTCAAAACATCCGAGTACTTAGCCTCGTCCGCCGTGATGACTAGGGCATCGCCCCTGGAGCGATTGGCGCCTACCCTAGACTTCTTGCTACTCTCATTCGCCTGGGCCTTCTTTTCGGCCCTTGACGTCTTCGGTTTCCTCTTGTTCTTGACCAGGGTCCAGGAGGCGTCGTCCCCCTCTATTTCCCTGGTCTGGTGCGGCTGAGAACTTTCAGCCTGCCGTAACCCATTACCACCGTCTTTCCTGAGTGGACGGACCTTTCCAGGTCCTTCCTCCCTCGGTTTTGGAGGTACCTGACCGGGGTTCAGCTTCCCAGCCCCACTACCTTTGTTCGGGGTAGTAACCCTCCGCATTTTGGAGCGGCCCCCAGGGAGCTCATCCCCTGGAGACTGTCTCCCCCGTTTTTGTATCTGCTCCGTTGGAGCAGTCACCCCCGACATACCCGTAAATACTTGAGCCTCAGTCTGGGTAGGCTTTGGCACCACCGTCTTCGCTGGCATGCCTTCGGTCGATTCGACCTTGCCCGAGTCCGCGAATCCTTGGGCCTCAGTCTGGGTAGACCTCGACTCCACCGATTTCACGGGTTTACACTTGGTCGTCCCGACCGCCCGGGCGCGCCCTCTCCAGCTTGGCGTCCAGCATCGACTTTCGAAGTTTCTGCAAGCTCCTCTTGAGGTCCTTGCTGATATTATGCTTCGATGACGCAAAGTCGATGATGGCGTCCAGCTGTTCCGTCGCCACCTCGAAGGCCGAAAGCCCATCGCGTTTGCGGTTCATCGCCTCCACAAGCCATGGGCCGTCAATAACCTCTACCGGCGTTTTTCTAGCCGAGAGGAAGGTTGAGTGACCCACGCTGGCGCTGCGCACTGAGCTGCCGACTATTGCCTCTGGCCTCCTAGGCGGAGACCTAAACAACCCACCTCTTGCGAAGGGGTTGTCGCCTACACTACTACCACTAATTGAAGAATTGACTTGGTTTTCCATTTTGGTCCCACGAGTTGCTCGGGAAAAGAGGTCCACCACGCCAGAGCCCAGCATGACGCGGTAAGGGACAATTACTGTGGAGGGTGCCAAGGCCTAGCTTATTATTTTACCCCCCTGGCCATGCATCCCCTCGGCACGGGTCGCTTGACGCCTTGGGATTAGGGGTTAGGGACGATGGTCCCGGTCTAACTCGCAGTGGCCATGGGGAGGGGTCGTCAAGCCCTTGGACAAAGTCCCTGATGCCCCTGCATATATAGGGTGTTTGACCAGGTTTGACCTACTGTCATGATGTTGTCCCTCCAATAAAGTAGTTGGTAAGTATAGTATCAAAGCTGAATCGTAGACAAACCAGCATAAAACCAAAATGTTACTGGGGTATAGATTGATAGTCAGATCATAGACAAACAGACGTAACACTGATGAACTTCCCACTAACACTGATGAAGTTTCACATCAAGGGGCGATCGTATACCTCACGGTGTCTTTGTCCAAAAAGATTTTATTTCCAAAAATCAGTATCTCTGAAACACCCACTACACGATAGTACAGGTTTCACATGTTGCAATGTTTCACGTAAGTGCAATTATAAAAACTACCAAATAATCGAACCCAGATTACTAAATGATCGAAAACATTCTTGGTGGAAAACATCAAAAAGCGGAATTTTTTGCACAGATTGTAGGACAACACTGCTCGACACAATTCGTTCAAATATATCAGAATCCCATAAAATCTTTGATAAGTCTCGATGCCGATTGCCCAACGCTAGAAACTTGCATCAACCTGCCGAGAACAATTGCAAATGCTGTGTACAGTATGGATTTTTGCCGTACAATGTTGCGTTAAACCTAGAGAAACAAAATCTTGACGCTTCCAATTTCCAAAATTATTTATCAAACTCGTATTCCCTGTGACAAGCACTAAAAATCAAACCTTTTGCGAAGATGGAGGACTCAAGACTTTTTTTTCTCTTTTACTTTCGAGAGATTTCATATCGTTCAAAATCAACACTCGAGCACGCGTGTTGCTGTATTTCGTAGTAGTTAGTTCTCCCAACAAATTTCGTCTCGCCCAATTGTGGTCGATTATTTGTTAATTTTTTAACCAGCCCCATGCTGGTTTGTCTCGTACTGGAAAATTGTATATCAATAAATGTATGTAAATTCATAGATCTAGTATACAATACCTGCAGTTGACGAAAACCTTTCAGACGTTGTCTTCACGTTAATGATTCATGTTCAACCTCGAATGTCGATAGGATAAAATGGACAAGACACACCAACCTTCGAAATTATTGTTGTATGCCGCATGTCATTTCATCCATTGATGATTTCTCAACCTAATGCTTACTACCAATTCGTCCGTGAGCAACACTATAAAACTGGTTTCGGGGGATCATAGGGATTTACCTTACCTCCTTTAGACAACCGTATACTGCAGTGCTTCATCTTCTAGCAAGCAAAATGCAACCGAAACAAAAATTGCTTCACCACAAGAAATGATTCACCGCGAAGACAAAGCATGTGCAGTGCGGTTCATAAAAACTTGCTGGTTCAGTGGAATCGAGAAAAATTAGGCAGACAACCATCCGCTGCTCCCAACCGTCTCCGCCAAACCCCAAAAGACAAGAGCACGACAAACCGCTAACTACGGAAGACACCCAGGCTCCAGCGTTGATGGTGGCGACGAAGGACGGCGCGGTGGTGGGCGACACGACCGACGCACCGCTTGCGTTCGCCAGTGACATTGCCTGCGGTGACGATGAATGACTCTATCTAAATCACTCTTGAAAGACGTCATTAAAGATAAAGATGGCAGTTAAAAATCGTTGCTCTTGATCCACAGAACGTGCCGAAATTAATTAAAACGGAGATCTGTCGCTTCCAGCTTCTGAGGGTTCTTCGGGACGTCGAGAGCGCTTTATGGAAGGTGAAATTGGGTTTTGTGCGGGAAGAAAGGGAAAATTCGCGACGATTTTCCGGGATAAGATGTTTTATCCGGCTTAGTTCCGCGGTCTGTCTGGCACGGCAGGGTTCCACAACATAGAGAGAATGAAGGGTTTTGCAGAAAAAAAAGTCAAATCGAGCTCAGCTTGCTAACGTTGATTGATTACGTGCGTTGGGAATTATTTTTTATGTGTTTGATGTGGGTTATTTATGTTTGCGGACTCACAAAAGACAGACAAAAGTGGCAACAAAATTGAATACGGAAAACTTTGGCCTATGCCATAAGCCTGCCAATGTATGACGTGATTCGCTGCTGGATACAAGCAGCATCGTAGAACATTCAAAATGTAATTACGAGCTTTACATTCGAGACACAGTCGTTTTGGCGTAGGGTGTCGGTACCATGCGGACGTATATGTAGATAGGTGTACGTATGTTGGGTTATAATATACTGCATACAGCATAAAAAGTTTTTCATTCTCGCGAGACATATATTTTGCATGTCACAAACTCAGAGTTACAAGCATGATGATGTTAACATCCGCTCCATTTTTGTTGGAATTAAAATATTAGTCTCTTTATTAAAGAAGTTCAAAAGTTTTTAAAAATAAAGAGAATTTAAAATTATGGGAACATTGAAAAAAGTGTAGCCAAAAAGTGGAAGCTTGTATCCTAGACACGACCGCCAATTGGACGTAGGATTACGTAAAGTGTGAATTATTTAATTTTGAAATTCTGAATATATTTACTGATGCTGATCTTTGGTTACACTGTAACCGCTGTCAATGCCATTGTTGCGATTGAACTGCAGTAAGCAGGCGTCCCTTGCGTCTTTTCTGTATGAATTTACATTATGGAATGAAAATGTGTACATATTTTCGTACAATTCGTAGCTGCTACTTAGTGATTGACTGGAACTTGTAAGGTTGCACAGATAACAATGTGAATGGAGCATGAGATTTGTTATCCATTATCAATGTACACGTTCCAGAAGCTCACTTATTTTAACTCAATAACGATGCCGGCCACGTCCTTACGGTCATATAGAATCTACAGAATAACACCCTACCTTCCCGACGTAATCCTACGTCAAAAATATTCGACGGCGCAGCTGAATATTTCATATTATAAACAAATAATTCTTCCTTACTCAAAATTTAAGAGACGAGTACGGCTGTCTGCACAAATTACATAATGCTTGAGGGGGAGGGAGGTGGTTGGGCAACCGCTTCTTATTGTGACATAGGAAGGTAGACCTGTGCGCTGGTTGAAATTTTACCGGCGGCGGCGGCTTGATAGATCATTTTCAGCCAGCGCCGTGGCGCCGTCACGCCATTAGTAATCGGCAGCGGCGTGTTCCGGATTCCTCTAGGAATTCCTCCGGAAGTTCCTCTAGGAATTCCTCCGGAAGTTCCTCCAGGAATTCCTCCGGAAGTTCATCCAGGAATTCCTCCGGAAGTTCCTCCAGGAATTCCTCCGGAAGTTCCTCCAGGAATTCCTCCGGAAGTTCCTCCAGGAATTCCTCCGGAAGTTCCTCCAGGAATTCCTCCGGAAGTTCCTCCAGGAATTCCTCCGGAAGTTCCTCCAGGAATTCCTCCGGAAATTCCTCCAGGAATTCCTCCGGAAGTTCCTCCAGGAATTCCTCCGGAAGTTCCTCCAGGAATTCCTCCGGAAGTTCCTCCAGTAATTCCTCCGAAGTTCCTCCAGGAATTCCTCCGGAAGTTCCTCCAGAAATTCCTCCGGAAGTTCCTCCAGGAATTCCTCCGGAATTTCCTCCAGGAATTCCTCCGGAATTTCCTCCAGGAATTCCTCCGGAATTTCCTCCAGGAATTCCTCCGGAATTTCCTCCAGGAATTCCTCCGGAATTTCCTCCAGGAATTCCTCCGGAATTTCCTCCAGGAATTCCTCCGGAATTTCCTCCAGGAATTCCTCCGGAATTTCCTCCAGGAATTCCTCCGGAAGTTCCTCCAGGAATTCCTCCGGAAGTTCCTCCAGGAATTCCTCCGGAAGTTCCTCCAGGAATTCCTCCGGAAGTTCCTCCAGGAATTCCTCCGGAAGTTCCTCCAGGAATTCCTCCGGAAGTTCCTCCAGGAATTCCTCCGGAAGTTCCTCCAGGAATTCCTCCGGAAGTTCTTCCAGGAATTCCTCCGGAAGTTCCTCCAGGGATTTCTTCGGAAGTTCCTCCAGGAATTCCTCCGGAAGTTCCTCCAGGAATTCCTCCGGAAGTTCCTCCAGGAATTCCTCCGGAAGTTCCTCCAGTTATTCCTCCGGAAGCTCCTCCAGGAATTCCTCCGGAAGCTCCTCCAGGAATTCCTCCGGAAGTTCCTCCAGGAATTCCTCCGGAAGTTCCTCCAGGAATTCCTCCGGAAGTTCCTCCAGGAATTCCTCCGGAAGTTCCTCCAGGAATTCCTCCGGAAGTTCCTCCAGGAATTCCTCCGGAAGTTCCTCCAGGAATTCCTCCGGAAGTTCCTCCAGGAATTCCTCCGGAAGTTCCTCCAGGAATTCCTCCGGAAGTTCCTCCAGGAATTCCTCCGGAAGTTCCTCCAGGAATTCCTCCGGAAGTTCCTCCAGGAATTCCTCCGGAAGTTCCTCCAGGAATTCCTCCGGAAGTTCTTCCAGGAATTCCTCCGGAAGTTCCTCCAGGAATTCCTCCAAGAAATTCTTCTAGGAATACCTCCAGGAAGTTCCTTCAGGAATTCCTCCGGAAGTTCCTCCAGGAGTTCCTCCGGAAGTTCCTCCAGGAGTTCCTCCGGAAGTTCCTCCAGGAATTCCTCCGGAAGTTCCTCCAGGAATTCCTCCGGAAGTTCCTCCAGGAATTCCTCCGGAAGTTCCTCCAGGAATTTCTCCGGAAGTTCCTCCAGGAATTCCTCCGGAAGTTCCTCCAGGAATTCCTCCGGAAGTTCCTCCAGGAATTCCTCCGGAAGTTCCTTCAGGAATTTCTCCGGAAGCTCCTCCAGGAATTCCTCCGGAAGTTCCTCCGGAAGTTCCTCCAGGAATTCCTCCGGAAGTTCCTCCAGGAATTCCTCCGGAAGTTCCTCCAGGAATTCCTCCAGGAATTCCTGCGGAAGTTCCTCCAGGAATTCCTCCGAATTCCTCCAGGAATTCCTCCGAATTCCTCCAGGAATTCCTCCGGAAGTTCCTCCAGGAATTCCTCCGGAAGTTCCTCCAGGAATTCCTCCGGAAGTTCCTCCAGGAATTCCTCCGGAAGTTCCTCCAGGAATTCCTCCGGAAGTTCCTCCAGGAATTCCTCCGGAAGTTCCTCCAGGAATTCCTCCGGAAGTTCCTCCAGGAATTCCTCCGGAAGTTCCTCCAGGAATTCCACCGGAAGTTCCTCCAGGAATTCCTCCGGAAGTTCCTCCAGGAATTCCACCGGAAGTTCCTCCAGGAATTCCTCCGGAAGTTCCTCCAGGAATTCCTCCGGAAGTTCCTCCAGGAATTCCTCCGGAAGTTCCTTCAGGAATTTCTCCGGAAGCTCCTTCAGGAATTTCTCCGGAAGCTCCTCCAGGAATTCCTCCGGTAGTTCCTCCAGGAATTCCTCCGGTAGTTCCTCCAGGAATTCCTCCGGTAGTTCCTCCAGGAATTCCTCCGGTAGTTCCTCCAGGAATTCCTCCGGAAGTTCCTCCAGGAATTCCTCCGGAAGTTCCTCAAGGAATTCCTCCGGAAGTTCCTCCAGGAAGTTCCTCCAGGAATTCCTCCGGAAGTTCCTCCAAGAATTCCTCCGGAAGTTCCTCCAGGAATTCCTCTGGAAGTTCCTCCAGGAATTCCTCCGGAAGTTCCTCCAGGAATTCCTCCGGAAGTTCCTCCAGGAATTCCTCCGGAAGTTCCTCCAGGAATTCCTCCGGAAGTTCCTCCAGGAATTCCTCCGGAAGTTCCTCCAGGAATTCCTCCGGAAGTTCCTCCAGGAATTCCTCCGGAAGTTCCTCCAGGAATTCCTCCGGAAGTTCCTCCAGGAATTCCTCCGGAAGTTCCTCCAGGAATTCCTCCGAAGTTCCTCCAGGAATTCCTCCGGAAGTTCCTCCAGGAATTCCTCCGGAAGTTCCTCCAGGAATTCCTCCGGAAGTTCCTCCAGGAATTCCTCCGGAAGTTCCTCCAGGAATTCCTCCGGAAGTTCCTCCAGGAATTCCTCCGAAATTCCTCCAGGAATTCCTCCGGAAGTTCCTCCAGGAATTCCTCCGGAAGTTCCTCCAGGAATTCCTCCGGAAGTTCCTCCAGGAATTCCTCCGGAAGTTCCTCCAGGAATTCCTCCGGAAGTTCCTCCAGGAATTCCTCCGGAAGTTCCTCCAGGAATTCCTCCGGAAGTTCCTCCAGGAATTCCTCCGGAAGTTCCTCCAGGAATTCCTCCGGAAGTTCCTCCAGGAATTCCTCCGGAAGTTCCTCCAGGAATTCCTCCGGAAGTTCTTCCAGGAATCCCTCCGGAAGTTCCTCCAGGAATTCCTCCGGAAGTTCCTCCAGGAATTCCTCCGGAAGTTCCTCCAGGAATTCCTCCGGAAGTTCCTCCAGGAATTCCTCCGGAAGTTCCTCCAGGAATTCCTCCGGAAGTTCCTCCAGGAATTCCTCCGGAAGTTCCTCCAGGAATTCCTCCGGAAGTTCCTCCAGGAATTCCTCCGGAAGTTCCTCCAGGAATTCCTCCGGAAGTTCCTCCAGGAATTCCTCCGGAAGTTCCTCCAGGAATTCCTCCGGTAGTTCCTCCAGGAATTCCTACGGAAGTTCCTCCAGGAATTCCTCCGGAAGTTCCTCCAGGAATTCCTCCGGAAGTTCCTCCAGGAATTCCTCCGGAAGTTCCTCCAGGAATTCCTCCGGAAGTTCATCGAGGAATTTCTCCAGAAGTTTCTCCAAGAATTCCTGCGGAAGTTCCTTCAGGAATTCCTCCGGAACTTTCTCCAGGAGTTCCTCCGGAAGTTCCTCCAGGAGTTCCTCCGGAAGCTTCTCCAGGAATTCCTCCGGAAGCTCCTCCAGGAATTTTTTCGTAAGTTTCTACAGAAATTCTTCGGGAAGCTTCTCCAGGATTCCTCGGAAAGTTTCTCCGAGAATTCTTTCTAGAATTCTTTAAAAAATCCATCCAAATTCCGCAAGCAATTCCTCAGAAAGTTTCATCAATAGTTTCTTCTAAGGATCCTCAAGGAATTAATTTGGAAGTTCGTCCAGGAATTCGTTGGGAAGCTTCTCGAGAATTCCTCCTGAAGTTCTCCAAGAATTGCTCCGGAAGTTCCTCTAGAAAATCCTCCTTAAGTTCCTCCATGATTTCTTTTAGAAGTTCTTACAACAATTCCTTCGGAAGTTTCTCCAGGATTTTTTCCGAAAGTTCCAACAGAAATTAGTAGGGATAGGTAATTTTCCCCAGGAACTCCTCGGAAAGTCACTCCAATAATTCTTCCCGGAATTCCTACAAGATTCAGGAAATTTCTTCAAGAGTTTCTTCGGAAGTTTCTAAATGAATTCATTCTGAAGTTCCTCAGGGAGTGCTTCCGAAAGTCCCTCAGGTAATTGAGGTAATTTCGAGCAGACCATGTCAGTTATTGCGGGACCTCGAAATTCATTAATAAATATTAACTCATTCCATTCCAGTTCCCTTCGTGATATGTATGTATGTGATATGAAAATATGTAGGTATTTCCGATAGGTTTAACTTACCAGTAAAAATGCTTTTTTTTTACAAAATGTACGAAACCCAATAAACTATTAGTTTAATAGTCCTTCAATAGTCATCGGCGTTGTAACGGCATGAAGAATTTTCAATTTTTATCATGATTGAGTCTTGTGAATTTGATCCATCAAGAACTCGCATGATGTTGGCTGGCTCATGTTGTGTACAGCAAATGTGCATTTTCAATGTTGTACTTTATAAAACGGATACATTAGTTTTAATTGAAAGATCACTGTACGCTTATTTTTTTATATTTCAATTATTTTGCTGAATGTTGGATTGCGTCAATGGATTTGAAAGTTTTTTGTTTAAAAATAGATTTTCCTGATTTATTGGAAAAGATTCCAAAAATAGGCAACCGTAGTTTGCCGTAGTAATACCCCAATTTCAGAATAGGAGAAAATATTTAAAGTAATATAACAAAACAGCGATGATCATTAACACTATATTGGTTGGTACACTATCGGTAATAGAAACACGATCCGTTGCGCTAATTTTTTTGCTTGTTAGAAGAGTCTGAGAAAACGCAAAGATTCTGGATCACTGTAGATCAGGAGGCACTGCATCAGGCAGAAGGCAATGTCTTACAGAAACAAAATTTATAATAAGTTTCAGAGATGAAATATTAAAATTGTTCCATCGAACGATATTCAGATACACCACCCTCCCTCCATAGCTGGCTACGCCCCAAAACGGGACCATAAAGTGTTCTGAAAAATTTCTTGTTGATATTCGTCTTATCGTTGATAACAATAAATATTCATTAATTTATTGGTACTGTACGATAACTAAGAACCACAAAGTGTTGAGCACTAGAAATAGGCCATGTAGCGAATTGCAAAGCTACTTGGCCTCTGAATGTGGTTGCATTAGACCCCTCTGATTGATCCTGAAAGCAATCTCGTTTGTAATGCAAATAACTAACGATAAATGCTTACAAATCCGCTCACCGCTTATTCAAGTGGCGAACAGAACGTTAACAAGCTTTCTCTGTCCCACGAATGAATGAGAGAAACGGACGGAAAACATGACAATTGCAGGAGCACCCCTTTTCGATCCGATTTGCCTGGAATCCAATCCATAGATTGTGTCCATCAGATAGCCCAATCTCGGGCGCCTGGCTCTTGTCATGTCAACTTGAAGGATTTCTTTCTGTTTATCTGATGGTATGCAGAAAAAATGGGTTGTGACAGAAAATCAGCCAACAGTCATTTGTGCACCCTTTGGGCTGATACATCTGACGTACTCTGTTCACATTCCTGAATGCTGGAAACGCTGTAGGTGCCTACACGTTGGATATGATATCTCATGCACATCTGAATCTCCGTTCAGAATCGTTGCCCTCCTTCTGGTAGCTGCCAGCCAAGCGAGAAAAGGTGCACACGGCTCCGTCTAATGAATGACCACCATGTCGGAACTGATGGACGAGTGCAACCAACTAGCAACGGGAACAGTGCGGTGGGTCGCTCGCCATGATCATCGTGGTGGTCATTGTATGAGCGGGGGTGGCGCGCAGCATTTGCAGAAGGACGATAAGGTATACGATGTTTCTGGAAACTGAATAAATAAAAGATGAGCTTCAGTTACCGAAATGTCGTTCAACCACCGCCGCATGACAACTAACACACATCGGGCTGGAGTCAGGATTACCTCACAATTATCAGAGCTAGGGTTGCAATTTCGTAATTCTGATTTGGATAGAAAATAGAATCAGAATTCGATTAGTATGGTTTACAGAGGACACCGACGTGTCATGCTTCGTGATGTTATGCAAAGCTACGACCATTCGTTTGTATCATCATTGCATTCGTATCAAAATTGCCAAACTGTATAGATATATTACTAATGTCTAAAACTAATATACAGCTGTGTATCACAATTATTATTGTAAGCCGTGAATACATAACTTATTGTTTAACGTTTTCGGGTTTAAATCAAGAGAGAAATGAGACTGAATTATAAATGATAATTATCAATTGAGAGAAAATTCTGCAATTACTGATTAAAAGTGCACATCATGAGAAGTTTCTACTCAATGGTTGACTTAAACTTCCATATTGTTGTATTTTGTAGGTTTGGGATTTGCTATCGATTCTCAACATACATGCGAAAATTATTAGGAAATTCCTGAAATCCGTAGATGAAGAAGTTAGGTTTAACGTACGGATTGTGAGAAAAATCCAACTTCGCTATCCTCCAGTTCCGGTTTTCAACTGGATTGAGAATATATTTAAGAAAGGCTCAGCGCAAACTTCTTCCGTTTTGAATAGAGACCGAAGCGTCCAACATACGTCGCAGAAAATATGGCCAGATCTATAAACAACGGGCTCTCCGTTTCCTCCAATCTCATACATATATATTTTTAAACCTTTTTAATTTATTTTATATTAAGCTTTGTATCTATTTATATACGAACGAGTTTGGCAAATAAAATGAATAAAATGCTTTTCATTTTTCACCTCAAACATTCTCTTTGAAATTGAAATTTATAATAACATTCTTGTATGACAAACTCAATTTCATAAAAAATCGATTTTATGATTTGAGTAAATGTAACTCATAATAAAATATCTCTTTAAATAACTCAAAATTGAGTTAAGGGTCGTGAACTCAATTTTGTCTTGAGCCAGTTTTTCCGATTTTGAGTTAAACTGACCCAAATTTGAGTTCAGCTGGACGAGCGTGTACATTGCTTCCATGCGAATATATTATCAACAAGTGTCATCCATGCATCATTGTCGATGTTAAACAAATTCATCAATTTTTGGTATGTTCCACCGACTCTGTGCATCTCCAATAAATATTTAAAAAATTGCTAAATTGGTTGAAAAATGGAATCCATGGTGGTATACCTCAAAATAGCCAACCACACCGAAATGCAGGGCTAGTAGCTAAATGTGTAAAATAGTTTTTGATCATTAGGATGGGATCACAAAAATATATTCTAATTTCACAACTTCTATGCTAATTTGATTCACTAGTAAATAATAATATAAATATGAATAGATAAAAAAATTACTTACTATCAGATTGCACGCTGCACACATCGTTCGTGGGGAAATGGGTATCCCCGGGAGTCCACATTTCATCCGATCCTAAGAGCATCAATAGTTTATCCTTGAGGAAATTCAGAACCAAATCTGTCGTTATGCAGCATCCATCATTTTCGGTCAGTATTTGAGTCACGTTTTTTCCAAGCATGTTTGATCCTATAATTATATCACAGTATTTAGTAAATGTTAGTTTGATAATGCCTTTTAAACAAACCTTGCTGAAGAAGACTTGACATGGATCCGAAGGAAGGCACAAAAAATCGTCGCATCCGGGTTGAGTCGCATATTCTGAATAACACCATTGATTCCATGATTTCTGATGGTTTAGTTTAACAGTGGAATTGCGTGCTTGATGAAAAGGTACTCTTCTTTGTTTTCGGTATAAGATTCCAATGGTGTACGATCAATGAGCTCCGTGATATTTGTCACTTCCGGATTCAACGTTTCGTTTTGAACAATTAGCAAGCCTTTCTCATGAATATCAAAAATAATCTGCTTGTCGCCATAAATGAAAATATTTTTGGACTCAGGGTCGAAAATCAAAAGCTGGATTCTTATTACGAAAAAGTTTTCACCAAACTCATCGTGGCCAATGAAGACAAATTGCCCCTTTTTATAATTATGATCACAATAAATAGCTTCTTCGGCGTATATATTCCGATCGCTTATCAATCCTGCTTCCATTAGTTTGGATCTTAACGCGGTTGATAAATACTCAGCCGAATCTAAATATTTTTCTACTATGAAGCTTTTATCAAATCTATAGTTTTTGGTATTAAGTAGACCTTGGTAATATTGGTGATGTTCACTACAGAACTTGACCACATTTTTAAAATTAAGCGTACTACGGAGAGCTCTTTTAAAAAAGCAGTACTTCCGTTCGCAGAATAAAGTACAATAGCTCATTAACGGACCTAGCCAAAGAATCAAATTGGGGTAATGGTTTGTAAAATGATGTTTCGGTTTCAAAGGAACATCAAACTCGAGTGTCCTCAGTTCCAAATACTCTCTTATAAGTACGGAGAGTAGCTGCACGTGCTCAACGGAAACTACGGGAGAGGTTATGATGTCTGTTATCTGTTTTATTAACAGTAACATACACAATTCTGGGCTATTGTAATCTACAGAAGTTCTAATAAAAATTAGTGGAACTATTTGAATAAGGTGCCAAATATCACAAGCTTTGGCTTTAATGGTTTTACTTTTCCTGGTAAAATCGAGAGCTATTTTGGTTTTAATTTTTAATTGGTAGAATATACTGTTTATTCGGGCCTGCAAATAGTTTAGGGATACCACTTTCATCCGTACGAGTCTTTTTAGTATCAGGAACATATCGTTATTAACCCAGTCCTCAAACAAGTCATGAGCGATGCAGGGAGCTGAACCATAATGAAACATATGGAAATAAGCAAGCTCATTCAAAATACAAGACGATTTCACCCCACGGTGAGGTATTTCCGAAGGTTTATTTTTAATCACATCAACATCTAGGTCACTCGGTTGAGGCGTTCTTGGGTCGGCTAACATGAAACAGTTTTCTTTA
Organism: Armigeres subalbatus; assembly: GCF_024139115.2. Taxonomy (NCBI): domain Eukaryota; kingdom Metazoa; phylum Arthropoda; class Insecta; order Diptera; family Culicidae; genus Armigeres; species Armigeres subalbatus. The sequence continues at coordinate 215,409,247 of NC_085141.1, read as the reverse complement.
AATGTTTCATGTACAACATAACAAAATCGGCAAAAATATGCACTTCTCGAAAAGTTCTCGGTGAGTCCCGCTAGTTGATGAGCTCCCAAGTTATCATTCATTGTAATGAAAATTGAACCGTATATCCTCTCCTCAAAACCCCCTCCATTCACAATAATTCCACACTCTTCTAGCGTTTTTAAATCTTCTACAAGTCTTCGCAAAATTACATTTGTGCCGAAATATGCAAAATCCTTTGTTTTGCATAGTAGGACTAATTGAACGTTGTCGGTAAGGTTACGTAAATGAGGTTCAAGGTTGCCATTGAAATAAATTCAATGTTTTTCTACCAAAAAAACGACTGTTTTTGTATTTTAGTCCATCTGTGTAATCTGTCATGTGGCTTGTCACGAAATACAGCATCATATACATTTTCGTCATTCAACATCGATGTAAGCGTTTCAAGTACAGGGACATAATAATAAAAACAATTCTTATGATCCCGATCTCTTTGCAGAGGTACTTGGACAGGCGAAACGTAAGAAAAATTTCCTTTGAAAAACTTTTTCCTGGTATGACTGGAACGGAACTTGCCCTGTGGCCCGAAAAGGTCATCAAAAAGGTTATCCCTACACATCCACTGCACGAGTTCTTGCTTAGTTTCAACAGAAAGTCCTGCTTTAGTTGTGAAATTTTCACACTTGAAGAGTAAAAACTTATTGAAAATTTGAACTGCCTCATTCACAGTGTCCACGACTTCTTGTATAACCACATCAGTGACATGGTTCTTCGACAGCAATTTAAGGATCAGGGATCCAAAAACCATCTCAAAGCTTTGTTTCATTTGGAACACATCTTCGCATGCTTTCTTTTCACTAGGAGCACTATCTGGAACTAATTCTTCAGCGCCAGAAGAAATTTCTGAACACTCTACTTCTGTCGCATCATCTGACTGCGGAGATTCATTTTTGGTCACTTTTTTCAGATTGCCGATCCGATGGTAATACATATTATGTATCCACAAAGCATTAACTGTAGCGAACGGTTTTCCGGTACGGCATTTAAATGGACAGAAAACGGGATGTCCCTGGTTGATATGCTCCATTGTGTGCTTGGTCATTAACTTGAAATCGGTGGCAGAAAAATCACAGGATATAGCGGAACATTGCACTTCCACGGGGTTTTGTTTTCCAATATGGCGCTGATGCATATGTTGCACAAAAGCGCCGAAGGATTTGAAAACCACTCCACATGTTTCATTTGGACACTCAAACTTCAACTCCCTCCTATGTAATCGCATATGCTTTATAAAAAAATGAATATTTTCGGCAGATAATCCACAAAATTTGCAAATCATTTTGTTTTTCACCTTCGCGCTCTAGACAAAACTCAGCCGACATCACCGACGACGTTTTACTTATGACGTTTTATTCGTTCATGCAGCGCTTGCGTTTAAGTTCCATAGCGCGCAACTTTCAGTCATTTCACACTGAAAATTAAAGCATTCGTCATAATTATGCATTTCCCTAGCATTTCCATACTATGAATTTACGATCATGATAGAAATATTATGTTTGCTATGATATAGTAAAAAAGAATGGATTGAAGACGTCAGTTATGATGTAAAAATAAATCAAAATACAAATTACGTCACGTATATTACGTCACAATTTTCAATTGAGTCATCTTCAATATTCAGATTTTTTTAGTGTGTGGTTTCAGTATCCGTAGATGAAGGATTAAATTTGATTTTGTATTGAGTCCTGTTTTGTTAGAATTCTTAGTTCGATTTTGTTCTGTTTAAAATTTTGAATAACTGAATTCCATAACACGTGATTGATCTCCATATTTTATTTGTAATGCGTCATTGTACACAAAAAACATGATTTTTTCCTAATTTTGGAAAGTCTACATAGACTTCAAGGAGGGGAAGAAGTTTTGGAAAAGTCTACGAAAGTCTACTAGAGGGAAGGGGGGTTTGAAAATGTGAAAATTTGGTCTATGTGGTTTGTGCACAGCCCAGCGGAAAAAAAATTATAACTTCAACATATACAATATCAAAAGATTGGAATTTTTTAATTATTTATTACAGTATCTGTATGAAAAGCTTATATTTATTATATCAAAACCTTGCAGACTTCTATATGCCACGATTTCATACAATTATTGTTAGATTTGTTAGATTGTTAGATTTGTTTTCTATGAAATTATGTTCTTACGTGCATTTACCAATGTTATCATCAACGGTACGTTGGATCTATTTGTTAACGCTGAAACTTTTTATATGTTGCACATTTTTTTTTCCTGTTCGGGTGTGCCACTGCGACCAATTATTAGATCTATTGTAGCGTTACCCGTATCCTTAGTGTTTAAGTGCATGTCGAATTACTCCAGTGCTATTGAGAAGCAATGCAGTATCGGTTTCGATACAGTAGTTGTTTTGTTTTCTCAAGACCACCATGACAAGGTCCCGCTATTTAGACCCTTCATAGAGAGCAATCCCATTGAAGGCGCCCCTTATCAATGGGAAATCAATCCTTTCTTGAGAAAACAGAACAGTAATACTGTTTTTGGCCATGCATCGGAGCCCTAGCCACATCCTTGTCTTGCTTCTAGAATATCACCAGTGAAACTCTTAAAACCCGGGATTTAGCTCTGTCTACAAGACCATTTCAAGCAAGAGAATTTGTTCAGTAATAAGAACTTCCGTGTGTTCCTCTCACTACCATTGTTCACCAGTTCAAGAAGAGTTAGTACGTATTTAAACCCCTAACTCGATTTTTCCAGCAGTCAGTTCAGCCTAGGACCGGGTACCGAGGTTTTTTAACTAATTGCTTGAAAAGTTGTTTCCGCTGCATACAGTTTAGCCTCAAACAAGAGGAATTCGAGTCTTTCGACTGTCTGCAAGGTAACATTGATTATGTTTTATTTCTGAGACTGCTGTTGGTAGCAAGGACTAAATACGATGAATCCTTAATTACCACAACTTATTGCCCTAGAAAAATGGATTAGGCTAGGGCTCTGTTTGGTAGATCTTACACCGCAACACACTACGTCAAAGTGATCTACCGTGTTACGGGAACACATACTAATACTATTTCTTTATTATTTTGATCTCTCCACAGGTAAGATCGGACATCATATTTCAGCTAAAGGATATACAAACACACAAGTAAGACGACCAGACACAGAGAAATGTTGTAACTCCGAAGGTTCCTCTGGTGGCCCAAAAGGTATTGCTCCAGTAATTTTACTCCTACTGCATCGCTGATGATGTGTGTTTTTCCATACACTGCTTTTCCGGCTCCTAGGTGCGCTGTTCTCCGGTGGTAAGACAACTGCGTCTGAAAGACTGGATTTAGTTCAAACGTGCCATAAATAAAACGATTTACCAGCCATAATTTAACTGTCGACAGAAAATCCTTTTGGATCATTTTGGATCAGATCGCCAAAGTCGGAACAAGCTTGGGGTGGCATTGCGCATCTCGATTCGAACGTAATTTTATCGAGTCGAACATGTTTGGTATTACGGCTTTCGATTCGATCTCGAAAACGACTCATCGTTCGAGTATACTCGAGGAGGTACAAGAATAACGAGATGTTTTGGCATTATGGATACTCGATAGCACACTGAAAAACGACTCAAGTCGAATGAAAAACACTCGTCACCTTTCTAGCTTTCGAATGTTTTTCGAGAGTCATTTCTTGCTGAAAGTTTTTAATTATATTTGATATTATTACTCTACGGGAAGAGAATAAATCTTTCATTAACCCTTATGCGGCCAACAAAAAAAAAAACACGTGGATGGCCGACAGGGTACCCGTGTTCCACTAAATTGATATTCTCATAACTTCAACAATTTTCAACCGATTTGGATAATTTTGACAGTTTTGGAAACAGAAACTCATATACTTTTTGCCCATTGTCAAGGTTTACAGCCTTTGCCCATGGTTATTCAAGAAATCTTCGAAGTAAGGCTTAAGAGTCTACACGCGTAACCAAAAGCTATTCAACCAGTTTCAAATATGCTACAAGTTCTTTGCGCTTCTTAGAATTGAAGGTATTCACAGTATATCTTTCGGGTAATGCAAAAATCCCTTAAATGAGGTCTTAGTCATCCGAGAAATCTCTGGAGTAAAGCCTAAAGATCTACTCGCGTAACCAAAGGCCTATTATGCAAATTCAAATACGGTACATGCTCTTTGTGGTACTTAGCATAGAATGCGTTCATAGTATATGTTCCGAGTCATCCAAGAAATCTCTGGAGTAAGGCCTTAAGGTCTACACTCGTAACCGTGGGTCTATGGACTTGTCTCAAAAGTGGTACATGCTCTTTGTGCATCTTGAAATCAAATGTGATCACTACATTTGTTCTGCGCTATCGAAGAAATCTCTCGGATAAGTCCTCTGTCCCCTTCATTGCATATGTTCATGGTCATCCAAGAAAACCCTAGAAAAGGCCTTCAGGTCTACACGCGTAACCAGAGATCTTTTAGTTTGTTTCAAAAGTGATTTATGCCCTTTGTGGTACATAGAAAAGAGCGCTTTCATTGCATATGTTTATGGTCATCCAAGAAAATCCTGGAAAAGGCCTTAAGATCTACACTCGTAACCAGAGATCTTGAATCTATGGAGTTCGTTGACTACCTGGAGCCCACGACAATAAGAACTACTTGAAGTACACACATATACCAAGAAGGGGTCACAAAACTTGTTTATTCTTCGATAACTGCCTCCATTACGAAGATGGATCCACAGACCTTGACTCTATGGAGTTCGTAAACTACCTGGAACCAATGACAACAACAAGAACTACTTAGAATACAAACATATACCAAGAAGGGGTCACACAACTTGTTTATTCTTCAACTGCCTCCATTACGGAGGTTGATCCACCGACCTTGGATCTATGGAGTTCGTAGACTACCTAGAGCCCACGACAACAACAAGAATTACTTGGAATACAAACATATGCCAAGAAGGAGTCACAAAATTTGTTTATTTTTCGATAACTGCCTCCATTACGGAGATTGATTCGAAGACCTTGACTGTATGGTGTTCGTAGACTACCTGGAACTCTACCTGGGATCTTTGGGGGCCCTCCTTAGCCGTGCGGTAAGACGCGCGGCTACAAAGCAAGACCATGCTGAGGGTGACTGGGTTCGATTCCCGGTGTCGGTCTAGGCAATTTTCGGATTGGAAATTGTCTCGACTTCCCTGGGCATAAAAGTATCATCGTGTTAGCCTCATGATATACGAATGCAAAAATGGTAACCTGGCTTAGAAACCTCGCAGTTAATAACTGTGGAAGTGCTTAATGAACACTAAGCTGCGAGGCGGCTCTATCCCAGTGTGGGGATGTAATGCCAATAAGAAGAATAAGAAGAAGAACTGCCTCCATTACGTAGGATGATCCACAGACCTTGAATCTATGGAGTTCGTTGACTACCTGGAGCTAACGACAACAACAAGAACTACTTGGAATACAAACATATATCAAGAAGAGGTCACAAAACTTGTTTATTCTTCAATATCTGCCTCCGTTACTGAGGTTGATCCCCAGACCTTGACTCTATGGAGTTCATAGACTACCTGGAGCCCACGACAACAACAAGAATCACTTGGAATACGAACATATACCAAGAAGGGGTCACGCAACTTGTTTATTCTTCGATAACTGCCTCCATTACGAAGATTGATCCGAAGATCTTGACTGTATGGAGTTTGTAGACTACCTGCAACTCACGACAACAACAAGAACTACATGAAATACAAACATATACCAAGAAGGGGTCACGCAACTTGTTTATTCTTCGATAAACGCCTCCATTACGGAGATTGATCCGAAGACCTTGAGTGTATGTAGTTCGTAGACTCCCTGGAACTCACGACAACAACAAGAACTACATGAAAAATAAACATTTGCCAAGAAGGGGTCACAAAACTTGTTTATTTTTCAATAGCTGCCTCCATTACGGAGGTTGATCCACCAACCTTGGATCTATGGAGTTCGTAGACTACCTAGAGCCCCCGACAACAACAAGAATTACTAGGAATACAAACATATGCCAAGAAGGGTTCACAAAATTGGTTTATTCTTCGATAACTGCCTCCATTACGGAGATTGATTCGAAGACCTTGACTGTATGGAGTTCGTAGACTACCTGGAACTCACGACAACAACAAGAATTACATGAAAAACAGATATATATCAAGAAGGGGTCACACAACTTGTTTATTCTTCAATAACTGCCTCCATTACGGAGGTTGATCCACAGACCTTGAATTTATGGAGTTTGTAGACTACCTGGAACCAATGACAACAACAAGAATTACTTGGAATACAAACAAATACCAAGAAGGGGTCACACAACTTGTTAATTCTTCAATAACTGCCTCCGTTACGGAGGTTGATCCACAGATCTTGACTCTATGGAGTTCGTAGACTACCTGGAGCTCACGACAACAACAATAACTACTTGGAATACAAACATATACCAAGAAGGGGTCACAGAACTTGTTTATTCTTCGTTAACTGCCTTCATTACGGATATTGATCCGAAGACCTTGACTGTATGGAGTTCGTAGACTACCTGGAATCAATGACAGCAACAAGAACTACTTGGAATGCAAACATGTTTTGAGAAAAGATCATTGGATGACCCGGAATATATACTGTGAAAGCATTATATGCTAAGCACCATAAAGAGCATGCATTGTTTTTGAATTTACACGATAGACCTTTGGTTACGTTAGCAGACCATAAGATCTGATTCCAGGGATTTTTTGGATGACTTAGGCCTTACTCCAGGGGTTTTTGGAGACCCAGAATATATACTGTGAACACCTTCAATTCTAAGAAGCGCAAAGAGCTTGTAGCATATTTGAAACTGGTTGAATGGCCTTTGGTTACGCGTGTAGACTCTTAAGCCTTACTTCAAAGATTTCTTGTATAACCATGGGCATAAGCTGTTAACCTTGACAACTGGCAAAAAGTATATAAGTTTCTGTTTCCAAAACTGTCAAAATTATCTAAATCGGTTGAAAATTGTTAAAGTTATGAAAATATCAATTTAGTGGAACACGGGTACCCTGTCGGCCATCCACGTGGTAAAAAAATCAGATGCCCCTCCCCACGTCCCTCCTTACTGTATCAACGTGATTTTCTCACAGATGCTACATTTTATGGAGTTCTTAGATGTCACCGAGTTTCAGCTTTCAGCTATAAAAATTCATTGAAATATCACCACTTGAAGTTGAAAAAGGAACACGGGTACCCCGTCGGCCGCATAAGGGTTAATGTATCTTGAAGGAAATAATGTCATTATTATACCTACTTTTATAGTTTCCAGACAATATGCAATTTCTAATTATCCCGAAATCCGCGTAAAAACGACTTCAACTAAAGTTTTTTTTTGTAGTTTTCACGTATTTCTTGACAATTTCGAAATAACCGATGGGGAAAATCTGCGTATAAACGTGTATATTCTAAAATCTACGTAAAAATAGTTGAGTTAAATAACAAAAAACGCGCAAGAGATAACCCAAGTGCATTTAAATAAAACACATGGAAACATCAAAGTATTTTTTATCGAATCCTTATTTATGGCCCGTTTACATATGAGCTAGTTCTAGCATACAATTCACTATCCGACAATACTAGTGCAAAATTAGCGTAATGTGAACAGGAATTGTCATTTACTAATAGTGGGCCATTGGCTTTAAATTATTTAGCTCAAAATTTGATCTGTGGCGTATGACCCGTTTACATATTCGCTAGTTCTTGCGGACAATGCACTCCGACAATACTAGCACGATATTAGCTCAATGTAAACAGTAATTGTCTCCGCTAATAAGAGTTTACATTATGCTAATTTAGCGCTAGAATTGTCGGATAATGCATTGTCCTCTAGAACTAGATAATATATAAACGGGCCAATAAAACATAAAACTTATAATTTGTGTCGTAACAATATCTCAATCTACAAAACATATCGTATCGGCATAATGTTTTAATCGGTTGCAACTGCTCAATAAATAATATTCCTTTTTATAGTCATTGAGCACAATTTGCTTATTTATAAATTAACCGCCAATTCATACCCTGAAGGATGCCTTTCCAACAGGCAACATGCTACACGCAGATGAAATTACCCTTTTTCTCTCTGTTTAGTCACATTCGCCATGCGCTGAAGGTTGTCTCTCCAGCGGGCGGCACACTAAACACGGAGACAGCTATCTCTTATTCTCTCTGTTTACATTTCGTTTGACAGAAGATACTCGATTGAACTAGTACAGCACCATTCGAAATCTTGTACTGCGACTGAATGAAGTCGAACGAAATACATAATGCCGCATTTTTTTCGAAACGAATGCAAAAACGTACGAATCGAGTGATTCGATTCGAGATGCACAATGCCACCCCTGGTTTGCTCGAACGGAATTTATCAGTCATCCTTTTCCAAAGGATCCTGAAAAAAAATTGACAATGTGGCAGCATAACTTTTGGTGTGTATGGCTGGTGTTAAAATTGAAGGCGGAAACTTCCCTAGCTGATCGGAAGTGAGCGATCACTGGGGGGTAAGACTTCATTCATTCATTTATTTAGTTAACATCTAAACAGATAACACTGAATCAACAATTTGACGCCACAATGCACGGTTCGAGGCCGCATCTCTCCATCCTCGGATACGCCCCACGCTCGCCAAGTCGTTTTGCACCTGGTCTGCCCATCTCGCTCGCTGCGCTCCACGCCGTCTCGTACCTGCCGGATCGAAAGCGAACACCAGGGGTAAGACTTATATCCTTCAAAAGCCCGTTCGTTCGCCTATGGCAATAGGACTTCCCCTGATGCCGCAATTCCCGGGAATCCAGGCGAAAGGTGTTTGGCGTTATACCTGCCAAGGATTCCTTGGATCCACGGATGTTTTGGGGTGTGGCTTTGTAGGGCGGCGACCACACTAGCTGAGTCCGTGAGGATCGCTATTGGCTTATTTGCTGGAATGGTAGCTGCGACGAAAATGGCTACAGCTTCGACGGAGAAAATGCTACATTGAGGAGGTAGGCTCTCGGACTTGGGAAGATTGGTTCCGGAAACGCCGAAGCCTACCCCTCGGCTAAAGACAGAACCATCCGTGTACCTGATAGTATGGTTCCGGAAGCGAGTGGCGATGAGCTCGAGAACCGACCTTCTCAGCTCCTCGGTGTTATCGCCTCTCCGGAAGCGTGCGGTAATGGATTTCTCGACCTTGATGGGAGACATCAGCCAGCTTCTTGCTCCATGCCAGTAGACCCGAGCCACTGGGGAAAACCGGTGATGGCCACGTTCCTTAGGATCCGGTCAGCCTCGTCGAGGAGAGGGATCCTGTGCTCTCCTGAGGTCACAGCGGCAACGGAAGCGGCCTTGCAACAGATAGAGTCATGACGAAATAGGGTAATACCGGCGTCGACGCAGGCTGCTTTTGCTGGAGTAGATGGAAGAGTCCGAAGGCAAGCCATACGTAATTATTGAAAACGGGAGATAAAATGTCAATAAGGTCTCTCCAGGATGGTTAGCTCCAGACCATAGAGCAGGCGACTGTCTATCGACGCTTGGCCAACTCTTAGTCTAGCGCGTCAGTTTTTCATGCGGTGTTTTTGGCCAAGGTCTTCATCAGGTTGATCCGGAATTAGCAGGCCACATTAACGGCCCAGAAGTATGGAAGGAAGGTGAGCCGCCGATCGATGTCCACTCCGAGAACACGGACAATTTTCCGGTTTGGAATGGGATCACGACCGACCTTAATGGACGGTCCTCTTAGTTGGTGCTGGTCACCGCAGATGTGGCCCCGGATACACTTTCCGGCATTCATAACGAATCCAATTGTTTCAAAAACTCGAACTGTGAGTGCATCGTATCCATGGTCTCGAAGAAATGAGCGAGATCGGATTGCTGTTCGTATAATTCTATGGAAATGTGGGGATCGATATTTCCCATCGAGTGGTTCACAAGGTCACGTGGATCTCCCATGACTGCTTCATTGAAAATCAAATATACATCATCCAGAAATGGAAACGGAGCCTTTTTCTTATGCAGAATAAACGTAGTGTCAATGTTGCGTTTGATCACCACCTTCTCATAGTTAAAATGCGCCGGATTTGCGGTTTTCCGCATCATTTGCGCAATCTCAAACTTTACGGATAGGTTTGCGTAACAAATAAACCATATACAGCGCAATAAACAAACCACGAAAAATAATGAATCAATTTTTTTCTTTTGCAAAATCGTGTACTGGAAAAGATTGATTTGTTTATTTACGGATGAGAAATTCATCAAAGTGTGTTAAGAAGATTCGTGAAGTTCATTTTTTTTTTGTGATGAGAAGCAACCGTCTTCAGAATCCCAGCGAATCTCTAAAACAATTTCATCCAGAAGATCAACGAATTTTGAAAAAAAAAAAAGAAATTCCAGAAAGAACTTCCGGAGGAATTCCAGAAGGAACTTCTGGAGGAATTCCAGAAAGAACTTCCAGAGGAATTGCAGAAGGAACTTCCGGAGGAATTCCAGAAGGAACTTCCGGAGGAATTCCCAAAGAAACTTCCGGAGGAATTCCCAAAGGAACTTCCGGAGGAGTTCCCAAAGGAACTTCCGGAGGAGTTCCCAAAGGAACTTCCGGAGGAGTTCCCAAAGGAACTTCCGGAGGAATTCCCAAAGGAACTTCCGGAGGAATCCCCAAAGGAACTTCCGGAGGAATTCCCAAAGGAACTTCCGGAGGAATTCCCAAATGAACTTCCGGAGGAATTCCCAAAAGAACTTCCGGAGGAATTCCCAAAGGAACTTCCAGAGGAATTCCCAAAAGAACTTCCGGAGGAATTCCCAAAGGAACTTTCGGAAGAATTCCTGTAGGAACTTCCGGAGAAATTCCTGGAGGAACTTCCGGAGGAATTCCTGGAGAAACTTCCGGAGGAACTTCCGGAGGAACTTCCGGAGGAACTCCTGAAGCAACTTCCGGAGGAATTCCTGGAGGATCTTTTGGAGGAACGCCTGAAGCATTTCTTACAGAAATTCTGGAAGAATTTCATGAGGAATTTTCGGAAGAAATATTAGAATGATTCTGAAATAACGAGAAAATCTTATGTAAAGGAACACTATTGCCAATAAATTCTCAAAGATTTTTGTTTCCCGTAATATCCAGAAATCCTCAAAAATTCTCTCAATTCATTAAGAAATCTGGTTTGGTGTTCTCCTTCGCTTGAGTGGCTAAATTGAGACCTAAACCTACTTTTTGCCGGCACAATTACGTACTGTACATGCATGTTTTCCTTTGCGGTCGGCAACAGTATCCTTTACTGTTGCGACGCTTACCATTAAAATTGAGAACTATAAACGAACAATCTCATGTACAGTTTGTGGTACGGTTATTAGACAAATAGCAATATATTGAATGAGTTGTTAAGTTATGTCACCATAAAAAATAGGCATTCTTTACGTGCAAAATTTTTGCTCGACATTACGTCAAAAGGTTGACATATAATGCAGGAAATTAAGAACATTTTAAGGACAGCATGTTATTTATTTACATTTAGTGTTAATGTCGAGAAGTTATGGTTAAGTCGACCAAAAATCATTTGATGTAAAATTTTACAATAATGATTCAGACCATATAACATGTTCGAAAACTGATCTTAATTACCCAAGCAACCAAAAGTTCAGATTAGACTTGAGGATGGAACTAAGAAGTTCACATTTAGTTCGAATATAGCTCAATTGTTCATAAACCGCACTTAACTCTCAATTAATACTATTAATGAACTTGAAAGTTAAAAAAAAGTTGCTTATTCCTCTTCATCTGAACTTTCAAGTTCACGTCATGCTACTTAAATTATTGTTCCGAACTTCTAACAAGAAGTTCGGTTCAAGTACTAACCGAACTTCTAATCAGCTTGAAAAATCAATATTATTCCGAACTAGAAAGTTCACACCACGCTACTTTGGAACTTGTTCCGAACTTCTAATATCAAGTTCCACGATAGCACAAACTTAACTTGTTCTCAGCACAAAAGTTCACAAAATATTTTTTTCACTTCACAAGTACAAAAAGTACGAATTTGAGCATAGGCACACTGCTACAAAAACAAAACAAAGTGAAACGTCAAACTGTTCAAAGCCGCCAATCAGGTCCACATGAACTTTTTAAAAGTATACTTTAAAGTTCAGAATCAAGCTCCATACGAACTTTTTGTAAACTTTCAAATTCATATGAACTTTTTGTGACATAAAGTTCCCATTTAGTGCCACCTTGATATTATATGAACTTTCTAGTTCACATTTTATCCTAATTGAACTTATGGTGAACTTTGACACAATTGTCATATATGAAATCAACACATGAAGTAAAAATTTTCCACTTTACATGTCGGTCGTATGGAGCAGTGGTACGCATCCCGGATTATAAGAGGAGGACTGTAGTTCAATACTTGTGGTAGGCGCATCGTCACGTGGAGTCTTGCATCCTAAATAAGAACAGCATCTACGTTGTAGCGAACAATTATTGAAAAAAAATTATAATAATTCGTACAGTACATCGCCTTCTGGTTTTTATTTTTATTTGTAAAGTACACTTCAAGTTCATTGTCTAGCTGAATAGGACTCTAGGAACAGGACTCTCACCGAACTTTTTGTGAACTTTGATGTCCACTTTAGAAGCTTGAAAATAACCTAATGTGAACTTGATAGTTCGGTTAGCTACTTAAAAAGTGAGCTGAATAGAATTCTATTCAGGATCTCTTTTGAAGCTGATTAAGCCAGAAATGAACTGTTATCTGAACTTTTGGTTGCTTGGGAAAACATTTTATAACTAATGTTTGCACTCACCTTCATTGATCATTGGGTAATTCCTGTCCATGGTTAATAACTATAAGCAATTTAAGACAAAGTTAACATTATACATCCACACATTATACAGCATAAGCAAATTAAAATAGATTAATTTATATATTTCACATGCGTAACTGGAAGTAACAACCCTAGTTCGCACAAAATGTGTGCCATGACAAGTGGGGTAGAATGGATCTCCGCCACAGAGGTAAAAGGTTCATCCCACCTACCAGTCGAGCACATACATACTTCTATTATGAATGTAGATGAATGCATCGGAAAGTGCGGAACTCTGAATGCGAAAGGAAATTAATGAAAGAAAACCTGATTTGCTTTACAGAGGCAGATGAGACAAGGAGTGCACTTAATGTGTGGCTGATAGTAGAACATTAATCAAGCTACCATAGCCACAGTCAGCCCAGTTGTTGGGTGTTGGGCCGAAGTGGCGGTAGGACGCCGCTCTCTGCGGCTGCGGTTGATGGACTTGGACAAGTACCCATTCTTCTTGACTGACATTTTAACTTCGGTTGGATGCGCCTTTCTAGCCCGACGTCGTTGTCGTCCGTAGTCATTCACGCTGAGGAGCGAGTGGTGTGGTTCCGGGCGTGATGTGATATACGATCTGCTCTCATATTCAGGTCATTTTCAGTTACATTGGATCCCTGAGATAATTCCGTTTCTATGTTACAAGGGAGAACTGCATTGCGGTGGTCTTAGTCCAGCATGCGTGTGGTCCAGGTAGTTGATGCTCGATTAAATTTTTGTAATAACTCATTTATGTATAAGAAAGTAAATTTTTACATTTTCCGGGAGATTTTCAGCTGAGTTTTATGACATATATTTGTTTTGCAAACACACATCTATGAAATCATTTTGATAAACGTGTCCGGCTTAACGAAATCTCCCGCTTCGGATGGAGATTCTTATTTTGTACTGTGACCATCGATTAAATTCATTATAGACGTGATGGTTTCATTTTTTAGCTTTGACCCCATAACTAGCAAAGTTTTTTAATGAGTTCTGCAAAAAAAGACTGCACGACCTGTAGTTAAAGAAGATTACCTCCAGCATCCCGATTAGCGAAACAGGTCAGTCCGGGATTGCATATATATTTATCACTTATATCAATCAAGTTCATATCATGTTTTGTTATTCTGTTCATGGCCTCTGCCCGGGATATAAGCCGTCTGTTAAATTTGCCTTGGCAACACACTTGTGGATGTTCTACATGATGAATCAATGAGTCTGTCTGTTTTAAATTCTATTCCAGATGGTATTAAAGTTCAATGAAAGTAAAAATTAATAACACACTAAGGTATTGTTCCGTGCAATTCGTATCGATATTCTCCTGTGTTAAAATTTCAACTTCTTCGTACAGGACTTGGAGAACAAAACAATGTCTCATGAGTTGTTGGGTACCAATATTTGCACTACGCCGTTTTACTTCCAGCCAATTGGAAAGGCAGCGTCGTTTGCTATATCACAAGATAATTGATGTAACGGAGACGTAGATATCACGGAATCAACATTTATCGCCCTTATAATTCCAGCAATACGGGTGTTTCTGATGAAGGTCTGAACCTCCACGTGCTTAGTTTACAATTTTCATTCTTCGCCTCGTTTGTATAGGTATAGGTCGATAGTGATAAAGTACAGCTGCGTCATCTTTTCTCTCTTTACATTATTTTCATATTACTTTTATTTGCACAAAACACGAATGGATACTGAACTCTAATGTTTTCCTTAATAAAATGTAGTCACTCATGTAATGATAGCATAAAAAAGAATCTGATAAGTGTTGATTTTCCGCCATATATTGAAAATCACATCTCTGTTGACCCCATTCTCCTCAAATGGCACTCACAGTTTAAATATAGTCGGAATTGTATTGTATCAAGTGGAGCCTTTGTAACGAAAATGCAATAACGACCCTCTCGGCCGTTAATCAACGAATCCCAAGCTCTCGACGTGAAGCACGGTTGACCCCGCGAGTTTGCTCAATGTGCTCGATGGGTAAAAAAGGTGAAACTCGTAATTTACACCAGTTGGCAGTTGGCCGGAATGCAAACAACGAACCCAATCCGTAAAATGCGCCGCCCGCTGCCGTTCGGATTCCGCTCAACCACGGTGGAATAAACCATCGAAGAATCCCAAAAACGCCCATTAAACCTTGGAAACTCTCATTTTGCATGCTTGTCTGTCCGTTTCTTTCGATTCTGGGAAATAAAAATAACTCCAGCACAGCGCCGAGAAAGAGCAAAAAATTAAACAAAAAGGCTAAAAAAAGGAAAATGTATCATCCGTTTGACACGCAGCTTGGGGCTCGTGAATTGGCGCGTTTCCAATGAGGTAGCTAATGGAAGGGGTCATTCAAACAATTGAAACAAACTAGACAATTCGGAGTCTTCTGCACAGAAAAAATAAAGAACCTAAAAACAAGTTTAAAGAACTCAACTTTGAGTACGAAGTTCAAATTTTTAACTCAATATTAGGTAGTTTTCTCACTCCCTCTCATGAATGATATTATAAACAAAGAGAGCTGCATCGACCCAACGTATGCTGTTCCGTGGAAGAAGCCAAATTTGAGTTGTTTTCACCATAGTCTCGAGTGAGTGAAAATAACATAAATTTGAGTTGGTGAAACTTCATAGTGGGTGAAAATTCAACACGGGAGTAAAGGCAAAGTACTCACCGGAATTTTTCGCATTTAACTTATTTTTGGCTTCTTCCACGCAAGGGCGGATTTGAGTGAAAGGAACCGTTAAGTGAGTTGTTTCGCGGTTCCGTGTGGGAACATATTTCTATTTCTATCTGCTCACACTTTAACAATATCGAGAAATATGCTATTCAAACAATAGATACAGGCAGCTTTGGATAAACAACAGTGCTGTTGTTGAAAGAGCATTTAGAATTGGACTCTACGATTTGCGTAACCTGCATAATTTGGATCAGTTCAATTCGCGCTAATCAGAGCGCAATTCTACAAGCGTAATCGGGGATGACTAACGATCATCCTATCGAATCGCTAGGCTTTGTGCAAAAAATACGTAACGCTTGAGGGGGGGAGGTATTGAGCTGTTATTATGATACAGGGGAAGAGGGAGTTTATCAATCGTCACGTAACAAAAAAAATCAGATGCGTAATTTGCATTATTTCAATTTACTTACACTCCCGGCCAAAAGTTTATACAAATATAGGCAAAAGTTTTTGGCCGTATTTTCGCCATCTTACATCCGATTTCGGGTATTGTTAGCTCAATACAAAGAATATGAGTAGATCTTGCATCGTAGGTATTTTAAACTTACAATTTTCATTTTTTCATGTGCTAAAATATTACATTAAGATACATATTTTTCTTAAATTTATGTGGTAAAAATATGTTGATTTTTCTCAAAATTGAGCCCACGATATTTCGAAATAAAAAGTGGAACGGAACCCAATTTTAATTATCATTGAGATGCATTGATGAAATTTCTGAGAAAAAATCTTGTTTTATTTAAAAAATCAAAATGTTTACTCAAGTGCATGGTATGCATCGGCCAAACGTTTGGGTTCACCGTTTTTTCGGTTTAAATTTAGGCAAAATATACATTGAAGAATTGGGGCCCTTCTTAGTCGTACGGTAAGACGCGCGGCTACAAAGCAAGACCATGCTGAGGGTGGCTGGGTTCGATTCCCGGTGCCGGTCTTGGCAATTTTCGGATTGGAAATTGTCTCGACTTCCCTGGGCATAGAAGTATCATCGTGTTAGCCTCATGATATACGAATGCAAAAATGGTAAGTTGGCTTAGAAACCTCGCAGTAAATAACTGTGGAAGTGCTTAATGAACACTAAGCTGCGAGGCGGCTCAGTCCCAGTGTGGGTATGTAATGCCAATAATAAGAAGAAGAAGATACATTGAAGAAAGTTAGTTTCCAAACAAAACGTCAAGAACTGTACTTCAGACAATATTTGGCTAAAATTCAATTGAATCGCATATCCGTAGAGGGAACCCGGTGCCGGTCTAGGCAATTTTCGGTTTGGAAATTGTCTCGAGTAGTAGGGGAGGAGGTTCGGTTGTGGGCACCGTTCGGTTATGGGCACCCCTATGTATCTTTTGATAGATAAGAGATGCTGTCATTCTGACAACCGTCATTTGTTTGCTATAATAGCATGATGTTTTGTGCTCAATATCAAACCGGATGGGCATCTCTACTTTGAACTAGAAACAAATAATTTTTTTGTACAAGAAAAACAACACGAAAGTTTTTTTTTGCCTTTTTCAAAGTGTCATAAATTGAAGTGATTTAATTCAAAAAGTGAGTTCTTATGCGTATTTACACAGTAAATTTAATCTATTTTGAGGCCCAGTGTTGATTGCCATCAACATTTTAGAGGGGATTTTTTTTTCTCCACATTCCAGAAAGGCTGCGAAATTCGGTTGTGGGCACCCTAATTTTATTGATAAATCATTCAATATCGTTTTAGTTGTTCCTTAACTTATTTTTAATAACGTTTTTATGCAGTTTTATAATTATTTTGACATAATTGTTCGAAATAAGGAGTTTATTTAATATTTTTGTTCTTTGGGCATGTCTATTTATTATACACACACTTTTTGAAACAAAGCGTTGACCGATTTGCTTGCAACAAGTTGCATTCGACGGGGAATGCTTTCCCATTGTTTCCTATTGAAAATTGGTCAGATCGGACTATGGGATCAAAATTTATGGCCAAAATATTATTTTTTTAAAAGAACGAGAAAGGCACTATTGCCGCTAGGGTGATCAATCAGGATTTTTTTGACTGTGATGCATACCAATAAAACGTAAATCAATGTAAAATTAAAACCCATTCACCTAAAGTGCTATTTTAGACCTTTCTTATGTGATTTTTTTCAACATCCTCCTTAATTCACCGAGAGGGACATCATCACTGCTAGGTGAATTGATTTGAGTTTTTTAGTGACTCCTGGCTTTTAGAATAAATTAACTATTCCTTGTCTCTAAATCTGGGTGGTTTTTATTCATGCTTCTTTGTTTTTAACGAAGTTTTCAAGGGTGCCCACAACCGAACCACAAAATGAAAATGTCCAAAAATGTCAAATTTTCTAAATTGTCAATATTTTTTTCCAAATCGATGAAATCATACTAATTTCTTTGCTAGTAGTAAGGTTATACGTTAAGCTTTCTATTGCTATGCAAATGTCGACATAAGATCAACCAGGGCCAAAGTTATGGACAAAACAAAAAAGGGTGCCCACAACCGAACCTCCTCCCCTATCATTGTGTTAGCCTCATGATATACGAATGCAAAAATGGTAACATGGCTTAGAAATTTCGCGGTTAATAACAGTGGAAGTGATGAATGAACACTAAGCAGCGAGGCGGCAATGTCCCAGTGGGGGATGTAATGCCAATAATAATAATAAGAAGAAGTGGTGCAGAAGGAAGTGGTTTCTGCCCCTACGTAGAGCGTGGCCGACCCAGCCCCACTTCCGAGCCCGAATTTCTTTTCTATCGGCCTCTGGCGACAAACCGTAGCCTGTATAACGTGCTTCAAGCAATAGAAACGCTCGTTGACGAAGTACTCTCATTGGAGCGTGTATGTTTATTTGTTATAGTAGTTCAAGAGAGTCATGTTCGCCGAGAAGAAGTTTCGCCACAAATACAGTCTGGGAGTTACCTCTTCTGAGTGCTAGTGTATCGATACTCAATAATCTGCAACGTTCTTCGTACGGTGGTAAGTTGATCGGATCGTTCCAAGGAGACTTCGAAGAGCATATTGCACGAATTTCCTTTGTATTGCTTCGAACCTAGAAATCCATGTTCGTTTCCAGCATCGATCTAACTAAAGCACAATATAACGATCGCAGACAAAAGGTATCACGAAATTTGTAAGCTATTTTGAACCTTTCATCGTAGTGCACTCGAAATATAATAAGTATAACACCCAAGTCACGTATTTCTGTCACACGAGTCAACGGTTGATTGTCAATGAAGTAGTTAAAAGCTATTTCCTATCGATTTTGATGAAAGGATACAACATGCCATTTTTGTACACTTACAGTGAAAAGATTCAGCTGGCACCATTCGACGAAATCTTCAATTAACTGTTGCATGGTTGTGCAGTCCTCGATACAGCTGAATACTAAATATAATTTACCAACGTCTGCATAAAACAAGCGGCAACCGGAAGATAACTTGTTGGATAGTTCGTTGATGAAAATTAAAAATTGAATATGAGTCAAAAACTATCCGGAGTGTTCACCGCGTCGGCTACCAGTAGGTGGTGAGATAAGCTCGTCAGTTCAATCAAAATATCTTTTCTGATCAATAACCAACTGGAACCCGGAAGATAGATTCTTTCCACACAGAAAAACGAGGCTGGAAAAATAGTTAGCGTTATTTATAAACCATTGACTTTCGTGTCACCTGGAGCGGATATACAGAAGGCTTTAACGCCGAATTATCTTGCTGCTGAGCTCAAGGGCGTCACCTAACCCTTTTTTCAGATCCCGCAACGCCAGAAGTCCCTCAGGACCAACTGGCGATTAGCAACAAGCCGGAGGAATCAATTTTTGGCCATTGTATATAAGAGTACTTGCCAGGAATCGTGAGCCTTATCAAGTGGATCAAAAAAGAAAAAGAACCGAAGGTGTCAAACTAATTTTCCTCTCTTAATACTAAAGTGTGAGGACATGGCCGGCAAATGAAACTCCAAAGCATGCATAGGTTTAGAGAGCATGCATAGTAGAGAATAGTTTTCTAAACTCCGGCTGCCGACGGAGTCCAGGAGGAAAGAACTGGGGCCATCGATGCATCGACGCAGCTGCAGCGAGGAGAGGATTGGAATCGCTCGACGAGGAACCGGGATGGCAGGATAGTTCACCTCGTCAAGCACAGGAACACGATTCTTCTTCGGTAAGGTTCCGGTAAAATCCTTCTTCCGGATTTCCAGGAACTCCGCCGGCTCATGACTGCTCTTGGTAGTGACTCGATGTTTGTCGTCGCAGCTGGCGCACTTGATGTCGGCCATCTTGTCGAATTGATCCGTTGGATGCGAGTCATCACACTTGTTGCAGCGAGGCTTCATGCGACAGTTCCGAGTGCCGCTGTACCCGAGGTCGGTGCAGCTTGTCGCAGCAGCTGCAGTTGTTGCCGACAGCAACAAGTAGAAGTTGCTAGACAGAAAATGCTTGGAGGGGTTTCCCTCGCCTTCATTTGTGGTGTGCTTTGACACCTTGCAAGCGGTCACTATGGGGAATTCTCATACAAATGGGTGGCCAAAAATATTTTTTCAATGAAAACTGTTTCTATGCAACATATTTTATGTGCAGGAATATTTAAGAACCTTTTTTAACCCTTTAAGGGCCATCGTTAACCCTTCAAAAAATGTCACCCGCGAAAAAACAAAAAAAAAAATTAGTTTTTTTTCGGTATTTTTTTTGTTTTTTTTTTCAATACAGCATGCATAAAATAGCAAACAATTATATTTCTAGTAATAATGTTGTTAATTTTTTAATCATAACGAGGTATAGAGAGTAAAAACCACAATTTTCAAGAAAACTTTGATTGCAGCGTTCTCGTGAACGCGCAAATATGCGCAAGCAAATCACTCACTAGAAGGTGGTACTAGGGTTATATTTAAATCCCCCATTTACAGATCAGGGGACATTTGGGGACATAAGGTTTGCGGGACCATTTTATAGCAAAGAATTATGATAATTAAAGTTTTTGTTCTACAACTTTTTGATATTTAACTTCGCGTGCAAAACGCCCCAATCTATCGGAAAGTTAATGTTTTAAGCTTTGAAATGGTATATAAAACCTTATATTTGGAGAAAAAATGACTTCATAACATACAAATCAAAGTTAGTAATATTTTTTTATTTTTATCAGCTTTTTTCACTTCACCAGCCCATATATTTTGATTGAATAAACACAGCGTCTCAATATTTTTCCGATTCTCTTATCTAGGATATATACTTTCATATGATATATAAATAAGACAAATTGGAGATAGTAAATTTTCCGACTAATGGCCACCCTTTTCCCCATAGTGCGGGTCGGCCACTGAATCTCTTATAATGGGCCCGGGCACAACGGTAGGTTTCGTCAAATTTCACGACATAAATCGATAACTCGAAAACCATCAGTGCTAGAGTTTTGACGTCTTCAGAAGAAATGATCTGCAAGAAAAAAATTGCCATTAGGATGACCCTTTTGTGAAATTTTTTGGAAATGTATTTTTTTAATCTTTTGAGTTAGGAGATTATATTGTTCTATAAAGTTGAAGAGAATTTCATTCTAAGCATTTTTGCTTATTTAACATTAATTTTATCTCATATAGGTAATGTTTTATGACAAAATTACTATATTTAGATATAAAAAATAGTTTAGCTTCCTCTTTCATCAATACAAAATAATTTCAAAAACTATCTTTGCATCGCTTCACGGTCTTTGGATAGCGCATCTTTTGGTTACATAAGATGGTTGATAGCTTCATTTTCAAGCATATTATAAGCGTTTGTTTTTTAAATGTTTTTATTTCTCAAAATAAGTTAGGTTTTGGATAAATTAAACTGAAATTTGATGGATTATTACCTCCAGAAACTACGTTGACTATTAACAATTGATTCTGTTCAGAATACCATTCGTTTTTTTTTTCTGAATCGCAAACAGATTCTGTTCAGAACCTTCAATCGGATTCTTTTCAGAACCTCCAAACAGAATTCAAAATTTCAAACAGATTCCGGAAGGATCTCGGAAGGATCGAATCTCGACCGGAATTCTGTTCAGAATCGCGAATGGATTCTCTTTAGAATTCCAAACGGATTCTGTTTAAAATTCTGATCGGATTCTTTTCAGATTCTCGAACGAATTATTTTCAGAATCTTAACGGATTCTGTTTAGAATTCCAAACGGATTCTGTGCAGGATTCCAGACGGATTATGTTTAAAATCTCGAACGAATTTTGCTCAGAATCTCGAACGAATGCTGCTCACGCTCAGAATCCTAACAGAGTTTTTTAAGAACCCCTTTGTTATTTGCTACGAAAAGTTATAGTGATCAACAAACCTCGAGTATGAAAAACATAAGATCAAAATTACAGAACCGGTGGTTACATGATTATTTGGGAAAACATCATAGAACTTTTTCCGCCAACTGAGCCGACAACAAAGACAATTTCTTATGTCAAGTCAGCTACTGCAGAAACGGTACTATAGACTAAATGTCAGATACGGCGGTAAAATCTAAAGAAAGAAATGTCCTTACAGGTACATATTTTATTTGAAAAATATTCACATAAACAGAAAAACAAATCTTGCAAATATAATGCGGCCCGCTTCAACAGCTCAAAACTTCTGTGCGGCCCTTGATAGTAAGCATGATGGGGACCACTGCCTTAAGTATTCGCAGAACAAAAAATAACTGAGCTATTCACGTCGTAGAAATGAGAAGCAGAAATAATTTCTTAAATCCCAAGTTCTTATTTTTGGAATCTAGATATAACATGTTAAAAGTTGATTCGTGAGAAATAAAAAATGAACATTTAAAAAATTGTTTTTAAAGTTTTGATGAAATACCGCATTTTGGGTAGCAATAAATTTTTGATCCGCGAATGGACTATATTCAAACACTATTCATATACTAAACTAGCTACAATCACCTACAATGATACTTTATTATATTTACGTGTTGTCGCGTTTCAAATTTAAGAAAAAAAAATGCACACAGATAAAAAGTAATGAAACATTAAACGACGTGTAAAATAGTATCTAATGTGAAAATAAACTTGCAATGAGCTCATATATTGACAGTAAGAACGCAAAAATACAAACCCCAGCAAGATCAGGCGGTTTTTACTAGGTAGTTTTAAATAAATTTAGATTTAAATTCACAGCGCGTTTATTTTCATGCTCCAAATATGTCCATCAATGTTAATGTTATTGAAATACATTAGGAAATTTTTTAGCTTAAATTAAAACATATAATTATGAAAAACTCACTTAGCAGTGATTTGGGCACTTTTCATGTCTTAGTGTGCCCTAACTGTCCCCAAAATATGCACATTCATATGTTTGATTTCTCGTGTTTCTAGTCATTTTGTAACTGGCGGAGACGAGTAAGAGTCATAATAAACAGACAATTAGCATTGAACACCATTGATGAGATGAGTTATGTAAAAATTGGGCATCGGTGTATAAGCTTTTTCGACAACAATTTGTTGATTTTCAGGAATTAAATCCATCTCTGATCCATAATTGAACATCATTTCAATTTCCTGCGTGGTTGCGACAGAAAGTTAGCTTTATTTGTCTAGGTTAAGAATTTTAAGAACTTGACTACTCGCAACGTGTGGTTCGCTGAATCTTCCATTCACTAAAACGAGCTACATTTGATCATGAATGAAATCATCTCAAACTAATCTTACTATAATGAGACCTAATTATATTTACCTATACGTTTCAAGCTTTATTAAGGTGATTATACAACAAAGCCACAAATCGGCCATTTTGGAATCCACGTGCTTTTTCTAGTAATTTTTCAAAAGTACAAATTGAAAGAACCACAACGCCCATGGGGATGAAACATCCGTAGATCGTTTGCTTGCTTATGCTAAACAATCGACTGCAAGGGCATAAGGGGCAAGGGCTGCAAGGGCTAAGCTCAACAAAATCCAACGCACCGCTTGCATAGCCATCACTGGTGCAATTCGTAGTACACCCACTTTGGCCCTAGACGCAATGCTTCACCTGCCCCGGTTAGATCAATTCATAAAGCTGGAAGCGGAAAAAAGTGCTCTAAGGTTAAAGAGAACAAAAACACTGCTGTCGGGAGACCTTACGGGTCACCTCAGCATATTAAATGAATTTGCCATAAATCCCGCAATAGGAATTTGTAGTGACTGGATGGAAACGGTAGTCAATTATGACTTACCTTACGATGTGTTCATTCCTTCCCGCCAGGAGTGGGAAGGAGGTGGACCCAGCGTTCCAACAGGCTCTATAAATTTCTTCACAGATGGTTCGAAAATGAATAATCTGACAGGATCCGGAATCTATGGCCCTACAACAAAAATTTCTGTCCACTTAGGACAGTGGCCCACAGTATTTCAGGCGGAAATATATGCAATATTAGAATGCGTGTTATTATGCCTGAGGAGAAAGTATAGATTTGCAAAAATATGTATTTTTTCTGACAGCCAAGCGGCACTTAAGTCGCTTAATAACTACACTTGTAACTCAAAGCTAGTGTGGGAATGCATTCTGGCTTTGGCTTATCCATACGCAATCGAGTCTACCTATATTGGATCCCAGGACATACGGGTCTAGAGGGAAACGAGATTGCTGATGAGCTAGCCAGGAATGGATCTAATGAAAGGTTCATTGGCCCTGAGCCCTTCTGCGGGATCTCAGACTGCTCTGTAAAAATGGAACTGAACAAATATATGGTCAGTCAAATCACATCAAACTGGAATGCACTTCCCCATACGAGCCAATCCAAAAGGCTCGTAACGATTAACCCCAAGAAAACCCAACAACTATTAGGTCTCAACAAAGGGATCTCAACATCTACACCGGTCTAATAACTGGACACTGCCCCTGCAGATACCATCTACAAAAGATCGGAGCAATCCAAACCTCAAATTGCCGCTTCTGTGACGAGGAGAGAGAAACATCAGAACACATCCTCTGCTATTGCAGTGCACTCACCCAACGTAGGTTCAAAGTTCTCAGCAAGCCCTTTTTAGGGCCTGCTGACATATGGATCTTATCCCCCAAGGACGTGGTTGGCTTCATAAAGCTAGTCTCGCCAGAATGGGGGAGTCACATACTGCAACTCAGGATCTCTATTCATCAATAATAGATGGTCTTGAGTTCAGTCGATACCAAAGTATCTCAGTGACAAACATATTACTGAGATAACTTGCGTATTTCACAGCAAAAGGGTATATCACAATAGTCCTAAAATCTGGACGCAGTGATCTTCACCCGACAAACGAGGAAACAATCGACTTTAATTTCAGCATTGTAGGAAAATTATTACGCTAGATATGAAATTTTCATAATATGAGTAGAAAACCGTGCGATTAATTTAACCACATGGCTTGATTGTATAATCACCTCAACTGTTTCAAGTTTATCAACGTATCATTTACACCATGCGAAACAATATTTTACATTAAACAGTAATTCAATAACAGTTTTGGGGTCTCCATTGCAAGCAAATACATAGGATTGCCAATCGGAGATGGCGAGCTCGATTCTCGATCCGGTCTAGAATGTTTTCGAGTTGAAAAA
The DNA here is from genome assembly GCF_024139115.2 of Armigeres subalbatus. NCBI lineage: Eukaryota > Metazoa > Arthropoda > Insecta > Diptera > Culicidae > Armigeres > Armigeres subalbatus. The sequence continues at coordinate 215,384,123 of NC_085141.1, read as the reverse complement.
ATTCTCGACACCCTTGGCATAGTGTATCCATTAGAGTGGGGCGTCATGGTCATTTTTTCAAATCAATGGTTTTTCGAAGCCATTCTGGGTCCTGAACAAATGTGCAGAATTTGGGACCGATTGGTTGCTTCCCCGCTTTCCGCATCGCGTTTGAAGTTTGTATGGAAATTAGTATGGGAGAACGTATATTTTTGCATTTTTACTACTAGAGGTTTCAGTTCATCGTAAACCAAGTGGCACATTGCGTTAAAGTATAACCCAAAGGATGCCGAAAAACTTTGCTGAAGAAGGCACGTTGCTGGAAAGTCTACGAAAAAAATTATAACGCTTCGAAAATTGAGTGTTCAAACCATATGCAAAAAATCGTTTATTCTGCCAGCACTGCCGTACTACGTAAACCAATTATTTAACTGAGTGTTATTTCAAAATAATTGATCTTATAGGGCCTTAGAGCTAATATGAGCTATCCGAAATTACTTCACAAAGAAAAAATCCGGCAAGAAGGAAGATGGGTTTTGCCCTTCGATAACCATAGGTTGTCCGGTAGTGCTGGCAGAAACATTGATTTCTTGCACATGGTTTGAACAATCAATTTTCAAAACGTAATAACATTTTTTGTAGACCTTCCAGCTACGTACCTTCTTCGGCAAAGTCTTTCGGCATCTTCCAGACTATATGCTCACGTATTGAGTCACGTGATTGATGATAAATTGAAGCCGCTGGGAGCAAAAATGTAAAAAAGTACGTTTTCCCATACTAATCTCCATGTAAATTTAAAACGCGATGCGGCATGCGAGGCTGCAACCAATCGAGCCCATATTTTGCACAGTTGATTGGGGTCCCAAAACGATTCAGGAAAACCTTGATCTCACTTGATCGGACGAAGTTTGCGTTTTTCCATACAACTGCGCCCCACTCTAGTATCCATTGTACTTACCACATAAGATACATGCTCATGCAATGGCGGGCATAGAAAAGTTTTCAATTAATAACTAAGGAAATGGTAATAGAAGTTGAAAAGCAGGCCAAGTTCCAGTTGGAATGTAGAGCCATTGAAGAAGAAGGTGAAGAATGGCAGTTTTTATTCCGTGGAAAAGTTTTGCTACCAAGCAGCTCCCCCAGAAAATATCCCTTGGTACGTTAATGTGCGCTACTCGCTGGAAAAAAGGTAAGTGGAACCGAACGGAGAAAAAACGGCGGGAGATCTTCCGAATAATCCGAGTGCATTACACCTCACTGATTTCATATAATCCTCCCGAAGACCGATCGGCGTTGCTGCTCCAATATCACCCACCAAGAGCTTATGCTAAATCAGCCGAATAAAATTGAGACACAGAAGACGGAAAAAGGCACCCGTGAGCGATGACGACGGATGGTCCCATCTAAACTGCCTAGAATGTACCTTAGACTGGCCCAGGAATCAAAAAGTTGTGTAATTCCACGGGGCACCCCCCAGAATTGTGTCTTTGGGTGAGAAAAACAATCTCTGAAAATTTCAGCTCAATCGCTTGATGCATAAGCTGGCGCATTTGATTTGAAGTTTGTATGGGGATTTCAGCCAAAATGTATAGGAAAATACACCTCCGTCACTCATTCGAACTGGAAATTGGTTCTGATTGCTCGATTGACCTCAGATTTGCAAAAACGGCAGTTGGTATGCTACAGAACAATTTCACAGAACATTGTATGATGATTAAATGAACTTTTATATAGGTTTTGGCTGATGCGATTCGATCAAAAAATCCAAAAATACACAAATCATCTCCTAATAAATCAGCCGAAAACTATATAAAAGTTCATTTAATCATCATGCAATGTTCTGTGAAATTGTTCTGTAGCATACCAACTGCCGTTTTTGCAATTCTGAGGTCAATCGAGCAATCAGAACCAATTTCCAGATCAAATGAGTGACGGAGGTGTATTTTCCTATACATTTTGGCTGAAATCCCCATACAAACTTCAAATCAAATGCGCCAGCTTATGCAACAAGCGATTGAGCTGAAATTTTCAGAGATTGATTTTCTCACCCAAAGACACAATTCTGGGGGGTGCCCCGTGGAATTCGACAACATTTTTTTCTCCCCATACTAATCTGGGCCAGTCTAATGTACCTTCCTGGGCAGCCAGCAGCCCAGGGACAGAACGGAACCGAACGAATCGGACCGAGTCCAAAGGTATCAAAATTACAACATCGTCGTAAATTCGATTTAATCTCGCTTTAAACGTTTATTTCCCATTCGGTATCATCCTCATGTGTTTGCATTGGGTTCCACGGGAAAAGTAGAAATGGTTATGCAGATTCTAGTTTTTCAAACTCACAAGACAAGATAAAATACTTTACAATATAGTTAAGTGCATAAAAGTTTTAAGTCAGTGTTACATGTCCAAAACATATCCCGTTTTTGTTTTGTTTAGAATATATGGGTAAAGTTCGACAGCTTATGTCAAACTATTTGCGAGGTTGATATTTGACGATAGGGATATTATGTTTATAATGTTGATTGAATCCAGTCTCTTAATATATATAGACTTTCTAAGTGCCACTCGCCATCCTAGTGTTTGATTCATCTTTTCCATCCACGTTTGTTTTTTCTTCCTTCTCGAGACTCCCTCACAACATTGGGCAGAGCGTTTAGATGCGAACTGACAACCGGGGCATCGATTCTTGCGCTCCCAGAAGGGCAAGTAATCGTTCCAAATTTTTTACCGTCTTGAATCGTAATTTGATGATCTGTGGATTTGTTTTCTTTTCTTTCTTCTCCGCTTCGCCTGCCCCTCCACTGCCTTCCAGACTAGGTTCGATTGCTTCGTCTGCTTTGCATATGATTAATGGTCTGTAGGAACTCACAGCTCGGGACTCAATTCGATTCGGTTCAAGTTGTTCATTTCTGGGGATCTTTCGGTCCGAAAACGGCGCTAATTATAGTTTACCTTAAATGACCGCCCACTTGAAGATTGATTGAGCAAACAGGCGGGATGGATGGACCAATAAATAATGGATGGACCTGTTGTGTGTTGAGCAGTTTCGCAGAAGGAACGGTAGTGCTGCAAATCTGATAATGGACCAGGAATTCATTAACCGAAGTTCTTGCTAAATCATTCTTCGGCCTTCGTGTTGGTCAATGATGTCTGTGGAACATGTAGAAAGATTTGTAAATTCGTGATGAGAATTCAAATTTGGTACAATGAACTTAGAAAGCTTCTAGGAATTCCACATTTCTCGCATAAATTCCAACATGCAAACAAGTCAGTCCTTCATTGCTATTCAACGCAATCAATCCATAACCGTAAATACGATTTCTCTGCTATCTAAAACGGTTTTCTTACAAAGCGAATTACATTCAGCCTCGTAATCCAAATTGAAGCCTCGTGACATAAATATCAATCGGCTGAAATGAATTCCTACATGAAATTGAAACTGTCCATCTAGATTTGTACCAATGTAGGATGTTTCTGTTTTCCCCATATCAAAATTCCTTGTTGGCTTGCCGTACCTCCAGTATGTGGAAGCTTCCTTCAAACATGTCAATCCATCTTCTGTTCCGGTGCCAATCAGAACCGAATGAAGCCTCACCGACGAACTGCCTCTCTAACCTTCAATCATTTCCCGCCAATCTAAAATCGTCGGAAATTGAATGGAACCCCAATTTCGTACCCTCCTCGTATCGATGGAAAATTTTAGTACCGCAACTACAAATCCGTGGTATCCAAACGGTAAACACGGTATGCAAAATAGAACGGAATGTGCTCTTAGATTCCGGTACAGGTCCAGAACTTTGCAATCGGATATGATCCTATTATTTATTATCATAGGGCTGCAGGATTTACTTTTGCTTTGTTGTATATAAAGCATATTTTGTGACGAGAGTGCAACAGACTTCACAATTTTCATGAGAGAGTATACATCAGGAGTTAAGAAATTAACCAAATGTTACTTGAATTCATATCGACTTTCGTCAGCTATAAGCAAAAAACAACTAAGTCGATATGCAACGTAATTCAACAATCATTGACTTCTAGTTGATTTTTTTACGTAAACTTCGTCTAAGGGGAAGCCTTGGATACGATGTAGAACAAAAAGTTCCAGCGTTACGAAATGAGGTGAGATTTGGCGCACATTATCCTACGATGGATTTTAGAGATTTTCATGTTAATCGAATCAGAAATTCTCCAGCATATCTGCAAAATCTATTGAAACTATTATATTCTTGATTGAAGTTGTGTCTTTTAGTCTTTCGGAATCAAAAATGAGGTTATATGTTTTCATCTTACGTTTCGTACATATCCTAAGTAACCATTTCTACGCTTGTTCGATTTATTTAATTCTTATAGCGCATTAGGGGAAGAGGCCCCAAAACGCCCCCGAGGCAAAACGCCTTTTGTGGTTTCCCTCATATTTAGGGGAAGGGGGGGCAAAATGCCCTAGCTAAGCAAACACTGCTTTATTGTCTTATTTGTAACGCTATTCATGGGTATTTTTACATTATGCAACAGTTAAACAAGATAGCTAGTTGATGCCATTCAAAATTGTAAAAATCTCAATCATATTGATAATATTCACATTTCAATAAGTGGTGATATTCTGTTGCCGGAAAACTCATGAGGCAAAATGCCTTTTTGCTGGCAACTACTAGGGAACAAAGTACCATGCGTCGGCGAATCAGCATTCTGGTATGGATAGTGCGTGGAGACGCAAGTACATTGTAGGTTAGCGCCACTAGGGCGTTTTGCCTCGCCAAAATGTTAGATGTTTCTTCAAAATGTGGAAATTTTCGGTTTTCCGACCTTCCCATACACTATTTTGAAACTTTTCGTTTAACCTACATAATTTTAGATCTAGTTTTGTTACGGCCATCTTAATGACGGTAAATATGACGGAAACCACAAAAGGCGTTTTGCATCGGGGGGGCGTTTTGGGGCCTCTTCCCCTACCGTCATTAAGATGTCCGTAACAAAACTAGATCTAAAATTATGTAGGTTAGGCGAAAAAAGTTCAACCGTCTAAGACGAATTAAGTACTGTCCATTTAATTCCACCAGTTAACGTGGCCTTCCTTAAGAAGTGCCTAAAAGAGAAGCTGACACCCGTCAGCCATAAGACTTAACTGGTGGAATTAAATGGACAGTACTTAATTCGTCTTAGACGGTTGAATACATTCCACTAAAAGAGCTATATATATTTTTTCGAAAAAAGTTTCAAAATAGGGTATGGGAAGGTCGGAAAAACCGAAAATGAAGAAACATCTAACATATTGGCGAGGCAAAATGCCCATGTGGCACTAACCTACAATGTACTTGCGTCTCCACGTACTATCCATACCAGAATGCTGAATCGCCGACGCGTGGTGCTTTGTTCCCTAGGAGCTGCCAGCTAAAAGGCGTTTTGCCTCATGAGTTTTCCGGCAACAGAATATCACCACTTTTTTGAAATGTGAAATGTATTATCAATATGATTGAGATTTTTGACAATTTTTGAATGGCATCAGCTAGCTATTTTATTTAACTGATGCATAATGTAAAAATACCCATGAATAGCGTTACAAATAAGACAATAACACAGTGTTTTCTTAGCTAGGGCATATTTCCCCCCTTCCCCTACAGCAGTCACCATGGATAGTTGCTCAGATTTATTGGCGATCTTATTGCTATCAAAAAACCTCTAATAAATCTACTGGGAAATCTTCAAACGTCAATTGCCATCAAATAATTGTTGATTATTTTCACCAGGTAACTGGGAAGATTGTAGCGTTGTAGGTTGTACACCAAGCCATCATGCCATACATTGTCAAATGCCTTCTCGACATCGAGTAAGGCCATGGCGGATGTTTTTGAGACAAACTTGTTCCGTCTGAGGACGTTGGTAACTCGAGTCAGTTGGTGTACAGTTGACCGATCGCGTCGGAAACCAAACTGTTCCTCGAGCAAGATGTTGAGATTTTCGGCAGACTCAAGTAACCGGGACGAATAGCTTATTCGAATAGCTTAGATAATCCTGATGGATGATGACACGATAACTTTTGGGGGAGGAAGGATCCTTCCCAGGCTTCCGGATGGGGATGACTTTCGCTGTCTTCCAGGACGATGGGAAGTAGCTGAGCCGGAGACACTGATTAAAGATCAGCGAGAGGGGCTCAAAGAACGGAGCCTTCATGTGTTTGAGCTCGAGGTTCTGGATGCTGTCGAAACCTGGGGCCTTCATGTTCTTCGATGATTTGGTATAGGCCGTCAATTCGCCAGCTGAGATCTTCAACTCCTCCGAGAAGTCGTTGGGAATAAAATGGATGTTGTTAGCATGCTCGTTGACGGCTGCTTCGTGTGGACTGACGATGTTCTGCCCAAGATTGTGTGAGCTGACGAAGTGACGACCTATTTCAGCTACCTTCTCTGCAGGAGTTATCAAGCGATCCTTAGAGCCATTAGGCTTGGATTTTAGTATTTTGGTCATTTTCCAGGACGCCTTAGCATAATCTACTTTAAAAGATTACGCTTGCCCGGATTAAAACAATGGTGGATATGATCCCTTCTTTAAAAATAGGCGTTTGTCAGGATTAAAGCAATTGTGGAAATAATCCCTTCTACAAAATAAGGCCGTTTCCTGGATTAAGGAAAAGTTGTAGGTATTTCCTTCATTAAAAGTAGGCGCTTGTCTGGATTAAGGCAATGGTGGATGTGATCCCTTCTTTGGAAATAGGCGTTTGCCAGAATTGAAGTAATTGAATCGTCTTTGTTGCGAAACGATTTGTTGCTTGCAAGAAAAGTTATTAAGGAAATACTGAATCGTGGGAAATTCAAATAAACACGTAAAAGAATAACATCAATATCAATAATGAGCATTTAAGTTTACTTCATAACTTTGCTTCCAAACGACAAATCGTTTCGCAACAACAACTGGCTTTCAGCATAGGCTGTAGTCAACATGTTGATTATATTAAAATAGTTCATGGGCCACCCCAAGGTACATTCAAACTTCAAACTGCGCGTGCTTACTCAAACTACATCCAAAATGCAATCGGTTAAGCATCGGGGAGCAAAAAAGTGAAAATTTGAATCACTCTACTGTCCATATACCACGCGGACAGCTTAGGGAGATGGGGGGAGTATGACAAATGTCCACGATTTATACAAATTTATCGAAATTGTATTAGAGCAATTGTTCACGCTGGGGGAGGGGGTATCTAAAATTTATCAAAACCTGTCCGTGTGGTATATGGACAGTCCCCTGAAGTCTTTCGTTCAGGGAGCCAAATGCTTTGTACGTATGCAGTCATTCCCGCCTATGTCCAAAGTGCAGAAGGCTCCAAATAGTGACTCCAGATACTGACGAACCCTCATTGTCTCATCATTGATGATGAGAATTACGTCAAGGCGGACTTCCGGCAGCTTTCGGGGGCAACTGTTTTTCACCGCCCAGCACAAGTTTGATATTCCGGAGGAAGTAAGGAAGCGGAAGCTTTCAAAGTTTCCACTCCGGAGGTTTTAGAACAACTAAGTTCAGAATTCAGGTTTATAGAACAAGCCCCAGTTCAAGATTTGTCCTGACGTTTCGGCAAGTTATTGTTGCCATCATCAGGGGAACTGAGAGAAGATAGTGCATTTATAAATCGTTTTTAGGGAACTTGCGTAAGCCTCTGGAAAGTGATGGCTTTAGGGAAAAACAAATCGATCACATCTGTCGTTCAAAATGGAAACGGAGCCCAGAGCTAATCCTAAACCAAAACTGAATGTCATCTGCTCAACTGTTGCATCGTTTATTTCGCGATTTTGGTGATCACTTTATCATCGACACTCCATCGAACAATTCAGCTGAAATAAAGATTAAAATTAAGTTAATCAATAATCCAAACCATTCTCACCAAGAAAAAATTTCATACAAACATTTGATTCAATCAATATTGGAATGGTTTTGGTTATTGTGGTTTATCTTTTCGTGTCCACCATACTCTACCCTCCCTTGACTTTTTTGTGCCATACAATTTACATCCCGATTCGAAAAACAACACATTCGGATTTATACAAAGTCAGCTTTCACTGACCCCAGCATCAACCGAGTCCAGATGTTGTTTTCAACGTGGTGGGCGGTTCACCTGGAATGCACTACCTACGACCAGAGATGGTCAAATCCAAAAGCCTCCAACCATGCCATCGAGAGTGCACTAATGGTGTTTAAGTTTTGAACCGAGTAGTTGGAATATTGCCGTGGCAGACTTGGTGTCATATAAGCTTGTATGACAAATGATGACGGCAGTGTCCCAGTTGATACCACGAATGGACTGCTTCTGGGTCAGTGACACGACCAACCGGACTAGCATAAATGGTTGAATGTCAATTATGTCAGCACGGGGCTTAGATGCTGGGATACTTGTAGAGGTGTATTTATGGGCTTCGACTTGAATTCCATGATTTACGAAAAATTTGACGCACTTGGAACATCAAAGAAATCATTTCAAACAACTTTCCAGGCATAATAATGGATAACAGAAATTAGTACGAACTGTTGAAATGAAATATGCTTCAGTTTTTTACGAATATAATATCTAATCACCATTTCGTATTTACGCACTAATGATCTGCAAAATGATGTCACGCGTGTTGTAAGCTTTCCACCATTCCCAGGTGATATTCAACAAATTTTACCTAAGCTGTTTTATTCACAGCAGATAAACTGAGCGGAGACTGTCATTATTTAATCTCCATTCGATTGTAATTTGTCACCGTCCCGGTGGATTTCCTAGCTGAGCGATATCGTGACAAAAACGGCCCTCATTCCACCTCCTGCCCATAGGTACTTTAGTTCTGCTCCGCTTGGTGCAATTTAAATTCCGTCAATTCCTGGGAACCGCACGACTTCACCAGTGTGGTGCCACCCGGGTACAATCACTAATGAGTACATAATTATAAATTTCCGCAGTCAGCGTCACAAACACACTCACAGGCATGTGGACCCTAGCGCGCCGAACTTTTCACGCAAAATTATGCCAAAAGAGCTAAAACTGGGCTTTATAGCTTCCCTGCAAGCATTGGTTTCGTAGAGGATTTTGGGGTCTGCTAATACAGGAAATAGATTTAAACTAATTTTATAAATCACAGAAAATAAAACAGAATTATTATTGATTTAAAAGTGTATCGATCATATTTTAGTTACATTATGCTAGGGTGATGCACTTCTTTGACTAATAAACGCAATAAACCTGCGTGAAAAATCACTTTGACTCGCTTTTTAGCAGCCGCAGGCAGGCTGTGCAAAAAATTATTCGTTCGCTCAATATAGTAATTTGTGCAGATAGTTGCAAAAAGATGATTTTTTCAGCACGAGCTGTATGTTTATCCAACGAGGCTTGCCGAGTTGGATAAATACTACGAGTGCTGAAAAAATCGAGTTTTGCAACGAGTTGCACACGCTATTTTTTGCAATAACGAAAAATGAGCTTAAATATGATAAATCTGTACCAAAATGCTACAATTTTATTTACTTAACATGACCAATCTTGCCAAAAAATCATGTTGCTGCAGAAAACAAACAGATTCCATGTTATCGTGCCCCATGGTGTGTTCGACAGACCATAAGGCGATAGATAAACCTGCTTTTGGAGAATTTCATGTCGTGTCCATCAAATGATTTCATTTATTACGTAACACAGAGAGCACCACTGTTTGAACACTCACCCAAGCTATTTAGCTAAATGTGGTCATGTAACTAATGTTTTAATGCTGGTTTTCCATTATAGCACCCAAATGAGTGCTTTAATGGATTTTATGCAACCCATTTGAGTTGCATAATGTTCATTAAAGCACCCATGTCATTGGTATGGAAAAGTAGGCCGTTTTATCACTCAAACGCCAACTGTAAACCAAGTATTATGACCAGGAATTGCAAAAAAGTAGTTTTTCGAATGGATTTACCCATTATCGCACATTAGATGAACGGTCACACTATTTTAGCATTTATATGAAATTCACAGTTTTCATTAGTATAGGGATGCAAACCGTCTAATGAATTTATGTTTATACACATTGAAACTGATGGTTTGGTGATACTATAAGGCAAGATGAATACACAGCTAGGTGTTGCAGTCTGCCCAATTTATGGACGAGAAGAAGGCGGGGGTGAAAAATTCATTTTCGGTGCAAAACATAAACAAACCGGCTGGCTCTCCCATACTAAAATCCAAGATGGCTGAATCGTGAATTTGGCAGATTGGAACACCTAGTGGTGTATTCATCTTGCTATAAGGCTTATTATTAGACATTTCGTCTTATGGAGTATGGATTAACGTCTTATTTGTCGTTCTTAATTAGGTTTCGTTACATATGAATCTTTTGGAAAAAAGGTGATTGGGATAAATAATTACCGGATAACATTGATGATTGATCGCATCGAAACTGGAGCCTCGTAGCAAAACTAACCTTTGCGTTTTCAATATAACCAATCTACACATATTTACTAACTCTTTTCATTACTGCTATATCCCCTATCTCCCATAAATCGAATCCTAATGTTAAATGCAAAATAATGGAATGGTAGAGATGCCAACTACATTTGGTATACACGATATAGAACAGCACACCAGAGGGCTCACAGATATTCTATTCCTATCATCGACGATATTAGACTCAGAAAAGCAAGCATATTTATGCCAGCAGCGGTATTGTTCGAACCATTGGAACCCCAACTCCTATTATACCGCTTTATTGGATATAAAACTCAGATTTATTGAATTTGTTGAACTGAAAGTATTACAATGGGAATACAATTAAGAGTTACCTTGTCACTATCATTTTCTATGGAAGTGAAACATAATAGTGGCTTTGTGGTCAGCGTATTTATTTTTGTTGAAACATTTGTAATAATCATACAAGCCTTTAACTGAAAAGTCGTAAAACTCATTTATTTGGAATTTTCATAGCTGTAAACTAGAACTTCTGTGGCATCTGAAAATTCGTCACAATTTGCGGAGGTAAAATTGAAAAAAGCCAGATTGGCGTTTCGTGATTAATATTTCTGCTTTAATCATCTCCAGGTTACGTAGTTAGCAAAGACACATTATTGCCAGGTCAGTTCGATTCTCGATTTGGTCTGGAATGCAAAAATTCTCAATTTACTGTGAATAGTTTGTCTATTGTGTTTGCCACACAAGATTCATATTCTTACAATGGCAGGCATAGGATAGCTTGAAAAGATACACCGACCCCTAATCACAGGTCACACACTAATATGAGTCATTTTCATTTACCAACATGCAAATTGTTACAAAGCGACCCATATATGTAGGCTCTATGTAGGGTAAAGATGGTATTTTGGACATCTGAATATATTTTGGAGTTTTGCCAATATTTTGTTTATTTTGATACATAATTAAGGTTAGAAATGCGATTGTGAAAGAAGCTAAACAGACACACGATTACTATTTACTTGAAATAAGCTGCGTGGAAAAATACGCAAAATATAGCCAAAAGTCCAAAATATATTCAGATGTCCAAAATACATCAATTACCCTAACTGTGTAAATGCTGATAGAACACTAAATAAAGTTGATTTGTTTTGAAAAACTGGCGAAAATGATCGACGAAGATGATTGAGTCAAAAATATGGAAATAATCGGATAAAAGCATGACGAAATTGTGCGTAGATAATGGTGAATGTTTGTTTGACCGAAAGCTATTCGGTCGAAAGTCTTTGCCTTCTGGTCGAACAAACCAATACACTGAAACCGATCTGGCCGAAAATGATATTTGACCGAACAGGTCATTTGGTTAAAAAGGTCGTTTGGCCGAAAATGCCGTTTGGATGAACTGGTCGTTTGGGAGAATGGACCGTTTGAACGGAAATATCATTTATTATTATTTAATCAGACTAAGGCCGAAGTGGCCTGTGCGGTATATAAGAGTCTTCTCCATTCGGCTCGGTCCATGGCTTCACGTCGCCAACCACGCAGTCTACGGAGGGTCCGCAAGTCATCTTCCACCTGATCGATCCACCTTGCCCGCTGCGCACCTCGCCTTCTTGTGCCCGTCGGATCGTTGTCGAGAACCATTTTCACCGGGTTACTGTCCGACATTCTGGCTACGTGCCCGGCCCATCGCAGTCGTCCGATTTTCGCGGTGTGAACGATGGATGGTTCTCCCAACAGCTGATGCAATTCGTGGTTCATTCGCCTCCTCCACGTACCGTCCGCCATCTGCACCCCACCATAGATGGTACGCAGCACTTTCCTTTCGAAAACTCCAAGTGCGCGTTGGTCCTCCACGAGCATCGTCCAGGTCTCGTGTCCGTAGAGGACTACCGGTCTAATTAGCGTTTTGTAGATTGTCAGTTTGGTACGGCGGCGAACTCTATTCGATCGGAGCGTCTTGCGGAGTCCAAAGTACGTACGATTTCCAGCCACTATGCGTCTCCGAATTTCTCTGCTGGTGTCATTTTCGGCAGTCACCAGTGAGCCCAAGTACACAAATTCTTCTACCACCTCGATTTCGTCACCACCGATGCAAACTCGCGGTGGGTGGCTCACATTGTCTTCTCTTGAACCTCTTCCTATCATGTACTTCGTCTTCGACGTGTTGATGACTAGTCCGATCCGCTTAGCTTCCCTCTTCAGTCTGATGTAGGCTTCCTCCATCTTCTCAAAGTTACGTGCCATAATATCTATGTCGTCGGCGAAACCAAATAGCTGGACGGACTTATTGAAAATTGTACCACTCGTGTTAATCCCTGCTCTTCGTATTACCCCTTCCAAAGCGATGTTGAATAGCAAACACGAAAGACCATCACCTTGTCGTAACCCTCTGCGGGTTTCGAAGGGACTCGAGAATGCCCTGAAACTCGAACTACGCACATCACCCGATCCATCGTCGCTTTGATCAACCGTGTCAGTTTATCCGGAAAACCGTGTTCGTGCATTAGCTGCCATAGCTGGTCCCGATCGATTGTATCATATGCGGCTTTGAAGTCGATGAATAGATGATGTGTGGGCACGTTGTATTCGCGGCATTTCTGCAGTACTTGGCGAATGGCGAACACCTGGTCCGTGGTGGAGCGTTCGCCCATAAAACCCGCCTGGTACTGCCCCACGAACTCCCTTGCAGTTGGTGCTAGTCGACGGCATAAAATTTGGGAGAGTACCTTGTAGGCGGCGTTCAGCAATGTGATTGCGCGGTAGTTGCTACAATCCAGCTTATCGGGACACACGACACCTTCCATCCACTCCTGCGGCAAAACTTCTTCCTCCCAAATCTTGGTAATGACCCAGTGCAGCGCTCTAGCCAGTGCCTCACCACCGTGTTTAAATAGCTCTCCTGGTAGTTGGTCAACCCCAGGGGCTTTGTTGTTCTTCAGCCGGCCAATCTCCTCCTGGATTTCCTGGAGATCCGGAGCCGGTAGAATTATGTCCTGCGCGCGTTCTACAAGGTCCATCACCATACCGCCATCTACGTCTGCCACATCGCCATTCAGGTGTTCTTCGTAGTGCTGCCGCCACCTTTGGATCACCTCACGCTCGTTCGTAAGAAGGTTCCCGTTTATGTCCTTACACATATCAGGCTGTGGCACGTGGCCCTTACGTGAACGGTTTAACTTCTCATAGAACTTTCGTGTGTTATTAGCGCGGTACAGTTGCTCCGTTTCTTCACGGTCTCGATCTTCCTGCTGGCGCTTTTTCCTCCGGAAAATCGAGTTTTGTCTGTTCCGCGCCTGTTTATATCGTGCCTCGTTCGCCCTCGTGCGGTGTTGCAGCAATCTCGCCCATGCTGCATTCTTCTCTTCCACTAACTGCTCACATTCGCCGTCATACCAGTCGTTTCTCTGATCCGGGGCACCGTGCCAAGTGCAGCGGTTGCGGTGCTACCAATGGCGAATCGAATATCTCTCCAGCCATCTTCAAGAGACGCTGCGCCTAGCTGCTCTTCCGTTGGAAGTGCCACTTCCAGCAGCTGCGCGTATTCTTGGGCTAGTCTACCGTCTTGTAGCCGCCCAATGTTAAGCCGCGGCGTCCGACTTCGACGCGTGTTGTACACCGTCTAGAGTTTTGAGCGCAGACATACTGCAACGAGGTAGTGGTCGGATTCAATATTCGCACTGCGGTAAGTGCGGACGTTCGTGATGTCGGAGAAGAATTTACCGTCGATTAGAACGTGGTCGATTTGGTTTTCCGTTTCTTGGTTAGGTGATCTCCATGTGGCCTTGTGGATATTTTTGCGGGGAAAGAAGGTGCTTCGGACTACCATTCCGCGGGAGGCTGCGAAGTTTATGCATCGTTGGCCGTTGTCATTCGATACGGTGTGCAGACTATCCGGTCCGATGACCGGTTCATACATTTCCTCCCTTCCTACCTGTGCGTTCATGTCACCGATGACGATTTTAACGTCTCGCAGTGGGCATCCATCGTATGTCTGCTCCAGCTGTGCGTAGAACGCTTCTTTCTCGTCGTCGGGTCTCCCTTCGTGTGGGCAGTGCACGTTGATGATGCTATAGTTGAAGAAACGGCCTTTAATCCTCAGCTTGCACATCCTTGCGTTGATTGGCTGCCACCCAATCACGCGTTGGCGCATCTTACCCAGCACTATGAAGCCGGTTCCCAGCTCGTTGGTGGTGCCACAGCTTTGGTAGAAGGTAGCCGCTCGATGCCCGCTTTTCCACACTTTCTGTCCTGTCCAGCAAATCTCCTGCAGCGCCACGACGTCGAAGTTGCGGGGATGTAATTCATCGTAGATCATCCTGTCGCAACCTGCGAAACCTAGCGACTTGCAATTCCATGTTCCAAGCTTCCAATCGTGATCCTGTATTCGTCGCCTAGGTCTTTGCCGATTATATCGAGTCGCATTATCTCTTATATTGTTCGTAATGATTGGTTTTCCAGGCGGCTTATTGGGCCTGCGCAAACCTCCTGTCTCGTCGGAGGGCCGTCGTGTCAGGGCTGTTTAGCGTCCCACCTAACACCAGGACTTGGGCTTGTGCGCTTTGAGCGGCACACGGTCGCTTTGGTGGGGCCTACTTGCGGATACATGCACCTTTTATAGGAGTTTAACACGGCCCTCAGACTGTCAAACCCCACCACATCCTAGACAAGCCCCACTACTCGCAGATGTCCTGGGGAGGGATCGTCAAACCCTTGGACATAGTCCCTGCTGCCCGATATAAAAACGGAAATATCAACTGGCCATAAATTACGTCTCTTTCGGCTTAATCTGAAATGGCCTATTCTGCCAAACAACCTGGTGAGTAGAATGTTCTTCTTTGTTACATCATTTGATCGACAAATGAAATATACGACCATATAACCCGTTTGACCAAATGACATTTTCACCCCGGACCGCATCGTGCTTTCATGCTGTGCGGTTCTATTTTCTCTCTTTGCGGAAGGATAGTCGTGGGTGTTCCTATAGTTGTAGTAGTGTGGTTTTTGCCAAACATACGGAATAAACGCAGCAACCCACATTGTGTATCAATTAGTTGACCTGTCATCACGTAATAGAAGTGAAAACAGTTTTGGATTTCCTAAAAGATCGGTAAAATATCACTGAAATACGTTAATTCATTATCTGCTTTTACCAATAGTTGCGGTAGTGTTTCTATAGTTGTTAGTCCCGTATGAAAACAATGAGATTCGTAACTATAGGAACACGAATTAGAAAATATCGCAACTATTGGAACATTGCACCAATAATTGGAGGATTCATTTTAGGTAATAATGACAGGAGCTGCTGCAATCGGAACACTTTTTACTCAAAGTATAAAAGATGAGCTTTTGAATGCACCATTTAGGTAAGCGAAATGAACCATAGTTTCTACGCAAGCGAACAAACAGTGGTTGATAGGGCTTAGTTCCTCCACTATTGGGTCATTTACCCTATCGTACTGTCAAATAATACATCAGAGAACAACAATATTCAAGGTTGTTTTTACGTTTGGAAATGTTGTGAAACTAGTTTATCAATAATACGATGACATCAACGAAAGAGGAAAAATTGACAGAAACAGAATCGATCTAGTTAGGGGAGAACGGTCCAAAATGCACCCCTTAAGCTTTTTCGATGTTTTCGCTCATATAAACAAATTTCAACGTACAGGTGCAAAATTTACAAACCCAGCTACATTTCACAACGATCTCCTATTCAAAACAATAAGGTTTTCATGACTTTCTAACGCATTTAAAAAATGTTTCAAAAATATGCCTGGGGTAGAACGCCCGAATGGTGGTCTAAAATGACTCAATTGCATGTAAAATGATGGTGAACGCATGATTTTTTGTTTTTTCTTAATGGATTAAACTACAATCTTACGGATGTGGTGGAAGAATAGCAAATCGTTAAATTTGAGTGAATATGAAGGGATTTTGCTAAATTTTTCCAATGGAGCTCAACGATGGATAACTAATTATGAATTGTAATGGTAATATTCGTTCATAAAGGTACTACAACAGTGATTTTATGAGTGAGGCCATTTTGCCCCAGGGGTGCATTTTGGACCGTTCTCCCCTACATGGGGAGTGAGAGAAAAGATATTTTAGTTACCAGATAAACATTGTCGCTGTCATCGCTGTCCGGAACATCTTTTGCTGGCGAGGATAGGGGATCTAAATGTCAATGAAGGAAAAATACATACGATTTGACAGTTAGGTACCCCACATGTTTCGGACAGCAGAACAAAGGGAACCGAAGCGACAATCTTTATCTGGTAACTAAAATTTCTTTTAGTGAGAGTCATCAACATTCTCACTACTTGTTGTTTGATGCAACAATCAAAATAGTTGTTTCAATCGTGCTCACGCCGGTTGAATATTCTAGAAAACCCGAATAATTCCACAAGAATTCCAGAAATTTTGCCTTGGAAATTTCAAAAAATTCTCGCGTGAGTACTCCCAAAAAATCTTACGAAAAAAAATCGAAAGACTTCGTGACTGAATTTTTAAGAATTTGATGCTGAAGAATTGTTAGATAAAATGCAATAGGATTCATAATAGAAATTCTCCGGAGGATGTTCCATAGACTTTTCCGAGAAAATTTAAAAAATTTCTTGATTATAGTTTGAAAGATTTCCCGATTAAGTCCAAAGAAATATTTTGACGAAAAATCCCAAAGAATTTGCCTAGAAAAATCTGAAAACATTGCTAAGAAAATTCTGACGAAAATTCTAATGAATTTTCCAAACTCTTATTCTTCTTCTTCTTCTTATTGGCATTACATCCCACACTGGGACAGAGCCGCCTCGCAGCTTAGTGTTCATTAAGCACTTCCACAGTTATTAACTGCGAGGTTTCTAAGCCAGGTTACCATTTTTGCATTTGTATATCATGAGGCTAACACGATGATACTTTATGCCCAGGGAAGTCGAGACAATTTCCAATCCGAAAATTGTCTAGACCGGCACCGGGAATCGAACCCAGCCACCCTCAGCATGGTCTTGCTTTGTAGCCGCGCGTCTTACCCCAAACTCAAACTTCCAAAAAATTTGTCGAGGAAATCCCAAAAAAAATATTAAGGAAATTTCAAAGAAATAGTCGAGAAAATTGCAAAGAATTTGTCGACAAATTCTAAAGAAATTGCCGAGATTTTTGTTACGATAAAATCTGCCAAGGAAAAATCGAATAACTAGTTCTATAAATTTAAAAATAATCGAAGAATTTCGAAGAGTTTGGCAAACGAACAATTTTCAGCGGAAATTACGGAGAATTCCTTAGAGGAGTTCCGATGAAATTGAGGGGAATTTGCCGTTAGAATATTAAAAGGAGTTCCTCTAAAAAATTAGGATATTTTACACAATTCAAGAAAATAGAAAATAAAATCCTGGTTAAATATAATAATAAAATATTGCCACATCGATTCACGCCACTGCCGCCACCGGCTAAAATGAATCCCGACGTGATGCCAAAAACGCTGCCACCGACGATTTCTGGATCAGCGGATTCCTCTAATCAAGCGACCAATTCGGTCATACGACTTTTTCAGCCTAATATCCTGTGACTAGAATGAAAACTCCCCCTGAAAAATTAAAAAAAAATCCATAAAAAATAGGAAACTGTCAATAAAGAAATCAGGTTATTAGCATTTTTGTCTACCCTATCCCGATTTTGTAATGTTTTCGACCCGATTTTGTCACCCCAAAAATTTATGAAAATTTTAGTCGTTCTTTTTATTTTTGTTAATAATACCGCAAATTAATATGGTTTTAATGAAATAATTTTCACTGCATGTGGTTTCTTATTAATGTGTTCTGAGTACCTATGAAGGACTCTGTAAGCATTTAAATGGGTACTTTGGGTACAACAAGAAATAATGGGTACTTTTCACGCGTTTTGCCATTCCAATGCATAAGCTGATTCATATTTGTGAAATGAATTGAAAAATTGAAATTTGTTCCGATTTTGTCACATGCCCTATTGTAAATTCACCATGAGGTTGATAAAATTGAGATATTACTGTATAAAATTTCTCCAAATAATGGAAAATAACAATAGAATCATCAAGAATTCCCCACAAAACAAAAATAAAGTAACACTTTTATAAGCGAAAATTTCAACTATGATAGAAAAATTTACTAAATTTCCATGAATAAATCAATTAATTGCATATTATTCGGCAACACGACCGCACGAAAATATTTTTTTTTGTTAAATATCTTAGGGACAAAGCACGTGTTTCGAAATGGACAAATTGATATGAAATTTACGAAAAAGAATCCATGTGTCCTGGAGGGACTCGAACCCTCAACCTCCTACTCTCTAGATAGGCGTGATAACCCCTACACATCAAGAAAAAAAAATCCGAGTACCAACCTTCACCCCAATCTTCACATTTGCTTTACTGTTGTATATCCACAGTCAAGCGAACACACCTTGATTATTAATCGAGAGCAAAAAAATTTCACAAAATGAATGTTTTTTCTCATAAAAAAAACTTTCCACGAAGAATCAATATAGAGCAATGAAAAAAATTAGAATGTACATAAAGAAATGTGAAGGAGCAATAAAATTGAGCATTTTTATCCGAATGTACGACAATTCCCCGAAAACCAATTCCCCGAATGCAATTTTCCCGAATGCAATTTCCCCGAATGTAACAATTCGCCGAATGTAACATGTCCCCGAATGTAACAAATCCCCGAAAATAAAGTATTTTATGCAAATACATAATTGTCATCGCCCGAACAGAGCAGCGTTCAATGATATGTTCCAGAGTGTCTCTTTGGAGATGCCGAACATAATCAAATCTTTCGATACTATTGTGAAATCATACTCCTGTCGTATGTAAGGTCTATCCCTTTTTATGAAGTTACTGTAATCCTTAAAAAATAATAATGCGTATACCTGGAATAAGGCAATGGTGAATGTGGTCCCTTCTTTAAAAATAATGCATCTACTCAGAATGGATTAATTTGATCTCTACTTTTAAAGTAGGTGTTTCCCCAGAATAATAAAGAAGTAAATGTTATTCCTTCTTTAAAAATTGGTATCTACCTGGTATAAGGAAACGGTAGATGTGATTTATCCATTAGAGTTGAGCGTAAGTTTGCCTGTAATAGGTTAATGATAAATGTAGTCTCTACTTTTGATGTAGACTAGTTTGACCGGAAAGGTATAATATATGAGATCGCATCTAGCAATAAATATCAATTATATAAACCTAAAAAAATTATCGAATTCATCGACGTGTTCATTTAAAGAAGGCAATATCTCCTCCATGGTGCTTATACTGCGTAGACGCGATCATTTAAGGAAGGCATTATCTCCTTCCTTCGCTTTACTCCAGGCAAACGTGTTCAATTGAAGAAGGGTCCATCTACCCTCTTTGTCTTATATCGGGCAAACGTGTTCATTTTAAGAAGGCATTTTAACTCGTCTTCCCATAATACCGGGCGAAGCGATTATCAAAAAAAAATATCCCTTTCCTTCCCCTTATACCGGAAAACGCTTTAATTTTCTATCCTCCTTCCTTATTTTTCCATTCTCTCTTCCTACATCTCACTTTCTCGCTCCTCACATCACACTTCTAGCATCATATTTTCAACTGCTCACTTCTTACTCCATACTTTTCACTTCTTACTATGTACTTCCTTCTCATTTCTTACTTTTCACTTCTCACTTCTCATGTCTCACTTCTTACTTCTCACTACTCACTACTCACAACTCACTGCTCACTACTCACTTCTCACTTTTCGCTTCTACCTTTTCACATCTCACTTCTCACATCTCACTTTTCACTTTTCACATCTCACTTTACACTTTTTACTTTACACTTTCTCACTTCTCATTTCTCACTTTTCATTACGCTCTTCTCACTTCTCACGTCTCACTTTTCACTACTCACTGCTCATTTCTCACATCTTACTGCTCACTCAACCTAATGACGGTTCGACGCAATAGTCTTCAATTATGTCAAAAGCCAATTATGCGACTTTATGTTAAACGACGCAGATTTCTTTTTAAGTTTTAGTTTTATCTGCACTGTGGAAACAATTCGGGGAAATGTTGCATTCGGGGAATTGTTACATTCGGGGAAATGTTACGTTCGGGGAAATTGCATTCGGGAAAATTGCATTCGGGGAAATTGCATTCGGGAAAATTGCATTCGGGGAATTGGTTTTCGGGGAATAGTCGTACAATCTTTTTTTCCATAGATGACCTTCTTTAAATGCGTTTATTGTTAATGGAAAATTTAATCCACTTTATTGAGCTTTCCATTTTTTTGAGGATTTTTTTTCTATTTTTTATTGATTTATTTGTGGAAAGTTTTTTATTTTTTTTGTGAAAAAAAATGTAATTTGTGGGAAAAAATATATAGTTTACGCTGATCGGCTGCGAAGGACTCTGAGCAAAACTATACAAACTATGTTTGTGAAACTGCAAATCTCCCAACTTTATCGGAAGTACACGCACACTCACCAAAGTGCTGAAGGCTTGCAGATTCGGCATCGTAGCACTGCAGATAATGTGTAGTACGTGATCAGGTGGCGAAATAAAAAAAATTACGGAATGAGGATCAAAAACCGGTTCCTTTACTTTACCCCGCGGTTCTCAACCTGGGGTACATATACCCCTGGGTGAACCTTCGCTGGCCCTAGTGGGTACCTCGAACCAAAATGCGTAAAGGCGGATGTGTAAAAATCTCAATAAATCTTTTTAATAAAGTTCTGATAATTTTTTATTCTAAGACTTTGTCTTGTACATAATATGCATGGCGTTCAGTAAATCAAAACTTTTGAACCCTGCTTTTCCCAAGCGGGTGTGGGACAAAAGATCAAAGGCACAAAACGTCGAATAAACAAATTTTCTATGCAATCTACCTAATCGAGACAAAATGTTGAATAATATGTTAAGAATATATAAAATCAAGAATCTAAGGACGAAAGCCTCCATTTGAGAGACATGAAGGTTTTTTTCTGGAAAGATCAGTAACTTCGCTGCAAGTGGTTTGGAAGACATCTTTTAAGAGACTTGGAAGCCTTTTTTTAAAGAGGCTTGGGAGCCTCCTTTCACGAGGCTTAGGAGCCTCACCAAGTAATCATTAGCACTATATTACGCCAAACCACCATATAAGGCCTCTATACGGCTATTTAAAAACTTATAAGCTTTAAAGTAGCACTATACCACTATACCTATAACCGATTTGGCGAAATATAGTGCTTATTGGTTACTTGGGTCCTTTCAAAAGGCTTTGGATCCTCCTTTCAAGAGGCTCAGAAGCCTTCTTTTTAAGGCTCGGAAGCCTTTCTTCAAGGGGCTCGGAAGCCTCCTTTCCAGAAGCTCTGAAGTCTCCTTTCAAGAGGCTCAGAATTCTTCTTTCAAGAGGCTTGGAGATCTCCTTTCAAGGAGCTCGCAAGCCTTCTTGTAAAAGGCTCGTTAACCTAGGAAGCCTACTTTCAAGAGGCTTGGAAACCTACAATCAATAGACTTGGGTGCCTTCTTTAAAAAATGCTCAAAAGCCTAATTTTAAGAGGCTTAGAATATTTCTTTCAAGAAGCTTGGAAGCCGCCTTTCAAAGGGTTTAAGAGGTTCGCAAGCCTACTTTCAAGAGGCTCGGAAGTCCCTATTTAAGAGGCGTTGAACTCTTTTTTTAACAGGCTTGGAAGACTTCTTTCAAGAGGCTAGCAAGCCTCCTTTCAAAAAGCTCGGAAGCCTACTTTAAAGAAGCTCGGAAACCTCCTCTCAAGAGGCTCTCTTTAAGAGGCTTGGGAGTACCCCCTCAAGAGTCTTTGAAGCCTCTTTTGATGCTCAAAAGATGCTCAAAAGCCTCCTTTAAAAGGCTCGGAATCCATCTTTTGGTAGTCAGCTTTCAAGGCTCGGAGAGTTCCTTTCAAGAGGATCGGAAACCTTCTTTCAAGAGGCTCGGAAGCCTACTTTCAAGATGCTCTCTTTACACGGCTTGGGAGTCTCCCTACAAGAGACTTGGAAGCCTCCTTTTAAGAGGCTCGAAAGTCTTCTTTCAAGAGGCTCGAAAGTCTGCTTTCAAGCTGCTCAAAGAGTTATTTTCAAGAGGCTCGAAAACTTCTTTCAAGAGGCTTAGAAGACTTTTCCAAGAAGCTCGGAAACCTCCTTTTAAGAGGCTTGGAAACCTGTTTTCAGGAGGCTTGATGTATAAACGTAGTTTGAATTGAAAAGTTTCATGGAATAACAAACATTTTAGACAACTTTTTGGAGAACCGTATATCCCGTTAGTTTTCAAGTCCGTTTCGCATATATATTGAGAGTTACGCTTATTTTTATTTACGAAATAATAGAGGGGGTACCTCAATGAATGAAAAAGTAGGAAGTAGGAACTAAAGAAAAAGGTTGAAAACCGCTGCTTTAGCCGAATCAACGTCCACTGCCCACACTACCGAAGTACTGATAATGAAAAGGACGCATTCTACGCGCAGCTGGAACGTGAGTACAACAGCTACCCAAGCCACGATCTCAAAGTCATCATAGGTGTTGGATTGGCCAGGATGAGAAGTTTGGTCCTACCATTGAAAACTTCAGCGCACACCGGCTGACCAACGAAAGCGGTCAACGACAAATTGATTTCGCCGCCTCCAAGAAAATGGCCATTCGTAGCGCAGCCTTCCGTATGGGAACACCTGGAGATCATCACTGTAGACAGCATCACAAATCGACCACGCTCTGATTGATGGACGGCACTTCTCTAATACTACCGACATCAGGACCTATCGTAACGCTAACATTCGTATACCATGAGGTTAACACGATGATATATTAATGTCCAGGGAGGTCGAGAATATTTCCAACTCGATAATTGCCCAATATTCCGTTAGGCGGTGTCATGTGGGGAGCTGGGTATAACAGCCGGGGTACGATTTTCTACAGATTCAGTAAGCGCCCACCTGGGAAGCAGTGTTAGGATAGACGAGGATACCTTCGAGTTGGTTGAGAAATTCGTCTACCTTGGATCCTTGCTAACGGCTGTTAATAATGTTAATCTTAAAATACAAAGGTGGATCAACTGTGGAAGTACTACGGACTTCAGAAAAAACCGTGGTCAAAAAATGTCACACCTGGAAGAAATGTATCTTGTACAAAACGCCCTTGAGACCAGTGGTTCTCTACGGACATAAATCTTGGACTATGCTCGATGAGGACTTGCAAGTACTCAGCTTATTTAAGAGACGGGTTCTTAGGACCATCATTGGTGGTTTGCAATAGAATGGCGTGTAGCATCGAACGATGAACCACGACCTCGATCTACTCTTCAGCAACCCTGTATTCAGAAGGTGGCAAAATCTAGAAGGAAACGATGAGCAGGGCAATTTCAAGAATGCTGAACAACAACCCTACAAAGATGGTGCAGGTGCATGCTTCAGAGGCAGTTAGAAAAAGAAGGTGTGGAGCGCTGTGAGTGAGGTGGACGGACCAGGTACATAACGACTTTGTGGCCTCGAACTATGTATGTAGTGTGACGTTAAATTATTCATTCAGTGTTATCTGCTTAGATCTAAGCTAAATAAATTAAAAATGAACTGTTTCAGTCAAACACTCAGCGAACTGGACTATCGAAATTTATAACTGGCGCCTTATGAAAACTGATTATTCCACCACTTATGCGCAGTTACCTTCCCGAGTATTCAATCGTCGATGGGCGTGTGATCTACATCTCCCATCCCCGACGTCCATGGTTCGAACCCAGTCTGCCGCACTTTACTTGTTTTTAAATTAAAACCATAATTCATAAGGCAACATATTGAAATTCATACCGATTCCTAACGTGTCGTTCAACTTAGTGGCATTCGGCTAAATGGCTTTTGGCCAAACAACCTTTCTTCGTTATAATAAATATTAGCGGTGGGTGTTTGTAAGCACAAACTTACCCAATGCAATGGTCAACATTTTGTGATTTTTGAATTAGCTATGGGGCGATATGTAAACAGCTACAAAAACGAATTTTCAAGATTTTCAACCGCTAGGTGGAATAATCACGGATTTTTTCATACTATTTATCTACTTTTAAATAGAAAGTAAAAAATGGCAGACATTTCCTCCCAGCATAACCCCTACGTAATTACCCCTATCTGATTTTTTTCCTAAACACACAATTTATTTGCATTTATTTCCATTTCACATTTTTTCCAAGGAATAAATTTTATTAAATACACAAAGTAAGATTTATCTTTCTTGTTTTCGTATATCTTTCGAGTCCACAATTGCGCACGTGTTCTCTGAGGCAAAGAACTGCTAACTTTGAATCTTATAGCCGGCAAGCAATTAATCACCAACTCGTAAATTGGTATGTTTCTTTTTCACCGACAACAACATTTTGTTTATTTTTGCAATTGGCTTGTAGGCTGCCGTACCTTCGTGTGCTATCACCAGTCCGACATGTTCTTGGGATATGAGAAACCGACCAATTCCCAGGACAGGATACGTTACTGCCTCTCCGGTAGTCTTTGTTGTCTTGTGCAAGCTCGAGAAACACCGCGTGCTGGACGTCGAGTTCTTAAGGGTCCGTCGTCCCTGTTGGAGTCTCGACATTCAGCCGAGAACGAGCATAACAAAAACATGTCACACATATTTCATTTCCACGATATCATAAAATACCTATACACGTTGAATTTAATTTCTTCATTTCGTTTTTATTGCGTTTCATTTCAGATTCAGAACGGAATTGGCGCGCAGCTGCGATGCTCATGCAGGAATTCCACATACGCGAAAAGAAGGAAATTTCATGATTCATGCAAACGGAATTTCTGCCACTACAACACTTGGGGCTGCCGGTGCTGGGTCTTGCAAACTGCTGCATTTGGCACAATGAAAAGCATGGGGCACGATAACGTGAAATAACTCTTCGAAAATTTCCAAGCAGCGTTAAAATGTTTGATTTTAGTTTGAATTTAGCGCACAGTGATTATGGAAGCGATCAAAACGAAAACTCTGCTTCTGTTACAAGTAGCATGTAACACTGCACTGCACTCCGAATGAAATTGTCGATTTAATGGTTAAAGTTGAATTACTTTGAAAAGTTTTTATTTAGAATTAGGTATTTTATATAGGGGAACTGCTCCGTTTTTTATATCACTGAATATTTAGTCGCTTTATTTTGTTAACAAGCGTGCTCACTGCTAAAAAACATTAAAGTAAAAATAAAATCAAATTCCATTTCATTGCTTTGTTTTCCGTGGGATAAATATCGGAGCTATGAGATGAAGTGCAGGAGCAGTAACCCAATATAGCAATATAGCTCATGTGAAAGAGTGATTCAAGCTCGTTCAAACGATGCATTGTTGTATTTACAGATAGTTCTCAAGAATTACTGCGAAAAACCCAATTTCTTGGAAAATATCTAATTTGGTCATAAAATCGACAGTTTCACACGCTGTGAACTGGTGAAGCAAAAGCGGTGCTTGGTCTTTCCAACTGCATTTGGCGTTGAATTCGGAGCATGAAAATCTGAAATAACTATCCGGAAATTCTTGGCAGCTTTGAAACTGCAATTGATTTCAGTGAGAATTGAGTTTTGTTTTGTTTCAGCGCACAGTCAAGTGATTACAGAAGCAATCAAAGCGAAAACTCACCTCCTGCCACTGCTGTGAAAGAAAAGTTGCATTCATTTTTTGGTTTGATCCATTCCAGTGCTCAGGGGGATCGAGTGAAACGGCAGGTGAAGATTTCCCACACAGAAAATTAAGCTCGAATCGTGGAAAAAAAGTGTTCAACGTGGGTATGTGTGCTGATCGGAAAGTGAAAAGCCTCGAAATGTGTGCCAACTACTGGGGCTTAGTGGTTATCCTCATGCTGTGCGGCTTTGCGGCCGATGCCCAGGGGGGTTCCTGCCGGGAGTCCTCCCTCTGCTGCAATGGCCGCGATTCGTCCTGCGTGGTGCAAAAAGCGCCTCTGAATGCGATTATCGAGGATTTAAATGATAAGCCCTGTTACTGTGATCATGCCTGTCTGCGGCTCGGCGACTGTTGCGAGGACTTCAAGTCCCACTGTGGGGGTAAGTGCGTCTGTCGGCTCCGGTCGGCACGATTTCTGGCCATGTACAATGTTAAACTGTTTTCCTACATATCGGATTATGCAAACAGGCTGTATGCATGAATGGATAGTTATCATCGAATAGAGAGATTTCGTTTGAAATTTCCACCAACTGGTGCCATGTTTCGGGGCATTATGAATTATTAATGATAGCTACTGTGGAAGTGATGGAGCTGTAATCCTTTATTCACATCAAGTGGAGGCGTTTCCAATACAAATGTTTGAAACAAAGTTGTACCACAATACCATCAAACGAAGTTTGCTCCAGCATTGTTGAAGGGTCGACTTAGATTTTTACGGCTCAAGTGAAAATCGAATTCATTTAAGCAGCAATTGAAATTGAATTGTCTAGATAGGACTATAAGCTCAAAAGGTATGGCCAAAATTTATATTTTTTTCAAAGTGCACTTTTTTTGAAAAATTAAGCTTTCAAACTTTAAATTTTCTGCAGGAACAATAACATTTTACAGCATTAGGAGTTATCCGTTAATTTTATTTCAATAATATACATTTAAACGAATAACACTGAATCAACATATTGACGCCACAATATACGGTTCGTGGCCACATCTCTTCATCCTTGGTTGCGCCCCTAGCTCGTCAAATCGTTTTCCTAGTCCTCCAACCTAGCTCATTGCGCTTCACGCCATTTTGTATCTGCCGGATCGGAAGCGCACATCATTTTTGCCGGGTTACTTATGATATTCTTCCAGCCTTAGCCGTTTTCTGGATACTGGGTTCACTGTAGAGTTGGGCGAGCTTTTGGTTCATCCTTCGCCGCCTTACACCCACACAACTAAAGATAATCCCAAGTATACATCTCTTGAATGTCCCGAGCAAGGGCGCAGCCACAGAGGGAGATGGGAGGCCAGAAATTGGTGGGAAGCCGATAATTAAAGAAAGAAAGGAATTCCCTTAGTCATATACACCTGGCTTATTGAGATCCAATCATGTACAGAAATAGGTGATTGAAATGCAAAAGATTACCAAAAACCAAGAAAATCCAGGACCCGCAGTATATGAAACACTAGGTGCCATTAAATCGGTGGTTGGCACAGGCATCGAATGCAAGTAGTGTGGCGCATCTTACTTGATACTTGCAGAGCTACACATCCTCCTCGATGAGCATACGTTGACAGAGTGCCACCCGCCACTGGAATCGATCCTGCGCCATTCGCTTCTAGTCGCCCTGAACGCTTAGCGCCCTCAGGTTTCTCCAGCTTTGTGTTCTTT
The DNA here is from genome assembly GCF_024139115.2 of Armigeres subalbatus. Taxonomy (NCBI): domain Eukaryota; kingdom Metazoa; phylum Arthropoda; class Insecta; order Diptera; family Culicidae; genus Armigeres; species Armigeres subalbatus. The sequence continues at coordinate 215,356,441 of NC_085141.1, read as the reverse complement.
TTGAAAATATGTATCGCGATATTGTTATCGGGAAGTTAATTCTGTGCTTAAGAAAAAGGACGGATCCAGGAAGCTGTTCTAACGATGACGTTCTAAGAAGGACGCAGCTCGGTTTTGGTTCCTGTAATGTCCGGCTACGGCTGAAGTCCGTTTTTGACGCGTGTGCTTCTGAACCCTAAAATAGTACAGCTTGATGCAAATAAATTCGGCATATTTTTTTATTTTTAAAGGCAAAGCCAGTGCATTTTGAAGAATGGGCATACAGAATGCAGGGGGAACAAATCAGTACCGATTATAACAGGTTTTCTCCGGATTTTCTTCCAATTTTATAATCGCCAATAAGCAAAAAGGAGCATTCTAGGAACTTTTTTCAAATTGGCCTAACTGTATTTGACCTTGAAATTTGAATCGACTCATACTCTGTCTATTTACCAAATTTCGTTCAACTGACGTTACTACCGGATAGTCGGCAATCTATTCTTTCTGTTGAGTACATTAGTTGACCAAAATAGTTTGAATTAAGAGCACAATCGCCGTTCCAAATATCAAGGTCAGAATCAATTACGCCCATTTGAAAAAAGTTCCTAGCATTGTCAAAATAGGACTCACCAGAACGAAGCACACAGTGAAACATTAGGTAGTGGCTCCGAAAGTGAATTAGGTCGGATAGGTCGGATAGGTCGGATGAAGCGTTGCTGACTGAGGATCGCAGTGGAAAGTAAAAGCACGCGATGGCGCATCTTCTATAACGTTTTGAATCGGGTTTCCAGATACAAATTTGGTTAGATTGTTCTAATTTGCGCTTTAATTTCATTAAAACAAGCTAAATAGGTGCTGGATTGAATAATTAGGAAGTTTGTTTACGGATCCATAATGCAATTGATAATGGTAGCATAAACAGACGGGGCTTACTATAAGTAAAAGTGAACTCGGACTGGTCATGGAAAGGGTCTCTGGAGCTGCAAAAGAACTAGAACTTTCTAACTTGTAACAATAAAATATTTCATATAACTATTAACTACCGTGTAAAGCTTATGGTATCTTAGACCCGTTTGCACCTTGAGCGCCATCTCTAAAATGGATGAGACATCTGAAGCTTTTTTATCAAAGTTTACTGATTGTTTCGCGAGATCCCGTGAGTACCTCCACAAGTAATCTCATTTAGCTGACCACCGAGAGAATTTAAAGAAAAACCTATTTGAACTGGACACTCGATTTTATTTAAGGAACTACTACCTACTCGTATCGAATCTATACCAGCGGTGGTAGAAAAAGATTCATATAGGCAGCAAATAACAAGGCAGAATGAGATGGGGTGCTACCATTGCGTTCACTAATATAGATACGCAAATTTTGGGGGTTTTTATAAAACTAATTTTTCGCCTTACGTTTTACCCAAGTAACCAGTAAGCACTATATTTCGCCAAATCGGCCATATAGTGCTACTTTAATGCTTATAAGTTTTTAAATAGCCGTAAAGCGGCCCTATATGGCGGTTTGGCGTAATATAGTGCTAATGGTTACTTGGGTATTCTCGTGCGATTCGTCAACGATTGAAATTGGTGAAAAATTTAAGCAGACCTAACTCGTTCGAATAAAGACTCGACAGTTAAAATTTAGCCGAAGTTTATGCCGCAGTTTAAAGATTGTAATTTCTAAAAATCGTAGTGCCGTGCAGGTGAAACTATATTGTAATAACTAGAAAATTATTATAATTAAAGAAACTGTGTATTTCCCTTAGATTGAAATTTAGATCAGGGAAGCCATTTTGAATTTTATCCTTACATGTGCTAATTATCAAGGAGGTGTAAGGTAAGAAGATGTTTTAAAACCCTATCCGTTATGCTTGATGATAAAATTGTGCTAATTCGAATGACCAGGAAAATACCGGTGGTCATCGCGGGTGTGAGTTTGAGATCGAGAGGACCGGACGAGTTCTGTGGTCTAGGAACCCCTGTGCACTGTTGCAGTGCCCTATAGAGCCCCATATCGACGCTCACGAAAGCTTCCCACCGCCACGCGACATCGTTACCTGGGCAGCCACAACATAGACAGAGCTTGCTAAGGGGTTGCATACTCCAAGTGTGCCTGCTCTCCGCTAAGCAACGATATCATCGCGTGTGTGCTGTGCGAGTAGGAACCCAACTCACCTGTAGTGACCCGCAGTGCAAAGGCGCGCGGTGTAGTGCACCTGCTAGAAGCGTGAATTATACTGTACGGTTGCATGCGCATGCTGAACAAGACCACGTGGCCGAAGTCGTCGTTGGATGTGCTGTCCCCAGGATTTTGGGCGTAAGGAGAACCGTTTCAGCAAGGAGTAAAGGAAAGTGCAACGAACATCAAGGTCAGAGATTTTATTGTAATTTAGCTTTAAGATTCAAAAATTAGCCTAGGAAAAGAAACCCAATAGTGGTGACGTCACCTTCGAGCTATCGTTAGGCCTCTGTAAATTGATTGAAAGCAATAAACGGGATTTGAAAACCTAGGTCACCACCCCTTCGAAGGTTGACGAGTTATACAATTTGAATCGACACTGGTATTTTTCAAAAGTGTCTCATTAGGCCTTACCCTTAAGGTAATTTGCTTTCTTGGTCGAATTTGTTCCTAAGTAAGTGATATCAGTTCAGTTGGGTATAATTTTGAAGCCTGTTTGAGGAAATATCCAACCTGCCCTAGAAAAGAGCCTTTGCCGGGCCATTAACAGCCTCAGCAGCCTCACCATTGGTAAGTGGCGCTTAAGCTGCTGTAGGTCTTAAACCAAAAGCATTCGTTTCAAATTCCCGGATTAAATTTGAATGTTTAAACATACAGCTTACTTCCATAAAATCACTGCCAGACAGTGGGGGTTAGTTTGTACACACACACAACCATTCGCCACCATAACGTTCCATAACAGAAAATTACCCACCTTTAAACATAAAAGAATGGAATTTTTAAAGTTTATTTTAATCTTCTCTTAGACATTATTTAAGAATTTTATTATTGACCAAAATCAAAAACTTTTCCAATTCTGAACAATTGAAAATAACAAACAATAGTCAAAGTACCCTGCCAGACCACTTTTGGGCATTATAAGGCCACCGTCTCGTGGGTTTGCGCTATGAGCAATTTATATGGGAGAGTGGCGTAACGCTGATTTTAGAACAACTATTTTGACCAAACTGATTGAAATATTCGATCACCGAGACAATCACTACATCAGGAATTTTATATTCTTTGAAATGGGTGAAAAACAATGTGAAAGTTTTTCCGGGATTTTCCAGGATACTTCGGGGACTGCCGCAAGGTGCACACAATTTTACCACCCAACGACTTTTCCCGCGAATTACGCAAAATTCAAAGCGGTGACATATGTATTTTTATGTTCTAAACTGTTGACACAAGTCTAAAGGATGTGTTTGTTCCATTACTTGTGCGAATAAATTCAGTTTTCCCGGAAAAACTACGAATTTCCCAAGTCAGGTCAATCAAAGTTTCAATACGGAAGTGTGACTCCGGGGAAGGAATAAAAAATATGCAAAAAATTCCATAAATCATTTGGAAGTGTATAATAATAAAATCAATGAAAATCTTTCAGCATAATTTCAATATCTCATAAGTTTTCCCTGGTTTTCCCGAATTTTACATGAATTAGATGGTGAAGCGTTACGAAGCGCGAAAGAGGGAAGCGAAGGAAATATAAACGTAACGTTCCAGTCTTTGACGATCGGTATGATACAAGGCCCTCGGTCGGCGCGACCTACCCACGTATACGAGGGGATCTACGATAATGTTAGCAAGCTGCGCTTTTGCATGTTTTCTGCATGGTCATAATAAATAATTAGGTATAGTATGGGTGCGGAATCAGACATTGCAAATAGTAAGACATTGCAAAATTACGAATTATGAATGAAAATTATGTTTCAGAGACCTACATTATTCTTTTGATCGAGTTATGCTGAATCCTCATACCGGGAATATGAATATGATAAACATTATCAGCTTCAATGAAGCATCAGCTGCCCCTCAGTTATACGATCTTGTCGCACGCACGATTGCAGCGCAACATCCATGCAACACTCCTGCAAACCTTGACATATTTTCAATTGGGCAAAATATGGTCGTGAAACATAACATTCTTTTATGTAATCAACATTACTGCTCTCAATATGAAATTTTAATAGTTAGTCCATTTCCACCGGAATGAAAACATTAGATAAAATTCATATGAAAATTCATATAAGACTTAGTTCATATGAGTAACATAATGATCGCAATAATTTATACGTCTTTTCGAAAATATGTACAGTATTTCATCCTTTGTATGCAGATACCAACGACCGTGTTTCCACAGTTCGACTTTTTATTTTTGCGTTGCATGAAATTGTTCGGTTAGGAAAGACTAGTCGTTCTGCACACGGCTTGCAGAACGGTTGGTTGAGAATAGTTCCCGCATGATAGAATTTCAAATATAGGAAATTGAGAACACATGACTTTAGAATTTTAGGATTTTAGAATCGAGCGAAAAATTAAGCTTCGATATAAAACAAATAAGGCAAATAAGACAAATAAAAAAACAAATTAGATAAATAGGACAAATAGAACAAATAAGACAAATAAGATAAATAGGACAAATAGAACAAATAAGATAAATAAGACAAACAAGACAAATAAAAAAAAGACAAATAAGACAAATAAAAAAAAAGACAAATAAGACAAATAAGACAAATAAGACAAATAAGACAAAAAAGAAAAATAAGACAAATAAGACAAATAAGACAAATAAGACAAATAAGACAAATAAGACAAATAAGACAAATAAGACAAATAAGGCAAATAAGACAAATAAGATAAATAAGACAAATAATACAAATAAGAGAAATAAGAGAAATAAGACAAATAAGACAAATAAGACAAATAAGACACAAATAAGACACAAATAAGACACAAATAAGACACAAATAAGACACAAATAAGACACAAATAAGACACAAATAAGACACAAATAAGACACAAATAAGACACAAATAAGACACAAATAAGACACAAATAAGACAAATAAGACCAATAAGACAAATAAGACAAATGGGACAAATAAGACAAATGGGACAAATGACAAATGGGACAAATAAGACAAATAGACAAATGGGACAAATAAGACAAATAGACAAATAAGACAAATAAGACAAATGGGACAGATAGATACAGATGGGAAATAAGAGAAATGGGGACAGATGGGACAAATGGGACAGATAAATGGGACAAATAAAACAAATGGGACAAATAAATGGGACAGATAAGACAAATGGGACAAGACAAATAAGACAAATAAGACAAATGGGACAGATAAGACAAATGGGACAGATGGGACAAATAAGACAAATGGGACAAATAAGACAAATGGGACAAATGGGACAAATGGGACAGATGGGACAAATAAGACAAATAAGACAGATGGGGACAGATGGGACAGATGGGACAAATAAGACAAATAAGACAAATAAGACAAATAAGACAAATAAGACAAATAGACAGATAAGATAGATAAGAAAAAGAAGACAAATAAAGACAAAAGACAAATAAGGCAAATAAGGCAAAATAAGACAAATAAGACAAATAAGACAAATAAGACAAATAAGACAAATAAGACAAATAAGACAAATAAGACAAATAAGACAAATAAGACAAATAAGACAAATAAGACAAATAAGACAAATAAGACAAATAAGACAAATAAGACAAATAAGACAAATAAGACAAATAAGACAAATAAGACAAATAAGACAAATAAGACAAATAAGACAAATAAGACAAATAAGACAAATAAGACAAATAAGACAAATAAGACAAATAAGACAAATAAGACAAATAAGACAAATAAGACAAATAAGACAAATAAGACAAATAAGACAAATAAGACAAATAAGACAAATAAGACAAATAAGACAAATAAGACAAATAAGACAAATAAGACAAATAAGACAAATAAGACAAATAAGACAAATAAGACAAATAAGACAAATAAGACAAATAAGACAAACAAAACAAATAAGACAAATAAGACAAATAAAACAAATAAGACAAATAAGACAGGAATTCCCGGAGGAACTTCCGGAGGAATTCCTGGAGGAACTTCCGGAGGAATTCCTGGAGGAACTTCCGGAGAAATTCCTGGAGGAACTTCCGGAGGAATTCCTGGAGGAACTTCCGGAGGAATTCCTGGAGGAACTTCCGGAGGAATTCCTGGAGGAACTTCCGGAGGAATTCCTGGAGGAACTCTCGGTGGAATTCCTGGAGGAATTTCCGGAGGAATTCCTGGAGGAATTTCCGGAGGAATTCCTGGAGGAATTTCCGGAGGAATTCCTGGAGGAATTTCCGGAGGAATTCCTGGAGGAATTTTCGGAGGAATTCCTGGAGGAACTTCCGGAGGAATTCCTGAAGGAACTTCCGGAGGAATTCCTGGAGGAACTTCCGGAGGGATTTCTGGAGGAACTTCCGGAGGAAATCCTGGATGAACTTCCGGAGGAATTCGTGGAGGAACTTCCGGAGGAATTCCTGGACGATTGTCCGGAGGAATTCTTGTACGAACCTCCGGAGGAATTCCTGGAGGAACTGCCGGAGGAATTCTTGAAAGAACTTCCGGAGGATTTTCCGGAGGAATTCCTGGAGGAATTTCCGGAGGAATTCCTGGAGGAATTTCCGGAGGAGTTCCTGGAGGAATTTCCGGAGGAATTCCTGGAGAAATTTCCGGAGGAATTCCTGAAGAAATTTCTGGAGGAATTCCTGGAGGAATTTCCGGAGGAATTCCTGGAGGAATTTCCGGAGGAATTCCTGGAGGAACTTCTGGAGGAATTCCTGGAGGAACTTCCGGAGGAATTCCTGGAAAAACTTCCGGAGGATTTCTTGGAGGAACTTCCGAAAGAATTCCTGGAGGAACTTCCGGAGGAATTCCTGGAGGAACTTACGGAGGAATTCCTGGAGGAACTTCCGGAGGAATTCTTGGAGGAACTTCCAGAGGAATTCATGGAGGAATTTCCGGAGTGATTCCTGGAGGAACTTCTGGAGGAATTCCTGAATAAACTTCCGGAGGAATTCCTGGAGGAACCTCCAGAGGAATTGCTGGAGGAACCTCCAGAGGAATTGCTGGAGGAACCTCCAGAGGAATTGCTGGAGGAACTTCTTCAAGAACTTCCGGAGAAATTCTTAGAGGGATTTCCGAAGGAATTCCTGGAGGAATCTCCGGAGGAATTCCTGGAGGAATCTCCGGAGGAGTTCCTGGAGGAACTTCCATAGGATTAGTCTTATTTGTTTTATTTGTCTTATTTGTCTTATTTGTCTTATTTGTCTTATTTGTCTTATTTGTCTTATTTGTCTTATTTGTCTTATTTGTCTTATTTGTCTTATTTGTCTTATTTGTCTTATTTGTCTTATTTGTCTATTTGTCTTATTTGTCTTATTTGTCTTATTTGTCTTATTTGTCTTATTTGTCTTATTTGTCTTATTTGTCTTATTTGTCTTATTTGTCTTATTTGTCTTATTTGTCTTATTTGTCTTATTTGTCTTATTTGTCTTATTTGTCTTTTTGTCTATTTGTCTTATTTGTCTTATTTGTCTTATTTGTCTTATTTGTCTTATTTGTCTTATTTGTCTTATTTGTCTTATTTGTCTTATTTGTCTTATTTGTCTTATTTGTCTTATTTGTCTTATTTGTCTTATTTGTCTTATTTGTCTTATTTGTCTTATTTGTCTTATTTGTCTTATTTGTCTTATTTGTCTTATTTGTCTTATTTGTCTTATTTGTCTTATTTGTCTTATTTGTCTTATTTGTCTTATTTGTCTTATTTGTCTTATTTGTCTTATTTGTATTATTTGTTTTATTTGTCTCATTTGTACCATTTGTCTTATTTGTCTTATTTGTCTTATTTGTCTTATTTGTCTTATTTGTCTTATTTGTCTTATTTGTCTTATTTGTCTTATTTGTCTTATTTGTTTTATTTGTCTTATTTGTCTTATTTGTCTTATTTGTCTTATTTGTCTTATTTGTCTTATTTGTCTTATTTGTCTTATTTGTCTTATTTGTCTTATTTGTCTTATTTGTCTTATTTGTCTTATATGTCTTATTTGTCTTATTTGTCTTATTTGTCTTATTTGTCTTATTTGTCTTATTTGTCTTATTTGTCTTATTTGTCTTATTTGTCTTATTTGTCTTATTTGTCTTATTTGTCTTATTTGTCTTATTTGTCTTATTTGTCTTATTTGTCTTATTTGTCTTATTTGTCTTATTTGTCTCATTTGTCTTATTTTTCTTATTTGTCTTCTTTGTCTTATTTGTCTTATTTGTCTTATTTGTCTTATTTGTCTTATTTGTCTTATTTGTCATATTTGTCTTATTTGTCTTATATGTCTTATTTGTCTTATTTGTCTTATTTGTCTGATTTGTCTTATTTGTCTTATTTGTCTTATTTGTCTTATTTGTCTTATTTGTCTTATTTGTCTTATTTGTCTCATTTGTCTTATTTATCTTATTTGTCTTATTTGTCTTCTTTGTCTTATTTGTCTTATTTGTCTTATTTGTCTTATTTGTCTTATTTGTCTTATTTGTCTTATTTGTCTTATTTGTCTTATTTGTCTTATTTGTCTTATTTGTCTTATTTGTCTTATTTGTCTTATTTGTCTTATTTGTCTTATTTGTCTTTATTTGTCTTATTTGTCTTATTTGTCTTATTTGTCTATTTGTCTTGTTTGTCTTATTTGTCATTTGTCTTATTTGTCTTATTTGTCTTATTTGTCTTATTTGTCTTATTTGTCTTATTTGTCTTATTTGTCTTATTGGTCTTATTTGTCTTATTTGTCTTATTTGTCTTATTTGTCTTATTTGTCATTTGTCTTATTTGTCTTATTTGTCTTATTTGTCTTATTTGTCTTATTTGTCTTATTTGTCTTATTTGTCTTATTTGTCTTATTTGTCTTATTTGTCTTATTTGTCTTATTTGTCTTATTTGTCTTATTTGTCTTATTTGTCTTATTTGTCTTATTTGTCTTATTTGTCTTATTTGTCTTATTTTATTTGTCTTATTTGTCTTATTTGTCTTATTTGTCTTATTTGTCTTATTTGTCTTATTTGTCTTATTTGTCTTATTTGTCTTATTTGTCTTATTTATCTTATTAGTCTTATTTGTCTTATTTGTCCTATTTGTCTTATTTGTCTTATTTGTCTTATTTCTCTTATTTGTATTATTTGTCTTATTTGCCTTATTTGTCTTATTTGTCTTATTTGTCTTATTTGTCTTATTTGTCTTATTTGTCTTATTTGTCTTATTTGTCTTATTTGTCTTTTTTTTATTTGTCTTATTTGTCTTATTTGTCTTATTTGTCTTATTTGTCTTATTTGTCTTTTTTTTATTTGTCTTATTTATCTTATTTGTCTTATTTGTCTTATTTTTCTTATTTGTCTTATTTGTTCTATTTGTCCTATTTATCTTATTTGTTTTTTTATTTGTCTTATTTGTATTATTTGCCTTATTTGTTTTATATCGAAGCTTAATTTTTCACTCGATTCGGAAATCCTAAATTTCTAAAGTCATGTGTTCTCAATTTCCTATATTTGAAATTCTATCATGCGGAAACTATTCTCAACCAACCGTTCTGCAAGCCGTGTGCAGAACGACTAGTCTTTCCTAACCGAACAATTTCATGCAACGCAAAAATAAAAAGTCGAACTGTGGAAACACGGTCGTTGGTATCTGCATACAAAGGATGAAATACTGTACATATTTTCGAAAAGACGTATAAATTATTGCGATCATTATGTTACTCATATGAACTAAGTCTTATATGAATTTTCATATGAATTTTATCTAATGTTTTCATTCCGGTGGAAATGGACTAACTATTAAAATTTCATATTGAGAGCAGTAATGTTGATTACATAAAAGAATGTTATGTTTCACGACCATATTTTGCCCAATTGAAAATATGTCAAGGTTTGCAGGAGTGTTGCATGGATGTTGCGCTGCAATCGTGCGTGCGACAAGATCGTATAGCTGAGGGGGCAGCTGATGCTTCATTGAAGCTGATAATGTTTATCATATTCATATTCCCGGTATGAGGATTCAGCATAACTCGATCAAAAGAATAATGTAGGTCTCTGAAACATAATTTTCATTCATAATTCGTAATTTTGCAATGTCTTACTATTTGCAATGTCTGATTCCGCACCCATACTATACCTAATTATTTATTATGACCATGCAGAAAACATGCAAAAGCGCAGCTTGCTAACATTATCGTAGATCCCCTCGTATACGTGGGTAGGTCGCGCCGACCGAGGGCCTTGTATCATACCGATCGTCAAAGACTGGAACGTTACGTTTATATTTCCTTCGCTTCCCTCTTTCGCGCTTCGTAACGCTTCACCATCTAATTCATATCAAATTCAGGAAAACTAGGGAAAACTTATGAGATATTGAAATTATGCTGAAAGATTTTCAATGATTTCATTATTATACACTTCCACGTGATTTTTGGAATATTTTTTATTCCTTTCCCGGAGTCACAATTCCGCATTGAACCTTTGATTGACCTGACTTGGGAAATTCGTAGTTTTTCCGGGAAAACTGAATTTATTCGCACAAGTAATGGAACAAACACATCCTTTAGACTTGTGTCAACAGTTTAGATCATAAAAATACATATGTCACCGCTTTGAATTTTGCGTAATTCGCGGGAAAAGTCGTTGGGTGGTAAAATTGTGTGCACCTTGCGGCAGTCCCCGAAGTATCCTGGAAAATCCCGGAAAAACTTTCACATTGTTTTTCACCCATTTCAAAGAATATAAAATTCCTGATGTAGTGATTGTCTCGGTGATCGAATATTTCAATCAGTTTGGTCAAAATAGTTGTTCTAAAATCAGCGTTACGCCACTCTCCCATATAAATTGCTCATAGCGCAAACCCACGAGACGGTGGCCTTATAAGGCTAAAAAATAGTTTTAAGAAAAAAATGTCAAAAGACAAATGCGGGCAGGATTATTGATTTCCCGTGTCAAATCGCTTTTTCATGAATATAAGTAGGAAAAAACTGCGAATAAGAATAAAAAGAATATCAACAAGGAAAAAGCATCAATGAAATATAATTTTGATTATTTCTACGCATGAGAATAAATGTCAAATCTATTCAATTTACAATCCAGATTGATCGAAATTGATTTAAATGACGCTAAAAGCAGCCTTACACCTCGGGAATCTTGTCCATTGGTTTTGTTCCCATGTGCTCCCAAAAAATGCGGGACTCACGTAATTTCGTCGCGAAAATTGAAGAGATCCTGGTCTGGTTCACAGCTCGGACTCTCGGAGATCTCCGCCGGATTGTATTTTAAATCGGACCGAATTGCTAATTTTTTATAACGGAATCCCAGGAGCCTAATTTACAGACAAGCTCCTGATGTGTAAACTAGCCTTAACCCTTTATAAGGCAGACGAATCTAAACAATAAATTAACAAAAACAATAAGAGGACATAATGTTGACATGGTATTAAACTCAAATGTATGTTTGTTATGCATTAAACAGTTCAGAAACATTGAAACATTGGTGGCAATATAGGGGGAAAGACGGCTTTGGCAGGTTTTGTTCTATTATTGGCAGGGGGGTTTTTGTCGACCAAATTTTATGAAATTTGGCCACAATATTCTTTGATATGCAAAGAATGTTTAGGCCAAATTTGAGCCTAGTCAGTCAAAAAAAAACCCCTGCCAATAATAGAACAAAACCTGCCAAAGCCGTCATTCCCCCTAGTTGCCACTGCCCGGCAAGCGGGAAAACAGGCAAAAACAAAAATAAATAAAAGGTTTTTTAAAATTAGGTTTTACGTAAAACCTGTCAAATCCAGCCACGTTACATATTTTAGTGAAGAGTCCTAGTCGGAAAACGTATTGTTAGTGAAATTATTTTTGCGATTTTGTTCCCAAGGGGGAACCTTAGAAGAAAAAACACAATATCGTCAAAAATCTAAAAATCAAATATACAGAAAAGCAAAGCTTTTATCACACTAATTACGTCATAATCTAACACAGGAGATTCAAAATAATTAATACAAACGAGAAAAAATAGATCATTGTCGTTTTGCCTTTTTTTAACGAATTATAAATGAAAATCTTTCTTCCACTCGAAACTTACGATCTGTTCGTAAAAAAACTGTTCTCAAATTGACATTTCATTTTTTTTATGGCTCAAATTCATCTGGGGTGTTACTTGGTAGCTAATAAAGCCACTACATGGAAAGTTATGAGTAGAGCCCTTGTTAATAAAAAGTAAAACATGGTGGCAATATAGTTGCCACTGCCTTATAAAGGGTTAAAGTATGTGCGGACCTTAAATCTAGCCTTGAATCCGACCAAATTTTCCCTCGGTTTGAAAATGCCTTAAACTCTCGCTCAGTTGATTTATAAATTATTTCTTCGTTTTTTACAGTGGATGATTTCGAAATATCCAGCATTATTCAGAAAGACTTTGAATGATTCTTAATGCTTCGAAAAGAATCACATGATTGAAAAATTTGTGGTAAAGCACATTTGAAAAAAGAGATGAACCTACTTCGAAAGATTCAAAAAGAGTAATCAAAAATGAACTTAATCTGAAAATTAGAATGTCTATCCCTGCGCTTCATTTTATTGACGTTTAGGCGTGACCTGATTTTCAGGAAATACTTGACTACCAAGTTACTAATTCCGGCCAAATTTTAACGCCCCCGGAAAAAGCAAAAAAAAAATCTGGAGGGTTATGTACAAGACACGACCGCTTAACCTAAACTACATTAAACAGTTTGGTGCATTAAGAAATGCAGTGATCAGTGATCATGTATGAATATTTTAAGATAATTCATTATATTACTTTTGTTACTGGTTTGGAGATCGGATAACAAAATCGTTCAAAAAGAGCTCATAAAATTAAGTTTTCTTGTCCTTATATACATTAAATCTATTCTACAATCATTCTATGTTATAGAAACAGTGACCCTTTTCTCACCCCCAATTGACCCATTGTCTCCCCCGACGACACGGTACGATGACTTAAAAGTTTCACTTTGAAAACCCATGTGGTAATTATGCTTTTCGCGATTCCGACTGTTGGATTCGACTTAGTGTGGTAAATGCATCCAAAGGTTAATTGCCTACATTTTCAATGGAAAGAAAACGCCTTTGGGCTGATTATTAAATATGGAAAGGAGAAATATTATTTTGAAACAAAAAAAACTCTATAATTGATATCGGTAAAAGAAAACCGACTAATATTTATTACAATCTAACTCTCACTGCCTGGATGTGGCATTATGGATATAATATTCGTGCAACCAGTTTATTAATATAATTGCCACAAGCTTAGATCCGGGAGCTAGAAGGTGATAGCCCTATTATAACTATTATAGCCCGTTTCAAGAACGTATTCGATCCGAAGCTATAGTCGTATTACAATAAGCCCCGCATGATTGCACCCACATATCATAAGAATATTTGAAGTGCATTAACACTTGCTGAATTAAAATTGAATCCTTTTGATTCTGAAGCAAATTTAATAATAAAAATATAATTTATAATTTGCAGTTTGTCATAAAAAGGCTTATCATTTTCCTAAGTTATTCTTGAACCGAACATATTTGTTCATTCAGATTGCGATTATCGCATAATTTGCATTGCCCTGGCTTACAGTCGATCATCCTATGCTTAAACAAACATGCGCGTGTCTTGGGCCGACAATTATGGAGCTCTACAATTCGGTCCCCAGGTCCGAATCCACCGCGTGCATCCAGTGTGTTCGTGGCCTTCCACGAAGTTGCCGGCCTCTATCTGGTTTTCTGTTGAATATTGCTTTCGCTATTCTTTTTTCCGACTTTTGCACTAAGTGACCAGCCCACTCAAGTCTGCCGCATTTTATACGATTCACAATAGTTTCTTCTTTGAATACTTGATACAGCTCATGATTCATGCGTCTGCGCCACACACCATTTTCTAGTTTCCCTCCGAGTATTGCACGCAGCACTTTTCGCTCGAAAACTCCGAAAGCTCTCCGGCCATGTCCATAAAGGGCCACTGGTAGAATCAAAGTTTTGAATAGAGCAAGTTTTCGTCTGCATGTTGCGGGACCTAAGCTGGTTACATAATCCGTAAAAGGTCCTATTTGCAGCAGCAATACGTCTTTTCATTTCACGAGAAACGACATTGTTACATATCACAAGCGTTCCAAGGTAATCAAATGCTTCAACAACAACAAACACCAACACCACTAGGTCTTCCTTTATCTCTACCTGTCACCATGTACTTTGTCTTGGTAGAGTTGATTGTTAAGCCTATCCACGCCGTCTCCCACTTCAGTGGGACGAAAGCCTCCACTACTACTTTGCGATCGATTCCAATAAGATCAATGTGGTCCGCAAAGCCAAGCAGCATATGCGGACGTGTGATGATAGTGACGTTCCTCTGCACGCCAGATCTCCTAATAGCGCTCTCAAGTGCAATGTTGAACCATAAATTCGATAGTGCGTCACCCTGCTTCAATCCATCTAAGGTCACAAACGAGGTTGACACTTTGTCTGCAATCCTAATCAGTGACGGGAAATGTCATATCGATGTCATGGGACTAATTTGTTAATAACTTTTTTCACAAGTTATTCACATTTGTATGTTTTATATAAACATGTAGCCTTTAAAGGATACTAAAACTTTTTCTAATAGGTCATTGCTCTAAATCTGAAATTAACGGCGTGGGAACCCAATTACGGTCAAATGACATTAATGTCATGACATTCCGTGACATTTTTTTAATTTCCTTATCGTTCCTCACACTTTGTATTTAGAACAATGGTCTGTTTGGCAAAGTTGTAGCATCCTTTGAGCATTACATGTTAACCAAAAAATCTGAATTGTAAATAACTTTTGAAAAAAGTTATTAGCAAATTAGTAATAGCAACCCCATAACATTTTTTTGACATTTCCCATCACTGATCCTAATACTTGATTTCGGACCATCCAGCATCGCCGGAAAACCATGTTCGGACATTATCTGCCACAGCTCATTTCTTTTCACTGAATCGTACGCTGCCTTGAAATCAATGAACAGATGGTGAGTCTTCAAGTTGTATTCCCGGAATTGATCAAGGATCATCCGCAGGCTAAACATCTGATCCGTCGTTGATCAGCCCTCACGAAAACCTGCCTGGTATTCGCCGACGAAGGACTGCTTAAGCGGTCTCATTTTGTTAAACAGGATACGTGACATAATTTTGTACGTCGAGTTCAGAAGGGTGATCCCGAATTAATATGTAGAATACTCATTATGGTTCACAAAAAAAAAATCAAAAAATTGGAAAAGTGATTAAAATGTGGAGAATACAACCAATATGTCACAAAAAAGCGAAAAACAGTTTTTTTAACAGCTTTTTTTCAAAAATTGCTCTGCCGGACCCTCTGAACTATTTTTTTTTAATTTTGGGTTATTCTACAGAAATGTTCCAGATGCGTAACATAATGTTTTTTGGTACACCCTAAATTGTATCTGCAAGTTGTACTCCCGAGATTTAGTCTCAGGGTAAACTTTCGATCCGTCGTTGATCGATCCTAACGAAAATCTGCCTGGTTTCCGCCGATGAAGGCCACTTGCTTTTTATATTTCTTTATGGAAATTTTCATGTTTTTCATTGCTATTTATTGTTTTTTTCCTGCAAAGCTTTTAATTTTTTGTGGAAAAAAAATATTTTGTGGAAAATTTTGTAATTATTTATTGCCTTATTGTTTTTGAGCTCTTTAACAGCTTATCTTACCTCATAAAGTAAAGGCGCACTATGGGGCCTCCCCATACAAACTGGCGGACAAAAATATTTTCTCCCTTTTTTCGAGCTTATAAGATGTTTTAATGTTGTCATAACAGGAAAATATTGTTAAGTATCAATTCCAGTCATTTCGCGACTAACTTTTGAAAAGGGCTTAATATCTTGAATCTTTTATCAATAATGTATTTAAATTTCCGAACGATATCAAATTTTCATTCACAAAATATCAAGAACAAATAGGGAAGAACGTTTATTATAATAGAATATTGAAATTTGTGTTGCACTGATGTACACTAAGGAAAACAGACAAGTTTTGGAGCACAAAGTTTTTTTTTTTCAAATCGCGTTTCCTCAAAATTTGCAAGATTTTCCGTGGGAATCTGAAAGTACACATCCCAAATATGATCCCCAACTAAATATCTCCGCGGGGAAATGTGGGGAAAAAAAGAGGGTAAGAGGGTAAATCACTACTTGGGCCTATGGACCCGGTTCCCGGCTCACTGCACAGAAAACTAATGATTTATACTGTTTGAAAGCCGTAGGTTCATGATTGATAATTTTTAAAAAGTCTCCCATTTATTTTTCACAATACTCAATATTTTTCAACCACTTGTTTTACTCCTAATTGATCCAATTGTAGAAAACAAAAATTTATATTTCAAAATTTCGCTCTCCGATGCCACACCACTGAGCCGGAGTGATTCTTTCCACTTTTACAAAACGGTATCATCAAATAAACACCTACCTGAAAATCGTCACAGTGCTCGATACAACCATTGCTTGAAGCTGTTAATCACCACACCATAATTCTAAACACACGCGCTTCAATTCTTCCTAATTTTTCGTTTCACTAGAACTTATGTAAGCACATTAGAATACATTTTAAAATGTATCCTCAAACCGAACAAAAAATCACCTCGGCCCAAGAACTTCTTGCCGAACCGTGCTGCCAAAACGCCAGGAGTATGAAAATGATCCTTCATTGTTAGTAGGAAAACTGTCTAATACGTTGACGCTATCATATTATTTATAATTCTCTCGATTTCAAACGGTGAAAAAAATATTGTTTTTAAGTATTTGGAAGAAATTTGGATAAGTAAATATATCTTCTCAACCAAATAAAAATGATTATGAATAATACCATCTGGCATCTTGTTGTCGTGGAACGTGCATATTTTTGTTTACGTCACATTTTCTACCGTCCCGAGAGAGAAAGAGAGTAATAAGTTGAGAGATTGAGCAAAATTTTGCTTAGGCCGGGAACTGGTTTGGAAGTGGGCCGGAAATTAAATCGCTATGACTGAAATTAGTGCTGCACCTCGTTAATTAAAATCAAATAAAAGCTTTTTTGAACGATATTTAGCACGGATAGCTATTTTTTAATCAGAAGTGAACCTCAATGCAGTATTATACAGCCCACAAAATTCAGGAAAAGTTGCTTCCTGTCATAAATATCAATTAAATAATGCAGTCGTATGCAAGTTAGGCCGGGAATGGGGTAAGAAACCCTAATTTTCAGTGTTTTCACCGTATTTTGATTTTTCATTTTTTTTCCTTCATGATATTACGATCTTCGTTAGTACGATAATAATTATCTTTACAATGCCTCGGTATCTTATCAGAAAAAACCCTTTCAAAAACTGGTATGAAGTGCAGCAAGATTTTGAAGAGGAAAACCGCGTTTTTACCTTTTCTCAACTTTGATAACGAGTATCTCAACAACTATATCTCATAGGGACCTGAAATTTTGGGGTTTTCTTATCTTGTGTATCTACTGTCGAAAAAAATTGTTGGTGAAAGTGGATTTTTCGATTAAAGTCCGCCTAAATCCCCATAGTGAGGCGACTTTTCCATCGTTGCTAATGTTTATTTTGTTCACCGATGTACCATTACTTTCAATGTTCCACAATGTTTTGAAGTGTTGTTTCCACCTGGCAGCCGCCTCGGTCTTATTTGTCAGCAAATTCCCTTCTTGATCGCTGCACATGACGGAAGATGGCGCTGTCTCCCGTCGCACGCCATTTACAATCTCATAAAACGTTCACATATCGTTCTACTCCATTCTTTCCTGCAGCTCACTAATCACTTGTTCTTCATACTGTTTTTTTCATCATATGGTTGGTTCGTTTTTCGGCTGCTCTTGCTCCCTTCTACCGATCTCTTTTCAATCGTCTGTGAATCTCTGACACTCCACATCCAACCAACCCGTGCTGGGTCGCCACTGTGCAGTGCCTAATACTCACCTCTCCACGGATCGACTCTCATAGATCGTTTATGTTGTCGCTAACGTCGATTGCAATTATCCGTTCGCCGAGCTTCTGGCGGTTTTCATCCGATACACATTCCGCCGACAATTGCTAGATATCGTAACACATAATTTTTTTTTTTTTTTTTTTTTTTTTTTTTGTAAAATTAGTTTATTTCCTCGATGATTTAAAACAGTAATTATACAGCATAATTATTTAAACATCAATATCAATTTCAAAATCTAGTGTAGCAATGTCGATAACAATATTACTTTTAATAATAAAGGTGACATAATTGGCAAACATTTTTAAAATTTTAATTCTACTCCTTTGCTCTATTCGTTGTAGCTCCGGTTTAAACAAATCTTCTGCTTGCAGTCGGTCTCGGTTCAAATGGGCAGTCTTCTGTTGCAGTAACCTCCACGCAGCCTCGACGCGTACGCAAGCGCAAAGTTTATGCTCCAGTGTTTCACACGGATCATTGCAGTTCTGGCAGTTTTGTCCGTCGGCTCTATTCATTCGGTACATCAACTTTCGATGTTCCAGCTTTCCGTTAATTAATAGATACAGGGTATTTCGTTGAGCTGGAGTTAACTGTCTGCTCGCTATGTTCCTCCAAATTTGTGTCCAGTTTGCTGTTGGATGTTCACGCATAATTTTTGGTACTTCTGTTTGGCTGATAAAAAACTGTGGATAGCATCGACGGATGGGTTTTGCTGAATTTGCGGAGGGAGCAAAGAAAACTGCGTGAGAATCAGCTTCAGACAAGGGCAGTCTGCGGGTGGATTATGATTTGCTTGGGTAACGTAAGTTTTATAGAAAGGGATGGAATCGATTTCACGAATGTGACGGCTAATCAGTAGAGAGCGGCAATTGGATATTTAAGCCACCAGATTCAATTTTACGCGCCAGTTGAATCATTGGCACTCTTGCTGTGATGCCTCCAGATAAAGGTTCCCATCGTCGCAGTTATTTTTGCCACATGCACGGCTGCTGGGGCAAGCAATGACGCCAGATACCAAATCTTGGATGTGATGAACACGTTTAATAGGACCACCTTTTGGTGCAGTGTGAGTGTGCGGAAGGAATGGAGGTAAACTTGTTGAGCAAATTTCCCGACAAGAGCATCCCAGTTCAGTTTGTTCATGAGACGTATGGAATTGGAAAAGGTAACTCCTAAGATGCGCACTGTATTTTCACATTTTAGCCAAGGCACCGTGAGTGGCATGTCGTCGGTGAACCCGACGGATATAGACGTCGATTTCGTCAAACTTAGGCGCGCACCTGACACTCGCTCAAAACGATGAAATGTTTCTCGTATCCTCTCCATCCTTTCTCTGCATGTAACAATCACCGACACATCGTCAGCGTAAGCTACAACGAGGTCGGGTCCACAAATTTCCTTCAGTCTTTTGATCAACGGTTGAAGATACAGCACAAACAAGTGCATGGATAGGGGGTCGCCTTGTCGAACCGATCGTTGGATGGGAAACGCTTCGGATAGACGCCCGTTCACAAGGAGGCGGGATGATGATAGTTCTCCGATCCTGTTGAGCAGACGAACGAGGTTCTCGTTGAATCCGAGTGAGCACATGTTCCGAGAAAGGAAAGAACGATCGACGAGATCGAACGCATGGCGCAAATCAAATGAAGCGAGAAGGCCGCGTTGTTTACATTTGACTAGCTGTGCTATTCGGTCTTTCAATGCGAGCGTTGCTTGGAAGATATTTCTTCCGGGGCTTGAGCACTTTTGGGCGTCGCTGAGCACGTTGTGTGTTTTCATCACTTCGTCGAGGCGCCGCTTGAGAACCTGAGACAGAATCTTGTAGTCATAGTTGAGCAGAGAAATTGGTCTATAAGAGTGTGCCGTTTGCTCGTTCCCCTTTTTTTATAAGCACGATAACTCCATCAACGAAGCTAGATGGGAAATTACCTGCGAGTGCCTCATTCATTATTAGTGTCAGTTCTCTCCAGATGACGTCGAAGGTTTTGAGGTAGAATTCTCGTGGAAGCGAGTCGCCCCCGGGGGATTTGTTTGGACTGCTGGACTTGATAGCGTCGAGAATATCGGCAGGAGTTATTTCACTCATACAAGCTGCATTTGTTGGGTCGTTTACTGGGATTACTCTTTCACAGTCGAAGGTGTCTTCCACTTCCAGTACGGGGTCCTCCGCGGTATAGAGGTTACGATAGAAGCCAATCAAGTGCTGTTCAATCGCCACGGGATCATTGATGAGATTATTGTTGTCGTCGCGCAAGTGCGTTATTGTTGTTTTTCCTTCTCCTCTCACCCAGTTGGAATATCGATAGTGGTTCGCCAGCGATATACGTTTCGTTGATGCGAACAAACGCCTGTGAGAAATTCCGTTGTAATGTTAACATTTGAGCTTTCACGCGATTAATCGTTGTTAGCATCGCAGGGTTTTGGTAGTAGCCATCGTACGCTTGTCTTAACTCCGTATAAAGCCTTTGGTGTTTATTATGAAAGTCTTCAAACGCGGCCTTTGACTTCCACCGGAAAAAAGACTTTATTTTCGGTTTTGCGTACGATAGCCACCACTGCATCCATGAGGGATAATTCCTTCTTTGGCGGGTCCAGTATTGCCAGCGAACTTCAAAATCTTGCACATTTTCTGGAGACAGCAAATGAGGACGGAGCGACCAGAATCCACGGCCGGGTTCATTTCCTAAGTTCGGGAGGCAGATGCGCGCTGTCAGAGCCTTGTGGTCCGAAAATGAGCAGACATGCGTATCAGCTGACCTTAGCTGACTACGTAAACTTTGACTAACATACATACGATCCAGCCGTGATGACGAATTATGCGTGATGTAGGTGTACCCTTGCCTATTTCGGCAGATACTTTGCCAAACATCTATTAATTGTAACTGCTGTGTAGCCGCAAGGAGAGCAGGGCTGTGGTTGTGGCCTGTCGCATCACATTGCCGTATTACACAATTAAAATCGCCGGCCAGCAACGTGTGTTCCGTGTGATGGCGAAGGTAATAGGCAAGTGTGTTTATGTAGAAACGCTCGCGCTCAGCACGTAGTACCGAGCCAGATGGAGCGTAGATGTTGCAGAGAGTCGTGTTTTGAACCCGAAGTGCAATTAAACGACCGTCTAGACTTTTTTCCACATTGGAAAAATGGATGTGCTCTTTAAGCGCTATTGCCGTCCCTCTTCTGGAGTGATCCACGTTGAACACAACGCTGTAGCCTGGTAATGACAGCTGCTCATTCTCCACCTCTTGCAGAAATGCGATGTCGACGTCTAGTGTTCGTAGGAAATTTCGGAGTGCGTTCAGTTTGGTCGTGCTTGTAATAGTGTTGATGTTGATGGACGCTATGTTGTAGCTGCTGAAATCCATTAGATAGTTAAATCGCTCGGCATATTCTCGTCGTCGTCGTGATGATGTCGTAGTTTCTTTCCCGGCGGACGACCATTTCGTCGTTTGCTGCTCGTCGATGCTGATGAGTTGTCCGTTTCGTTGCCATCGCTCGTTTGCCGAGTTACCATTCGGGTTAGTGGTTGTATGTTCTGTGGGGCGGCCGGTGGACACATGAGGCTGGTGCTCTGTTCGAGATGGTTTGTTTTCATAGGTGTGATAGCAACCGACAGTGGATCGGTAGCACTCACTGCGGGCGGCTTCGTTATAGCGATCGTGTTTACCGGTTTATTTGCGGTCTGGTTTCCTCTCTGCTGACTTGCCTCACTGGGCTTCGGGCCGAACAGTTTTGCGAAAGTTGGCCTCTGTTTCGTCAATTTGGGTCTTGGGTTGATTTGCTCGGTTTCTGTTTCCTTCGTCACATTGGCATACGTTTTTTGCACAAGCAGCTTCTTGTTCTGCACACAAGAAATTCCATTATGAATGAACTCGGAGCAGTAACGACAAGTTTGAAGTTGCCCAAAATAGGACACATTTGTGGTCTGACCATCGATGGTAATGTAGCTTGCGATGTTACGCTTTACCACCATTCGCACTATCCGAGCACCAGTCGGAAGGCCTGCGAAGCGATACTTGCTATCCCAAACTTGTTCGGTGATCGAGAGAACTTCTCCGTATGCGCTCAGGAACTCAGTGATTTGATTGTTGTTTATGTCTTCGGAGAGATCGGTGAGCTTCACCTCGACTGAACCATCTTCAAGCGTAATCCGAAGCTTGTAGATTTTCCCCTCTACCTCGGTCTCGTGTTTGTTGTCGTGTTCTGACACAATGCTACGAGCCAGCTCAAGGTCGGTAACCTTCACGAAAGCACACCCGAGTGCTCTGCTTGGCTGAAGACGGACCACCTGCTCATAATGGAGCCCTAATGTGGATGCTACGAAATCGTGTAGTTCTTCGAAAGAAGGCTTTTTCGGCACGTTCGCGTAATCGATACGGAACGTGTTTTCGCGACGTACACTCATCGCGGAGGCACCCGCACTGCTAATCGCGGCGTAGCGAGAAAAGCGAGAAACTAAAAGCACCGTAAACTTGAAGAAAAAAATATCGAAATAGCCTGCGTGTGGCTTCCACTACACAGACGCGACTGCTCTGTACGGAAGTTGAGCGCTAACTTCATTCGCTGTGGTCTTTAGTTCGATACAGTTGACAACCGTGATCTATTTTTACTGACAACCAGGTATACTACTGTAGTGATCACAGTGATCGTTATGAATGTCCGTATATCGAAATCATCCGAAAAATACAGACTATCTACTAGAACATGGTCTATCTGTTTTTACCATTTGGGTGTCTCCAGGTGTGCGTTCGGATATTCCTTCCTGCAAAGAAGGTGCTACTGATGGCCAGTCCTCTGGCAGCAGCGAAATTTTCTAGCCGTTATGGGTGGCAAAGTAAAGGCTGTCCCTAGCGATTATGAGACGGCACACAGTCCTCTCTGCCGACTTGAGCGTCTGCGTTTCCGATAACATTTTTTTGTCATACTCTCCATAGGCTTCATCAAGACGTTCATAAAACGTGTCCATCAAGTCGCCGGATTTCTCGTTTGTCGATGGGTAGAAGTTGATTAAGCTGTAATTGCATAATTTGTCCCGTGTCGTCAACACACAGATCCGTTCGCAAATCGGTTGCCATCTCATTAGTCGCTTCATTTGCTTGCCTATCACTACGAAATCAACTCCATGCTCTGACTGTTTGCTGCCGCCGTAATAGATTTAGGGCTGTGCCCTGACATTCCATGTACCAATTTTCCAATCATAGTCCTTATTTCATTGCCGGGTCGGTGGCCAAACATAACGTTCTCTTTTTCTTCTTTCTTCATTTTTCGTAAGATTTGAAAGACTTCAGTTGCTACATTGTCGGGGACGCGTTATGCGTTTTGTTAAGCCGTATTGGCATGAGTGAAGGAAACAATTCAAATTACTGCCATTTCGTCATGTTTTGTCGTATTGGTTCTATCACTCAGAATACATGGTAGGACTTGAGATGCAGTCGTCATATCTGGAGTAGGTGATGGGTAAGATGCAGTAAATTCGACCGAAACTTCCTTTTTTGGCTATTTAAGTTCACCAAAATTTAGCTCTTTTCGTCTCTATTTATACCAATAAATAATACACGCGCTCTCAACTTCGTTCGAGGATCATCGGTATAAAAGGAATATTAGATCCCTTCATTATTTATGGAAGGGGCCTATAATCCCCGTCCCCGTCCACAATTACTCAGTCTCGTTTCAGAAAAGACCTTTCACAGACTTTGTTCATCACCTGAAATCTACAGATATTAGCCATGTAGTTTAGATCAAGCTATTTGATGGACATGATGCTGAATAATAAACGTTAGAAATAAGAATACCTCCGCTGCCTCTCAACTAGGTACCTTCCTGTTAGCTTCCGATTATCGTTCGACGTGTCTCTTATTGCACGAAAAATATTATGTCTAGGTATAGTCTTCATTTTCCAATTATCTCGTGACCAACCCCTTTTCTGCTTTCCAATAAAAAAAACCCACAGACCCTTTCTCACAATAGATTTTCGCACGTGTGTGTCTGATGAAAGTGGCATTGTCCAACCCAACATTTCATTTCCCGTCCCGTAGGAGGATACATTAATCAACCCGACGGCATTCCGTTTTTCAACTGTCAGGTTTAACGGCAACGTCGGTGAAGAAAAATTTCCCCCCAATAAAAGCTCTTTGTCTTCAACAGTGGAGTTTCCATTCGGAAGGGGGTGGCCTCACCTTGTGGAACGAGTATCAATCCGAACGGAAACGAGTAGGTCATTGCCGGTTGGGAAATATGAAAGCTGAAACGGATGGGATAAGCCTCAAAGGAGATGATTTTAATTCCCCGGAGAACAAACAAGATAAAAGGCAGTTTCGAGTTTTTTTTTTGGAACAGGTCAAGAGATGGATTGTAGGAAAGAGCGGTCAGCATTGAAAAGGTAAAAGCGGTGGATTGAAATCATTTTTCATCCTCTTAATCAATGCAATTTAGATGAGTGGTATTTACACCATTTCATATTCATTCTTATGGCCTAGTGAGTGCAATTGGAAAACTCTACTGA
Organism: Armigeres subalbatus; assembly: GCF_024139115.2. Classification (NCBI taxonomy): domain Eukaryota; kingdom Metazoa; phylum Arthropoda; class Insecta; order Diptera; family Culicidae; genus Armigeres; species Armigeres subalbatus. The sequence goes on along the minus strand of NC_085141.1, from coordinate 215,331,892 downwards.
AAGGGAAATGTTGTTTATAACTATCCACTTTAACAAAATGTGTGGATAAACTGAATTGAATAATTTTCACGCGAAATATTTAATTTTCTTATATTCCGAACAGTCAAATTAATAACACAATGCTATTGCGGAACATTTCAAATCGTTTGTTGTACACGATCTGGATAAAATCATTTTTATATATTTTACATTGGCTTGCAACAGTTTGCAGCCATAGTCACCATCAATACCACCATCAATAGTATGTAAAAATCCTTTGTCCAATGTATGCCCGATTAAATTATCTTCAGATTCTGTATTCCAATTCTTCTGCATTTTAGTCATAGTGGCTACCATCCATTCATGCTTGCATACATATTTCCCCGAAGGGTATAAATCGAATATTGATTGTATTTTGCATTTTGCATTGTTGCACGTTCAGAAACGTTGGAAAAAATTTGCCCCACTTTTGTGTAACCTAGAATTTTTGAAATATGATTAATTTCTTTTCACTTTGGAAGCATTTGATTTCATCTCACTGGAATAAGTGTATATTGTCAGAGGAAAACCTTTGTTCGTATATTGGGTGCATGGCTGCAATGCAAATTCTGCTAATTTGGCTAAAATTTCCGACACGGATCAGAAACTGTTTCGAAAAGTACGTTGACTTAATGTTAACAAGATTATTATTATTATTGTCTTTGTTGAAGAGGCTTTCAGCCCTTGGCTGGCGCACCTAGTTATTTTCTTGCGGGTATAGTTCTTCAGCATTCTACAGAAACTAATCTGCCGTCACCAGTCGTTTGCCCATGCAGTGGCGATCTCTGCCTTTACCCATAGTTTGGCGTCCGCTGTCGGGACTTCTCTACTCAGAAAACTGTCGTTCCTTCCGAGATTAGCTAGTGCGTCTGCGTATTCGTTGCCTGAAATTCCTGCATGGCCATGTACCCAGAGGAGCGTGATGTTGCCGTTGGCTACGGACTCGATCGCTTGAATTCATGGGTGCCTTCTAGCTGGCGACACTAGCCGAGTCCGATACAATGAGGATTGGCAGGCTGCTGGGTATGACCATGGCCCTGAGAATTTCGGCTGCTTAGGCTAAAAAAAACCGTGCAACGGTCCGACAGTCGATGGGATTCGTCGATTGTAGAGGAATAGATTCTGATGCCGACTTTGCCGGCGGCCTTAGAGCCATCCGTAAACCGGATGTCATGATTCGGGTACTATTCCCGGATGTGGTTCTTGAAGCTTTCCTGGGCTTCGGTTGGGTTCGTGTTTCTTTTCAGGTGTCCTTTTAGCTTGAGGTCTACTTTGGGAGGTGTGGTTTGCCAGTTTCTCGGACCAAGACGTCGGAGGCCGGCAATCTTGGGTTGGCAATCAAAGGTTGTGGAACGTCTTCTTGGCGTTGTTGTTCAGGTGTTCGGGGTCTTGGCAAGCTTTCGTGAGTTCGAAGCTTTGTTGCTGGTGGCTTGGAATCGGTAGCACACCGGTTGTAGGTTGGTCCTAGTAGGGCGATGAGGTTCTCGATGTTGAGGATGTACAGCTCGATACCATAAAGGAGTCGGCTGCTGATGATTGCGTTTGCAACTCGGAGTCGCGTTGGGCGATCGCTACTGGATCTTCTTTCCGATATGTTTTTGATGATGTTGATTCGGGATGCACAATCACCGCGGAATCGGTTGCAGTGATCGCGGAAGTCCACTGTTGGAGTGCCTTCCCGTTGCCAGCAGCAGTACGTCGTCGGTGTAGATTAAGATATATATCCTTTTTGGTAATCGGTCAAAAACTCCTACCATCGCAATGAGGAAGAGAGCAACGAAGATTACGTTTCTTCCTTCATTGATCTTGATGTGTGGTTTTCAACCAGGCCCTGAAGGTTAGGTATGATAGGGAATTCTTGAGTTACTGTAGCATATTACCGGTGATCCCCATCGACTTCAGTTTTTTGAGTACATCGGGTGTCCATGTACGGTTGCACGCCTTCGAGAGTTCTAGAGCAGCCGTTTCGATGTTGTGCGTCGTCCAATATTTGACCAAGAACGACGAAATCTGGTTCATCTGCCTGACCAGAATGCATGCTGCCTGTTATCCAGGAATTAGAAGAGCCTCCGTTTGGCCATTCTCTCCATTAGTTTGAAGACGACGCTGGTGAGGGCGATAGGCCTGTAGTGAGTCGTGACCTTTCGGGATGGGTACGACGAAGATGGACTTTCATTCAGTCTAAAGCGTTCCTTCTTGCCACTCCTTATTGATGGTATTGAGGAGGGTAATTTTGCTCGGAAAATGTAAAGGGCCTGGTGAAATCTGGGTGGGATCTGGATCGCGTTAATTTCCAAAGATGGATCTCGATGTTTTTTTTTTCGGAAATGGTCTGTGTACTCCAGGAACGATGCGTGTCTTCCAAATACTGCTGCTATGCCATCCGCTACGGCGGTCGGGTCACGCTATACGGTGTCGTTGATTTTGAGTGAGATACCTTTGGTTGTGCGCTTACCTTGGAAACAGTTAACATGGCGCCAGAGCTCGGCGGAAGATTGGTCACCGTTGATTCCATCCAAAAAATTTGTCCAGCTCTTCTCCTTTTCTTCTCGGATCGTTTGCCGGCATTCATTGCGAGCAATTTGATACTCAGTGCGGAGTTCTTCGAGGTGTCCTGATTGTAGACGGTCTTTACCCCGGAGGGCTTTCCGCCTACGCTTGACGGCTTTCTTGGCGGTGTCATTCTAACAATGCGCCGCTTTCCGACCTGGATTTTGGGGCTGGATTTTGGTATGCAGCTTTTGTCCGCAAGAAGGTTGATATCAGTTAGGTTTGGTAGACGTCCCAGTCGGCACGATCGTATAACCATCTCGGTCTTCTGGAGATTTCTTCAAATTTACCATTGAGCGTCAAGAAGATCGGCATATGGTCGCTTCCTCGCGGATTTCCATCCGAGGACCAGACGCTTACGACACATCAATGGCTAAATCCGTCGTTCCGCGCCGAAAGGTGGGTGAGCCATCGTTGAGTACGGTCAGTCCCGCATCCGAAGCTGCGCTGGAGACTAGGTTGCCTCGGGTGTTGTTGGAACGGCTACCCCAAGAGTGGTGATAGCCGTTCACGTCGCCAAGACGAAGCACCGGCTGGGCTTTCGATGGTAGGCTTTCGAAAGTACTCACCAGCTTGCTGTCTAGGTCCCTAAATTTTCCGTTTGGTAAGTAGAGGGATGCGATTGATAGCGGTAATATCCATCGGGAATCAGGTATCGACGAGTGTTTCGGTGCAAGGAATGTATTTCAGCACGCCGACGGCGGCCGATTGGTAGGCGTTCGTGTTTACCTCTGCGAACCACGTGTGTTTCCTGCAGTACCTGCAGTACACTGGTTCAGAGTTGGCCTCTAGTAACTCCTAGTCACAGACGATATTGAAGAATCAGTTTAGATTCCACTGCAACGTCAAGATGGTAGGCGGCGGGTTGATACCGCGCTTATGCGTTGAACTATCTGGTGGTGTTCTGGCCTGGGACATCGTCGGGCTGGTGTCGCCCGAGTAGCACACATGTTGCACAAAGGTTTATGTAACCCATATACAACTGAAATTAGTCACATTTGAGTTGCAGCAACCAAATCGGTCCGGATTGTGCTGCTAGGGCGGGTGCTAAGGTCCGGAGAAGAGCTGGCGTTAATGGTTCGGAATCCGCAATCGGCAGAGATGGGGGAAGCGTTGGGCAAAAAGTGGTGTTGGACCAGGTTCATGTCGAGAGTATGCTCCTCCCAGAGCTCTTCCGGAAGCAGGCTTCTCACCGTTGACCGCAGGTGTTGCTGTGGTGGAGGTGGTGGCAGTAGAGGAGGGACCGGGGCGAATGACTGTTTCAGCGCCGTACCTTCTCCTATGGAGCTTATCATACTGGTCAACAGATGGTCTTCGCCCACAATGGCGGTACTAGCACTTTGCGCTTGACTTATCGTTCGGGAAGGTTCTGGCTTAATTACGGCGTCAGGGCCGTTTCTGCTCATGTGGAGCCGGTCGTAGAGGAAGGCTGACGATGATTCGGCTCCGAGTGGAAGGAAAAACATGGCTTCGTCCGCAATAGCGACACTTTCAATTTGCGCTTGACCTCCCTCATATCATGGTCTGTCGGGAGTGAGCTTAGTGGCCCGAGTGCGCCTAATGTTGAGAGCTAGCTTCCCACGCTGTTCTTTGGTGAAAAGGCTTGAGCATTGCTAGCAGGGATATCGCCCGAGCGCCGGGTGTTGTCCTCCTGTTCCGGCTGGGGTGTAACGTCCGCACTGGCGGGGCCCCGACTACCCGGGTGCCCGTCTGCTGTTTGAGTGTTCCGCGTGGCTTGACCATTGTTTGTGTTGTTGTTTGTAATTGGTGTAGTTTGAGTAACTAGTACTGGTCTAAAACTACTTACTTGGCTGTTCTACGCTGTCTCTGAAAATGTCGAAGGGATTTCGGATGCTTGTTGCGTCCACCTTGCTGGTGTTTGCTCTACTGGCTTGCTAGGTCTTCTTGATGTCCTTGTTGTCATTAATTTGAATAATGACGCGCAGCTTCTCGATAACTTTGTCCTTAACTTTTTAGATTCACTTGCAGCTTGCCGATGGTTTCCGTCAGCTCCGACACTTTTTGGATCAGATCCTCGATCGTGCCGTTTTGCTTGATGGCCTCCATACGGTTGCCAATACCGAGGTTTGTTTGGTCTTGGGCGCTGGCAGATCCTTGACCATTTTCCGCAAAACTTCGATCTCCCGGTCTTTGATTTGACTGGTTGCTTAAGCGAAGGATCCGGATTGTCCGGAGCCGAAATGTTTTCGAGTGCTATATCCTTTGGATATCGACCACCTTGAGGTACTCCGGGCATCTTCTGCTGGAGGTTTGGTGCTCGTGGCTCTTGCAGAATTTGCAGAAGGATCGGTCAGGGCATTATAGGCTAGTCGCTGGGGCCCCATTGAGGCGTCCGCGGGGTGGTGCTTCGAGCAGTTGCCGCATAATTGTTCTGCACTTAGACATCCCTAGCAGCACACATATTTCACATAAGTTACCGCAACTCATATGTGACCAGATTTAGTCACATTCTTTTCTTTTACATTCAAGTTATTGCAACCATTTTTGTCCGACTTGTGCTGCTCGGGATCTCTTGCCGGTGTGTCCAAAATTCCAAAATTTGAAACACCTCATGGGAATGGGGTACTAGTTTCTGGTTGGGCATCTGAACCAGCCGAAGGTGACCTGGCTCGGGATGACTGTGCCTGTGAAGGTCAGAATAATCGTCGGTGGGTTGGTCAACTTACCGTCGGGTAGTCGCTTTTTGATCCGATGTAGCTCCTTCAGTTGACTCAGAAGGTAATCGTCCGGAAGGTCCTTAGCGTCCACGTTCGAGACTACGCATCTGATGGAGGGCCCTCCTTAGCCGTGCGGTAAGACGCGCGGCTACAAAGCAAGACCATGCTGTGGGTGGCTGGGTTCGATTCCCGGTGCCGGTCTAGACAATTTTCGAATTGGAAATTGTCTCGACTTCCTTGGGCATAAAAGTATCATCGTGTTTAGCCTCATGATATACGAATGCAGAAATGGTAACTTGGCTTAGAAACCTCGCAGTTAATAACTGTGGAAGTGCTAATTGAACACTAAGCTGCGAGGCGGCTCTGTCCCAGTGGGGGATGTAATGCCAATGAAGAAGAAGAAGAAGAAGATCTGATGGAGTTCAGTTGAGGGTGTTCGATTCCGTCACTCAGTTTGTCAATCTGCAGCAGCTTGTCAAACTGTTTCGAGCTGCGAACCTTGAGAGCGTACGAGGTTCCATCATTCTCCTTGTTCGCGCTTTCGATTGCTCCCCCGAGGAAAGCTTCGACAGAGAGGCGGAGAAGGAACGGGTTAGCCGGAAGTGGCGGACCATTCACACCTTGCAGTGTCGCAATCTCTAGTGGTCCAGATGAGTTTTTGGGGTCCATGTAATTCGGGAGTCTTTTCCCGATATAGTCACCGTTAATATGGTCGGTGACCGTGTCATTACTGGGGCCCCCTAGGTCCCCTAGAGTCTAGACAAAAGGGGTGGCCTCCGCCATGCTAAACCCTCGCGCACCGCCAACCGACTCGGGCGGATTTCAAAGCGTGCTCGTCAAATCGTTCGCAAAAAGTTCGACGCCGTAAAAATTGTACAGCGCAAAAGTTTTACTGTGGCGCTGCCGTTACTAGCGGCTTTCTCACTCGCGAATCAAAATGTCTACTCTCCCGCTGGGCAAGATTATACTGCACTGTTTTGACGCTTTACCGACCGTTCATCTCGCTCCCACCGCGCAAGTCACAATGACAACCACCCTTATAAGATGGTTCGTTTCACAGCGAAGGGTGTAGTTGGTCGCACTAGCGACTATGCGTCTCCATCACCCCGATGGGGTGGTTTTCACCCTTCGTGCTTACTCACGAATCAGCCACTATGCGTCTCCACCACCATGCGCTCCACCAGACCGAACAAAAAAAATCACTATGCGTCTCCACCACTTTTTTCCAGGCCGAACGGCTGAAGAAACAACGTCACTGGGACTCTTCAATGTCAAAAAAGAAAAACTCCGATTCACTGGAGGTCAAGCGTGTGCCCTCCTGCAGGGAGTGCACTTTGGAATCCAACTCAGTTTTTTCAAAGTCAAAACTTGGTCAATGCGATTGCACTGGATAGTGAAAAGCAGGCATTGCAATTTATCCCATCATTTGATCTTCTTAGCAAAGATAGGGGAACTGGAGGTAGAACGCCCACGTTAAGGAAAATGCCTGTTATATCAATGAAAACCGCCAGTTTAGCCAGTTTTCACCAGCGCAAACTGAAGAACTGCTTATCTGCTACTGATTTCCGATGACAGTTAGGGTTTCTTACCCCATTCCTGACCTAACTTGCGTACGACTGCATTATTTAATTGATATTTATTTTATTATTTTGTGGGCTATATAATACTGCATTGAGGATCACTTCTACTTAAAAATAGCTATTCGTGCTAAATATCGTTCAAAAAAGCTTTTATTTTATTTAAATTAACGAGGTGCAGCACTCATTTCAGTCATAGCGATTGCCATTGCGGCATACATAAAACCAGTTCCCGGCCTAAGCAAAATTTCACTCAATCTCTCAACATTTTACTCTCATTCTCTCTCGGGACGGTAGAAATTGCGACGTAAACAAAAATATGCACGTTCCACGACCACAAGATGCCAGATGGTATTATTCATAATCATTTTTATTTGGCTGAGAAGATATATTAACTCATCCAAATTTCTTCCAAATACTTAAAAACAATATTTTTTTCACCTTTTAAAATCGATATTTTTCACCGTTTGAAATCGAGAGAATTATAAATAACATGATAGCGCCAACGTATTAGACAGTTTTCCTATTAACGATGAAGAATCATTTTCATAATCCTGGCCTTTTGGCAGCACGGTGCGGCTAGAAGTTCTTGTGCCGAGGTGAATTTTTGTTCGGTTTGAGGATAAATTTTAAAATGTATTCTAATATGTTTAAATAAGTTCTAGTGAAACGAATAATTAGGAAGAATTGAAGCGCGTGTGTTTAGAATTATGATGTGGTGATTAACAGTTTTAAGCAATGGTTGTATCGAGCACTGTGACGATTGTCAGGTAAGTGTTTATTCGATTATACCGTTTTGTAAAAGTGGAAAGAATCACTCCGGCTCAGTGGTGTGGCATCGGAGAGCGAAATTTTGAAATCTACATTTTTATTTTATACAATTGGATCAATTAGGAGTAAAACAAGTGGTTGAAAAATATTGAGTATTGTGAAAAATAAATGGGAGACTTTTTAAAAATTATCAATCATGAACTTACGGCTTCCAAACAGTATAAATCATTAGTTTTCTGTGCAGTGAGCCGGGGACCGGGTCCATAGGCCCAAGTATTGATTTACCCTATCTAATTTATCATTTTATTTGACAGAAATTTGATTTTTAAAAAGCACCCACAAAAAAATGATTTTGAAACCATGCTGGCCTGGGTGAGATGCGCCAGGGGATGGTTTAACCCTGCCTTATGAATGTATAGGTAACAGTGATAGGAAGACTAAATGCCACCGAGCCAAAATTGTATCAAAACATGCCAAAATCAGAAATGCCTTGGTCCATGTGGAATGCGGATCCTTTCAATTTCGACCTCCTTGAGTTACTCCAGGCTGACTGTGCCTGCGAAGCTCAGGTGTTGGTCAACTTACCGTCGGGTAGTCGCTTTTTGATCCGGTGTAGCTTCTTCACATCTTGCTCCTTCAGTTGGCTCAGAAGGTAGTCGTCCGGAAGGTCCTTGGCGTCCACGTTCGAGACCACGCATCTGATGGAGTTCAGTTGAGGGTGTTCAATTACCGACACCTGTGTTCCATCACTCAGTTTTCAGCCGTCTAAGACGACGAGTCAAGTATGAGACACTGAAAACGACCACACAGTGGCGGTCGAAATACGTATCTGCAAAGATAACAAAATGTAGTGGAATTAAATGGAGAGTACTAAACTAGTCTTAGGCGGACGCAAAAATCATTTTTTTTGTGTATAATTAGAGTAAAATCATGAAAAAAAAATCATGAAAATAATCACAATGGGTATATTTAGCCTTATTCAAGGGAAGGGACGCACTATCCAGCTCTTCTTTAAGATGCCCGTCGCAGAACATGAGTGTCCTGGGACCTCCCCACCGCACGGAGAGGGTCTAGCCACGGTTAAATTCCACCTCTCTGCGAGGGGGAGAACCGGCCTGAATGGCCGAAAAGAAAAACCGTCGTACCTCCTGATCCCGTGGTCGGATCAGGGGCCTGTAGCATAATCGAAATTTTACTAATAATATTAGTAGAGTAGCTTGTAACTTGTATTTTTCTGTTGCATAATGAATCTACAAGTATGAAATTACAAGACTAATATTACAAGTAAACCGCACTAATAATATTAGTGGAATTTACAAGTAACTGTTGCATAAAGAAAATACAAGTAGAAATTATTAGCGTTGGCTTGTAGTTTCTTTTACAAGTATGAATGGTGCTGTAATTTAATTTACAAGTAGCTTTTATTTTATTATTTTAGCTGTGCAAAGTAATTATGCATCGTTTAATTGTTTTTAACGACTTAACAGAGAAAGAAGCTATTATTCTAGTTGCTTCAAATTACCATATAATGAAATACTGTGCACTAAGAATAAATATCTCGTTCCCATATAACACTGAGAATAATGAAAATTTTCAAATGACTTTGGATATAGTAGAAGTACTTTAAATGCTGACATCAAGTTAGCTAAAGATCATTAGCAATTATGCAGTACACAGAAACCCAAAACTACTCAAAAGTAAGTTGTTTTAGCTCAAATCCATACTTTGGACTAATAACCCAACTTTGAGTAAAATGAGTTTCCTAAAACTTAGTAGTTTAACTTAAAAACACATAAATAAAGTTAAAAAAAAGTTTAACTTAATCCACTTAAAACATATTAACCAAAGCTGAGTTTAGTTTACCCAAAGTTGACTTTATTCATCTCAAAATTGAGAATATATTAATTTACTGAAATTTGTATTATTGTATTATTGTACTAAACAATCTCGTTTAAGACCATGCATATTGCTTTATTTATGACAACAATCATGGGAAAGAAAGGAAAAACGGAAAAACTAACTAAATTCTGAGTAGAATTTATTGCGATATTCTCATCAGTTAGTATTTTGAACTAAAAAAGAAATCGTCCAAATTTCATAATCGAATTAGAAGCAAAATCCAAACCCGCATAAGTCTCACAATACACGTAAATTAAACCCGCTTTAAAAACACACAACAAACAAGTCTAGCGGTACGTTCACGTTAATTACAAATCGCCTTAATTAAAACTTAAGTCAATCCCAAAGACCACGTAAAAACGACTCCAGTGTGCATTACATTGGCTTGGTTAAAAATGTCAATACCATGAAGCCGGCTTAAACCGCGGAATCAATAAATTTACTGAGATAATAATTCGTGTTCCGTGCATACCTATCGCAGTCAAAATATATATTCTATCCACAAATTTGCAAACAAACGTAAACAAATCGTTTACCTCCGCAATGACAGTGAACTGTCGGATGAATTTTGACAGGTAAATGAACCTGACGGACTTGTAATTTCAACCTTACTAATAATACAAGTGCTAATATTATTAGTTGGCAAAATATTATTATGCGACGCAAATTACAAGTCTTCTATATATATAAAAACCAATCTATGTATGTATGTTCGCTAACTACTTCTGAACCACTTGGCCGATTTCAACCAAATTTGGTACAGACATTCTCTATCCTCAGAGGAAGTTAACAAAGGGGTGGGATGGTCATGTAGAAAAGGGGAGGGTGGTGGGAGGGTTTTGTTCAGAAAACGAACAATTCTGTGTAACTTTCAACTCCCAGGACCGATTTCAACCAAATTTGGTACAGACATTCTCTATCCTCAGAGGAAGTTAACAAAGGGGTGGGATGGTCATGTAGAAAAGGGGAGGGTGGTGGGAGGGTTTTGTTCAGAAAACGAACAATTCTGTGTAACTTTCAACTCCCAGGACCGATTTCAACCAAATTTGGTACAGACATTCTCTATCCTCAGAGGAAGTTAACAAAGGGTGGGATGGTCATGTAGAAAAGGGGAGGGTGGTGGGAGGGTTTTGTTCAGAAAACGAACAATTCTGTGTAACTTTCAACTCCCAGGACCGATTTCAACCAAATTTGGTACAGACATTCTCTATCCTCAGAGGAAGTTAGGAAGGGGGTGGGGTGGGGATGAGGAAAGGGGGGGGGGGTGGGGGGAGGGGTTTTGTTCAGAAAACGAACAATTCTGTGTAACTTTCAACTCCCAGGACCGATTTCAACCAAATTTGGTACAGACATTCTCTATCCTCAGAGGAAGTTAACAAAGGGGTGGGATGGTCATGTAGAAAAGGGGGAGGGGTGGTGGGAGGGGGTTTGTTCAGAAAACGGACAATTCTGTGTAACTTTCAACTCCCAGGACCGATTTCAACCAAATTTTGTACACATAGGCACTACGAGGAGGTAATCATAGGGGAGGGATTTGGGAAAGGGGAGGGTCTGGAGGAGGGGTTTTGTTTAGAAAACGGGCAATTCAAAGTAAATCATGAACCCCTGTACCGATTTCAACCAAATTTGGTACACACATTCTACATCATAAGGAAAAGATAACAAAGGGGATGGGATGGTCATTGGAAAAAGGGAGGGTATAGGGGAGGTGTTGTCTTTGGAAAACGAGCAACTCAGTGTAACTCCCAACCCCAGGACCGATTTCAATCAAATTTTGTACACATATTCACTATGAGGAGCCGATCGTACGGGAGGAAATTTGGATAAGGGGGTAGGGGTCTGAAGGAGGGGTATTGTTCAGAAAACGGGCAATTTAGTGTAACTTCTGAACCCCTGTACCGATTTCAACCAAATTTGGTACACACATTTTCTATCCCTAGGAGAAGATAACAAAGGGGTGAAATGGCCGTTGAGAAAAGAGGAAGGGTAAAGGGAAAGCGGTTGTCTTTAGAAAACGGGCAATTCAGTGTAACTCCTGACCCCAGGACCAATTCTAAGCAGATTAAATGATTAAATCATTCAACTCTATGATTAAAGATTATGATTAATGAATTATAATTTTTGAAAATGATGACTGATAATGATTAATGATTAAATTCATTTTGACAATAATTAACGATTATGAATAATAGATGAAAAAAACCGTTGGATTATGATTAACGATTACCGATCGTGATTAAATGTTGACACACTATGTGTATGGTTAATGATTAACGATCGATATGATTAATGATTGATGATTATGAATGATCAAATTGCATAGTGATCCATAATCGAGTAACCTTTATTCCAAATTTTAAAAGGTATGATAATTATATGATAATGATTCAAGATTAATAAATAAAAGCAAGGTATGCAATGATCCAATGTTCCAGCATAACTTCTGTACCCCTTGCCCGATTTCAACCAAATTTGGAACAAACATTCTTTTTCTTAAGAAGGCGAAGATGACAGGGATCGATCAACTCAACACTTCATCGAAATCATGGTTTGCCCAGAGAAAAGCAATGATTAAAGTGTTTCCTTCTGGACGGTAAATGTGATCATTTCTTTAAAAATAGACGTTTTCCGGAATAAGGCATCGGTGTATGTTTTTCCTTCTTTAGAAATAGACGTTTGCCCGGAATAAAGCGATTTTGGGTTTGATCCCATTTTCAAAATCAGTCAATGTTTTCAAATGTAATCTACCTTCTTTTAATCAAATGATGAAATATCAATAAGAAAACACAATTATCCTTTTGACCTATTCCAATTCCGATGGTGAAAAAAACTGCGAATTAAACTGGCAACTCCGAGCAAGGCCGGGTACATAAAGCTAGTACTTGTAATTTGTTGACTTGTAACTTGTAACTTGTAGCTAATATTATTAGTCTGATTATGCTACAGGGCCCAGATCGCGATTTGAAACGGGTCCTGACCGCGCTACCGAATATTAACCACCAAAGATCGGAAAATAGCACAATTCTTTCACCGAAAATGTCTCAATTGACTTCATTTGCAGTGGAAAAGACGTCCGCACACAAAGCCATTTACGTAATGTGTTACACAATCAAATGCATTATGTAGATGTGTTCGTGCATTAGCTGTCATGGCTGATTCTGATCGATTGTATCATATGCATATGAAGTCGATGAATAGATAATGAGTAGGTACGTTGTAATCGCGGCATTTATGCAATACCTGACGTACGGCAAAAACCCGGTACGTGGTAGGCCGTTCGTCCATAAATCTCGCCTGGTACTGCCCTACGAACTCTCTCGTAGTTAGTTTTAGTTTGTGGCATAACATTTGGGAGAGTACCTTGAAGGCGGCGTTCAGCAATGTGATTGTGCAGTAGTTGCTACTATCCACCTTCCAGCCACCCCTGCGGCAGAACACCATCCTTCCAAACTTTGCTAATTACCTAGTAGACTGGCCCAGGAAACAAAAACTTGGCGAATTCTTCACGATCTCGATCTTCCTGCTGGTGCTTTTTCCTTTTTCCGAAAAATCGAGTTTTGTCTGTACAGCGGGTTTGCCCTCGTACGGTGTTACAGTAATTTCGCCCGTGCTGCATTCTTCGCTTCCACTAACTGCTCACATTTGCCGTTGAACCTGTTGTTTCTCTGATCCAGGGACACTATGCCTAGTGCATCGGTTGCGGTGCTTCCAATGCAATGGTGGATCGAATATCTCTCCAATTTTCTTCAAGAGAAACTGCGCCTAGCTGCTCTTCCGTTGGAAGTGCCACTTCCAGCTGCTGCGCGTAGTCTTGTTAAGCCGTGTTGTACACCGTTGAGAGTTTTGATCGCAGGCATACTGCAACGAGGTAGTGGTCCGAGTAAATATTCACACTGTAATAAGTGCGGACGTTCGTGACGTCGGAGAAGAATTTATCTTCCATTCGAATATGGTCGATTTAATTTTCCGTTTCTTGATTAGGTGATCAAATTGCAAATGTGACTTCTGTAATACAGAATTTGGCCAATGAATCGCCTGCTTTGAGCGTGCTTACAGCGGCACAATAGGAGTTAACTTTCTGAAATCAGTATGGCGAAAGGCATCTAAGGTTCAATTTCTCAAAATTAAGCACCTTAATCGAAAAAATATTTGGTAGGCGTAGTAGCGGACACCATCCCTCATAACCGGTACCAAATAGTTTTTCATGAAAAGTTCCTAATTTTGAGAAAACCAGCGTTAGATGTCTTTCGCCATACAAATTCCTGGCGGTGAACTCATGCTGGCTATTTTGCGCATATACTATAGCGCCTGGATGTGGCTGCGGCGGGTAGAAAATCAGCCATTGCCAATAATTCATTAGAAATTTCCCAGCAAGGTGTGGCTTGGAATAGTAGCTGTTTTGAAATTTTAAACAGCTCCATACCAACCATTTAGTATACCTGACTGGTCCGCTCCTTCACTCCTTGCCTTGTTACGGGCAGACGTACTAAAACCATAAAAGTAGAAATTAATAAAGTTTGAAAGGAAACTTCCAAGTATAAGGGAATTTATTATTGTTTAAACGAACTGGAAAGACATTTTCCATGATCATCGAAAGTTTGATGTAGCCAATTCAATCTAACTTCATATAAACTTTTAATTGATATTTACATCTATTGTCATCGAATCCTACTCGCTCATTTATATGCAAATAATATATGTACATCGGAGCCCTTATTGCCTCTAACAGCCGCTATTTATAGCCCAATAAATTTCCGATGACGCCTATAAATTAATACCCGAAACCAATCCAACTCGCAGCTACACGAAGACATACAGGTCTCTAATCCCTGTGCCAATTTATTCGTCCTATAGCCATCTACAGTTGAACTCGTAACTCGATGCTCCATCGTGCACCTTGTTTGCCGAATGGGGAAGGTGTTTAGCAACAAACAATAAACACAAACTCTCTGGCGAACCGTTTTCCCTGAAGCTACCATTAATGGTCTGTATTTCACACAACAATCGTCGTCGTCGTCGTGCAGTGCGTGCGTGCAGCATCGTGACTCAGTTGGAATGCCAATTCAGAATGGTTCTGCCTAGGGCTGACGATCGGTGACAAACATTTTGATTAGCATTGTTTGCAGGGAAAACATGGAATTAGCTATGAACGGTAGGCATAGAGTGGGCTGTACGAATGCAGGAAGGTTGGGCGCACGTATTCACAGACGACGAGATTTGGAAGCTGTTAAGAAGGCAAGCTTCGGCATTTTTGTGCTGATGCTTGTTGATGAAAATTGTGTCAATCAATCTGAACGTATGAAATATCACACACCATGCTTAACCATGGGACCAGCATGATATTTTCTACGAATAACTCAGCAATTTAGGTGGAAATCGAACTAACACTCGGCCATAGATACGATGCGTTAAAGTTCCTGTCAGCAGTCAGCTACGCACAGCTACGAAGCCCACAATCATGCATTCAAAGGGATTTCCAAAGCTTGGTTCATGTTCATATTTGACATACTGTTCAATCAAACTTAAAGGAATCCCGCTGGAAAATTGTTAAGTTATTCTTGCGTTTCGAGTGGTACGTCTAAAATACCCAACGAGGTGTTGAAACTTGGCTGACAACTTTTGACGAGTCGAAGAAAACGTTGACGAGTGAAAAGCATTAGCCAGCACCAATGGTTTCGTCGTATTTCTTTGTAGAGAACGTTCGCTATAGAAAATATAAACATAGCACATATAATACCATTTACTTTGCTGTGTTTCGTTTGCTTATCGAAAAGTGGCGTAGTCGGTAGTTGTGGACCGATACGGCAGTAGCAAAATGGTCCCATCTGTGTAGGCTGGATCAAATGGGGGAGCAATTATCCCGAGCTGCTAAATTAAATTATCAAACCCTTAGCAGTATGACAAATTGACCTTGCCCGTGGAAGCCGGTCAGATTAGATGTTCTCGGAAAATGGGTCACGATTTAAAAGCTTTCATGATGAGGGGTGACTTGTTAATGTGTTAATGAACAATGTTCCTAAAGTAGCATCTCATTTTCAGCACAACTTTGTTTGTTTTGAAATTTCAAATTGCATAATTATCTGCTTCGATGGTTCCACATCCACTCGAATGCTCAGTGACTAACAAGTAAATTTGGGATGTTCTGTGGAAATTTGAATTGGTCCGTGACACTGTTTACCCTATTCTCGCTGCATCGATTTCTGCGAAGTGCTATTTTCGGTCCTATGCTGGGGCTCATATAGCGTGAAAAAAATGAATATTTTATTACTTTTTCTAGAGAGTATAATTCCCCACCATCAACAGCTACACTTACACACTTGCAACTGATCAAATATTCCACGAGTGGCAGGCTCTTGAAAGCATTGCGCTGTTTGTGCACGACTCGGCGCCTCTTCACATTGCAAAATTCCATCTAGGTGGTTCGTATTATGCCTGTGCCAGAATATAGGATTCTCCACTAGAGTTTGTATAGCTTTTCCGTGTGATGAAAGCCCACGCATCGCATTCTGATGATGGTAATGCCTTCACATGATGGGTACTTCGACCAACGTACGGCACAATCCCAAGTACGGGGCTGCTCATAACGAGGACCAACTGGGGCCGGACACTTAGGATCCCATGAAATTATTTATTTAGTTTTATTTTCTGTTTGCGTTCATGTGTCTCCTCCGCGAATCGGTATCGGAAAGACTGTACAAGTGCATGAATGCGACGCGCATTTAAAGCCTGCATTTTGTTCATTTTATTAGTCCACTTAAATCAAGTATGCGGGAGGCATAAAATGACACTAAGGTCATCCATCAGGTCATCATCAACACGTTTCAAAAAATAATAGAGGTTTCTTCTTAGGAAAGGGTTGTAACTATTCGTTTTATTATGCGTGCCAAAATGAATATAAAGATCCGAAGCTATCAAGGACTGTTTTGTAATAGTTGGATATTATGCTTCTTGCAGAAATGCGAATTGTATCAAAGTTGAATGAATCTGTATTGGGATTGCAATCGTCCAAGGTTCCCCGGGAAGCCTGCAGAAGTACACAATTCATTTTAAACTCAAAAACTTACTATCGAACGATTCTTTTTTCATCGAAAAGCAAATTATGGGCGGGCAGCCAACTTGCTAACATTATCCACGGGCTGGTGGATGGCGTGGTCTACACTGCATTCCAGTTTCGATGCGTTGCATCCAATAGTCCGGTCCGCTGATTATCATGGCCCGTTTACATATTCGCTAATTCTATCGGACAATACATTATCCGAAAATACTAGCACCTAATAAGTATGATGTAAACAGACATCATCATCTGCTAATAGACGTTCACATTGAATGCCATTTTGCTGCTTATTTTTTCGGATAGTGAACAGTCCGAATTTTTAAAAAATAGAAAAATAGAAAACATCATTTTGAGAAAAAAAATCATGTCTTCGGACGCAAAAATGGACATAAAATCTTGCACCAAAGGCCCCAGATTTAAACAAAGAAAAAATTGGAGGTTGTACACAAGACACGACCGCTCGACGTAAACTACGTAAAACCAAATACACCCAGTTTTTTTTTTACACGATTTGGTTTTAGTCGTTTGGGACCTTCAGCGCCAACGAAACAATGAGTTAACCCCACCAAAAAATTCACAAAAAATCAAAGAAAATTCAGGGGGTATTTAAAAACCAGTGAAAGTTCAGGTTTACCGAGAAATTAATGAATTCCAACCGTGTAAAAAAAACCTGGGTGTATAGTACACTGAACCAACTATTCCGCTCTATATAGAAGAGAAGGAACCATCCCACGACAATACTACCCAGCTTTAGCAGCATCTCCCACTCTATGAAGGAGTAGGGACTCCACTGTCTAGCGGCTGGGCCACCCCATTCATACATCCCAGTTCAATAATAGATAATACCCTAAAAGTAGGCAATTACCAAGGATTGGAACGCGCTGTATAGGGGATGCATGATGCATGAAATAAATAAAATTTTCAATAGTTTAGCGTTGATAATCAATAGTTTCAGTACTACTGGCAAATTGGTGGAAAGTTTACGAATCGATTGATATATAAATCATTAAAATCCATTGAAAGATAAAGGACCTATTGATGTTACAAATCTTACATGATTTCGTGACGGTCTCCAGTTTTGAAATTCTCATTTGACACCCTGTATCAGAGTCTTCCCCTTAGACGTAGTTTACGTCAAAACGGCTAAGTACGGAGACAAAAACAATAATTGTGTAGAATACCACGAATGAACCGTTTTTTGGTTATGATGTCAGCCAACTTTGAAAACAAAGGCAGCAGGGACTGTGGGGGGCTGTTTATACCATCTCTAAATCCGACCACTCCCTCGTTGCAGTATGCCTGGGATCAAAACTCTCGACGGTGTACAACACGCGTCGAACAGCGTCTCTTGAAGATAGCTGGAGAGATATCCGATCCGCCATTGGTAGCACCGCAACCATTGCACTTGGCACGGTGCCCCCGGATCAGAGAAACGATTGGCATGACGGCGAATGTGAGCTGTTAGTAGAAGAGAAGAATGCAGTATGGGCGAGATTGCTGCAACACCGCACGAGAGGAACGAGGGGCAACCGCAACCAGGGCGGGAACAGACAAAATTCGATTTTTCGGAGCACCAGCACCAGCAGGAAGATCGAGACCGTGAAGAGACGGAGCAACTGTCCCGCGCTAATTACACACGAAAGTTCTATGAGAAGTTAAACCGTTCACGTAAGGGCCACGTGCCACAGCCTGATATGTGTAAGGACATAAACGGGAACCTTCTTATGAACGAGCTTGAGGTGATCCAAACGTGGCGGCAGCACTACGAAGAACACCTGAATGGCGATGTGGCAGATGAAGATGGCGGTATGGTGATGGACCTGGGAGATCGCGCGCAGGACGTTGTTACCGTCCACGATAACAATGGACCATTTATTCAGCCACTCGCTTCTATGAACAATAAGTTAAATTAACCCAAAATAGAAACCCCTTCAGAATTTTCAAAAAAACTAAACCTACTAAAAAAAACCAAATCGGCTCTGGGCTCTATCAAGGGCGAAATCTCCATCTAGACCCCACTAGTTCCGGGGCGAAGAACGAAAAAAAAGCCGAACATAGAAATACGGGCGGAGGAGATTCAAGAGGAGAACGATTCAAGAGGAGAACGATTCAGAACGTGAACGACGTCAGACGTGCTTCAACGACGGAAAAACGACGGTTGGTGAATTTTGATCATCGTTTTCCTTGGCCGTGACAATTTCGGTGAAGTGCGCGTGTTCAATACGATAGTAAGATCGACGAAGTGCCCGGAAAGGTTGCCCTAGTGTTTCTTGCACCTGGAAGACGGTGAAATTCGGTGTTTTTTACGGCCATCTCTGGCGAAGTGGAAAACCACGTGCCGGCACAATTTTAAAACCAAACCCAACCCAGCTTCTGGCCTGCCGAATCCAGTCCGGCTTCAGGCCTGCCGAATCCACTCCGGCTTCAGGCCTGCCGAATCCACCTCCAGGAGGCCCGGAGATACCAATCCCGCCGACCGAACGTAAGAAGGAAATATCATCGTGTCCAACCTATCAAGCACCACCGAAGGAAGTCTTGCAGCAAGTGCCAAACCCATCCTCGCTCGGAGGCCCGGAACCGTGGATCCTGGAAGCAAAGTGCCCGAAACCACCGAACCCACACCCACGTGGATTTCAGCGAAAAGTGTCCCCTCCTCGTTCGAAAGCCCCGAAAGGTGGGTCCACGAAGCTACACGTCCGAACCCTTAATAGCTCAGACCCGGTGTCGACCCGAGCCTGCCCCGCTGGGCCGAGAAGCCGACCAGTTCTCTTCGTCGGTTACGTATCCCAGGCTCACCTGAAGAGCACTAGCAGCGGCCAAAGTGACGTCAGTGTTGGGTGCATTCGCCAAGTCCCAATTATTCTCGGGCCATCGAAGGTATGTACGGACCAGATTTCGTACCTCCGTCATGTGGCGTAAATCAAGCATGCCACTATGGGCCCCAGCCAACCAATCGGCCGAATCAGCTATACTAACCGTTACTAACCCTATTCAAATGAACTAAAACTAACCTTCTTATACTAACATGAGCTTTCAATAAAAAAAGACAAGTAAAATGTATTCACGCTTTTCTTATTCGCTCATAAAGTGCATGACTGTCCGTTGGTCCCAAAGGTCTTCCTCTGTCCGCTTCGTGGTTGTGTGTCCCTTCGAGCCGGTTAATCGTCGACCCTGAGCAATAGAGGTGAGCTAGTTAGGGGCGTAAGGACGTCCACTGCCCAGACGTAGGGACGTCACAAGCAGTTACAATTGGCGATCCAACTAAATAGTAAAATTTTCTTCAACCAGTGGCGAAAATTTTTTTACCTGCTCGGGGAGACTCACGATACTCTTCTTTGATTGATCGTGAAGACTTCTTAGTGACGTCGGTACAGAAGACTATTGGGGAAACGGCTAAGGTTTGTTTGATCCTTTGTGGTGCTCTTACCAGTCCGAGTCACTCTACCAGTGAGCTTGTGAATTCTATTGAATTGCTTCGTTTTTCTTATTAGATTAAGTATTTTGTATTATATTTACTATTTTTCGCTTTATGAATTTCAATGAATTAGTAGACTATAAGTTGTAAATATTTAGAAGATAAGGCAATTTAGGATTAGGGTTTCTTGCGAATTTACAATACGTTGAATTGGTCTAAAGTGAATTAGAAATGGCTCAATCAGTCGAGTGCGTAGAAGTGAGAGAGGAAAATCTGCCGAAGTTGATTTTTGATATTCGCGTGGATCACCTCAATGAGGATGAATTGGATTTCGAGTTGGAGATACGGGAAATTGTTTTTGAGGATGGCGAATCAATGTCGAGGAAGCGGCGCGCTTTAAGAGAAAGAATAAAATTAGAAAAATTACAAGGTATGGAAGAATACTCGTGGAAGCGAGAGCCGAACAGTGAGCTTACGGCGTGTGATAGCAAAATGCAGGAGATTGAGAATACAATACAGGATTCTCACAGGGCTGTGCCCCCGAGATGTCAGTCTTCCTTGATACATCTGGGTAATCGAGTCAAGTTGTTGAAAAGATTTGTTGAGCCGGATAAAATTACTCATTTGGAGGAAATGCAAGAAAGGGTTATGACGTATTTAAGGGATTGTTTTTATCAGAAGCGCCAAGAGGAGGATATTGGTCTTAAAAGACTGTTCACCGAGTCCAGCCGTCCTTCATTGAAACAGGCTCAATCCGATACCATTGCTAAAGTTGATGAAGATCTTTTAGGTTCACTCCAAAGGTTAGGTTTATTAAATTCAGAAAATACGGAAGCCGAAGGTCTGAAACAAGGTATGTTGATGTTGGAGCACGAGCTTTACTTGTTGCGTAAATTCAAAGAGAAATATTCGCTTAATCCGAATCATTCTATAAGCATGGAAGCTACCGCTGAACAGTCGCCGTCGACTTATACAGGGACAATACCGAAACATACTCATCCACGAGTTGCATCCGTTGCGACACAGGGAGTAAGTTTCTCTAAACCTGCTGCATCATCTCAGTACGTCGCTTCAGTAATTACGAATCCCAATCTCCAGGGTTGGAGTAAGAATCGAGGGGGGATGTTTTCCATAAACCCGGAACGGTACGAGACTCCTCGTAGCAATACTGGTGAGTACCCAATGATCAATACGTTTACCCATTCAATCTCGTCGAATCAGGCGCCTAGAATGGCCTCAACAATTAGTTTTGGCGCAGGATACAACTGCTCACCGACAACATCGATTGACGTCACTGCCCCGACAATGGGTGCTTCTGTTCAATCGATACTAACGCCAACCCTCTCCACATCAAGTAATTTGATGCCAACTCATTCTAGATTATCAAATGAAGGATGGAAAATGGTTCCATGTGGGTGGAGCGAAAGGGTTTACAACCCAAGTAGTTCAGCCCCATCGCAGAATTTCGCGGATAGTTTTAGGAGAGTGGCGAATCCCAGCATCTTGCCAAATCCAAGTATGAATGTAATGACAGGTTTACCTACCGGAAGTATACCAGCTTCTGAGGCAACATTATTGCCAATGCAATCTGCAGGACCTATGGGTACTGGAGGATATCTGCGGACGAATCCGTCTCCGAGTACTGGAGATGATGTCCCACGATGGAATTATAATCGTAAATCCCTACCGGTTTCAAAATGGAAATTATCCAAATATGCCGGCACCGACCAGGGTTTGAAGCTTAATGAATATCTACATCTAGTCTCTCAGTTATCCCTCTCTGAAAATGTTTCTGAAAGTGAGCTCTTTGACTCCGCGTTTCATCTCTTCTCCGGGCCAGCACTAAACTGGTACATGTCCATGAGGTCAAACGGACGTTTGGCAAATTGGGCGCACTTGGTCGGGGAACTTCGTAAAGCATTTGTACATCCCGAGCTTGACTCTCTTGTACGGGCCAGGATATACCAAAGAAGGCATGCTCGGAACGAAACATTTCAAGAGTTTTACTATGAAATGGAAAGTATGTTCCGATCTATGTGCAACCCGATGAGTGAATTTGAGAAGTTAGAGGTCCTTCGAAGAAACATGCGTTCGGATTATAAAAAGGCTTTACTTTGGAAACCCATAGCTAATCTTTCGGAACTGCTCGAAGCAGGTCATTTAATTGACGCGTCGAACTTCTCACTATTCTCAAAAATGTTCGACACTGACAAGACGGCTAATGTCATGTCGGTGGAGAATTATAATCGAGAAGGTAAGAAACTAGCTTCTCGACAAACTCCAAACTTCAAACCACCGGAGAAAATATATTCTAAGGACAGAGATAAGCCTCAGCACAAGAAAGAGTCAGTGGCAAGAAACGATGCTAAACCAACACCAAATAATAACCAATTCGGCAAGGCAGAAAACCCTATGGAGGGAAGTTCGAGACCGAAAAGGACCTTGGATTATTTGGTGGAAGGTTATAGACCACCCCGAGACCACGAATGCTTATATTGCCGACAATCCAACCACTCATTGGAACAATGTCGCAGCAATAAAGGTTTGATCTGCCTAGTTTGCGGCTTTAAAGGATTCGAGACACAACATTGTCCATATTGCAAAAAAAACGGACTCCAGGCGGTCGAAAATCGCCGATCGTCGAACCCACACCCGAGCGCGTAAATACTTTTCCCTTAGGGACAACCCCTTCTGACTGTTGGGAACCAGTTCCAGAAGAGGCATACAGTGCAGATTCCCAAGAATCCTTGACAGTTTCGTTGTCGCGTCAACATGACAACCGACCTTACGCAGACATAAAAATATATGGCATACCGGTTAAGGGGCTTCTCGATTCAGGAAGCCAGTTAACTCTAATAAGCGAGAATATCTTTAAAAGAATGAACGGCACCAAACTACAACCCTTGAAACAAGTCACCAAAGTACTGACAGCCAATGGGTCGGAGCTAGCGGTGATTGGACAGTTGCTGATTCCCTTCAACTTTCAGGGAAAGTTGAAAATTATACCCACTCTAGTGGTACGACAACTATCGTCCAACTGCATTCTGGGTATGGATTTTTGGCAGAAATTCCGAATTCGGCCCACTGTGCAAGAGTGTGCACTCGTGAATTATGAATCTGCCCTACATGAGAACCCACCCCTTACATTCACGTCGACTGAGGAAGGTCAACTAGAAGAGGCAAAACGCCTGTTCAAGGTTGCCACACCAGAAGCACTATCATTAACTCCATTAACTGAACATCGCATTCAGATATCTGAAGAATGGAGACACAAGCCACCGGTACGCCAGTATCCGTACCCTTTATCTCCCAAGGTACAGGAGAAGGTTGCCACTGAACTAGAGCGAATGCTTAAATTAGGCATTATAGAAAGAGCCCACTCAGATTGGTCGTCAAATATAGTACCAGTAATCAAACCCTCGGGCAAAGTACGCCTGTGCTTAGACGCTCGAAAGGTAAACGAGCGCACAGTTCGGGACGCCTACCCGTTACCTCACCCTGGACGAATCCTGGGTCAGCTGCCTAAGGCTCAGTACCTAAGCACGATTGACCTGTCCGAAGCCTTTCTTCAGATCCCACTGGAGAAAAGATCTCGTCGATATACTGCTTTCAGTATACAGGGAAAAGGTATGTTCCAATTCACCAGGCTCCCCTTCGGGCTGGTCAACAGTCCTGCGTCTCTGGCCAGACTCATGGACCGCATTCTGGGGCATGGTGAATTGGAACCGAACGTCTTCGTGTACCTAGATGACATAGTCATCGTCACGGAGACGTTCGAAGAACACATCCGATTACTTCGAGAGATCGCTCGACGCCTATCAGAGGCAAACTTAACGATCAACCTAGAGAAATCGAAATTCGGCGTTAGTGAGTTGCCATTCCTAGGGTATCTGCTTTCTACCGCTGGCCTTCGTCCAAATCCGGAAAAGATTCAGGCCATAGTGGATTACGAAAGGCCAACGACGGTAACAAAACTGCGTAGATTCCTAGGAATGGCTAACTATTATCGTCGTTTTATCGATGATTTTAGTGGGGTCACCTCTGCTCTCTCGGACCTTTTGAAAACCAAATCGAAAATCCTTGGTTGGAATCAGGCAGCCGAAGAGGCTTTCGTTAATATAAAAGAGAAGTTGATTTCGGCTCCCATATTATCTCCACCAGATTTCAACTTAGAGTTTAATATTCAAACCGATGCCAGCGACGTGGCGGTGGCCGGAGTGCTAACCCAAACCCAGGATGGTCAGGAGAGAGTTATAGCCTACTTCTCTCATAAGATGACAACTCCACAGAGGAATTATCATGCGTGTGAGAAAGAGGCATTAGCTGCTCTCCTGTCCATCGAGGCATTTAGGGGCTATATAGAGGGGTCCCATTTTACACTAATAACGGACTCCTCTGCGTTAACACATTTAATGACGGCAAAATGGAAGGCAGCTTCCCGATGTAGCCGGTGGTGCTTAGAACTACAACATCACAATATAACAATCCTTCATAGAAAGGGCAAAGAAAATATAGTCGCCGACGCGATATCACGGAGTGTTTCCTTAGTCACTGCCGTTGATTCTGTCGAAAACGAGCGACCAAATATAGCTACTAAGGTCTCGGAAATTGATCCTGTTGACCCTGCTTTGAAATGGTATGAGGATCTTATGGACAAAGTCGTTGAGAAACCAACGGAATACATTGACTTTCAAATACGGAACGGCAAGTTATACAAATTTCTATCCTCACCTGGTTCTGTACAGGACAATCGTTTTGATTGGAAGGAAATTCCCTCTCCTAAGGATCGACAGGAGATAATCGTGAGGCACCACGATGAGTCTATGCACTTAGGAATAGACAAGACTTTGTCTCGCATTCGCCAACATTATTTTTGGCCTCGAATGGTCATTCAAGTGCGAGAGCACATTCAAAAGTGCACTATTTGTAAGGAGACGAAGGCATCTACTACTGCCCTAGCTCCACCACTGGGGGAGCAACGGATCACATCACGCCCATGGCAGATAATAGCATTGGACTATATCGGTCCGTTGCCCCGAAGCAAAAAACAAAATCAATTCATATTATCCATTGTGGACCTATTCAGCAAATGGATAATGTTAGTACCTTGTCGAAGAATAGATAGCGTCTCACTGTGTGCCCACCTTCGAGATCAGTGGTTCTTCCGTAACTCGGTACCGGAGGTGGTGATCACCGACAATGCTACGTGCTTCCTGTCACACGAGTTTAGGAATTTACTTCAAAGGTTTGATGTAAGGCATTGGTTGAATGCCAAGTACCACTCGCAAGCAAACCCGGTGGAGCGAGTGCATCGTACGATAAATGCTGCTATACGCAGTTACGTACGAGAGGATCAAAGACTGTGGGATGTAAAATTGTCCGAAATAGAGACAGTGCTAAATACTTCCATTCATTCCGCCACAGACCTCACCCCCTTCTTTACCACTCACGGTTACGAGATGGTATCTAAAGGTTCCGACCATCATCTGCTCGATTCAGAAGAAGTGCTTTCTGCTGAGGATAGGGCCACTAAACAAAACGAACTCTATGGGAAAATCTGTGACTTGGTGAAGAGCAATCTCACCAAGGCGCATCAGGAGTGTCGTAAGCGATACGAGCTCCGTCATCGTAAGTTCAGCAAACCACTTCAGGTGGGGCAGCTCGTATTCCGTCGGAACATGAAGCTGTCCAGTGCTGTGGACCATTACAACGCAAAGTATGGTCCCCAATATCTACCTGCGAGGGTCACAAGGCTGAAAGGCTCGTCGTCCTACGAGTTAGAGGACCTCGACGGAAAACCATTGGGTGTCTGGCCAGCCACTCATTTAAAACCAGGGTAAGCCGAACTGTTCTCCAGGGTAAATTCAACGAACTTTCACCATTTCGTTGAAATTCGCTAGTTTCACTGTCTCAGGTTCCGCTTAAGCAAAAATAGGACATTTGCATACTTTCGGAAAATTGCTTCCTCCCCAACGACGATGAGCTGTCACTGATTTTGTTTATATTTGGATTTTCGTCTGTTCGCTTCAACCATACAACCTGAAGTAGGCTGCAATGTTGAAGGCGAAAATCAACTGTGACTAAAGCCCCGTGCGCTTAAATTGTCACGCAGAAAAAAATCAAATTGAACCTACACCCAATCTACTTGCTTGTCTGTTCCTTTCAAATGGACAAGAAATAAGAAAAAAAAACTATTATTAGCATAAAGCATAAATGCACTCGAGACGACAAGAGGCTCGGTGAACAGAAACACAAACCTTAAGATAGAACTCATCTTCTGGAGATTAGATACTCAGACCATTATAGGTGGGTAGAAATAAGATAGGATAGTAAATGATAGAGCTTGAATGAACGAGATGGGCCCAATGAATGATGAAGAATGAATCAAATGAATGAGAATCCTTATATTAGCTAGTATAGGAATTACGCAGAAGAAAGTCAATTTGTTTCTTCGAAAAATAGGAACGGGAAAATAAAATTATGTTTCCTAAAAATAGATCTTCGAATAGATCATAATCACAAAAGCGAAAAATAGTAGAAAACACTTGTTTCGCGAATGAAAAGCCAATGTAATAAGCAATGTCAGTAGAGTTTATAGTTCAAAAGGGGGTGAATGCAAACGGGTACGAGAGTGTAAGTAAGTTATGATCCGAACCAGCGTCTTTCTGTGATAATTTTGTGCATTCATCAAAAGGAATCATCTTTCGATCATGATTTGAAAGTAAGAAACTGCGTAGCAAAAAAAAAATTAAGACCTAGAAAGCCTTAATTTTTTCCCCACAGAGGGGATAATTGTTACCGTCCACGATAACAATGGACCATTTATTCAGCCACTCGCTTCTATGAACAATAAGTTAAATTAACCCAAAATAGAAACCCCTTCAGAATTTTCAAAAAAACTAAACCTACTAAAAAAAACCAAATCGGCTCTGGGCTCTATCAAGGGCGAAATCTCCATCTAGACCCCACTAGTTCCGGGGCGAAGAACGA
Organism: Armigeres subalbatus; assembly: GCF_024139115.2. NCBI lineage: Eukaryota > Metazoa > Arthropoda > Insecta > Diptera > Culicidae > Armigeres > Armigeres subalbatus. The sequence continues at coordinate 215,304,940 of NC_085141.1, read as the reverse complement.
AGAAAAGCCGAACATAGAAATACGGGCGGAGGAGATTCAAGAGGAGAACGATTCAGGGGGAGAACGATTCAGAACGTGAACGACGTCAGACGTGCTTCAACGACGGAAAAACGACGGTTGGTGAATTTTGATCATCGTTTTCCTTGGCCGTGACAATTTCGGTGAAGTGCGCGTGTTCAATACGATAGTAAGATCGACGAAGTGCCCGGAAAGGTTGCCCTAGTGTTTCTTGCACCTGGAAGACGGTGAAATTCGGTGTTTTTGGACGGCCATCTCTGGCGAAGTGGAAAACCACGTGCCGGCACAATTTTAAAACCAAACCCAACCCAGCTTCTGGCCTGCCGAATCCAGTCCGGCTTCAGGCCTGCCGAATCCACTCCGGCTTCAGGCCTGCCGAATCCACCTCCAGGAGGCCCGGAGATACCAATCCCGCCGACCGAACGTAAGAAGGAAATATCATCGTGTCCAACCTATCAAGCACCACCGAAGGAAGTCTTGCAGCAAGTGCCAAACCCATCCTCGCTCGGAGGCCCGGAACCGTGGATCCTGGAAGCAAAGTGCCCGAAACCACCGAACCCACACCCACGTGGATTTCAGCGAAAAGTGTCCCTCCTCGTTCGAAAGCCCCGAAAGGTGGGTCCACGAAGCTACACGTCCGAACCCTTAATAGCTCAGACCCGGTGTCGACCTGAGCCTGCCCTGCTGGGCCGAGAAGCCGACCAGTTCTCTTCGTCGGTTACGTATCCCAGGCTCACCTGAAGAGCACTAGCAGCGGCCAAAGTGACGTCAGTGTTGGGTGCATTCGCCAAGTCCCAATTATTCTCGGGCCATCGAAGGTATGTACGGACCAGATTTCGTACCTCCGTCATGTGGCGTAAATCAAGCATGCCACTATGGGCCCCAGCCCACCAATCGGCCGAATCAGCTATACTAACCGTTACTAACCCTATTCAAATGAACTAAAACTAACCTTCTTATACTAACATGAGCTTTCAATAAAAAAAGACAAGTAAAATGTATCCACAAGCTTTTCTTATTCGCTCATAAAGTGCATGACTGTCCGTTGGTCCTTAAAGGTCTTCCTCTGTCCGCTTCGTGGTTGTGTGTCCCTTCGAGCCGGTTAATCGTCGACCCTGAGCAATAGAGGTGAGCTAGTTAGCGGCGTAAGGACGTCCACTGCCCAGACGTAGGGACGTCACAAGCAGTTACAACGTAATTTTACCGGCTCCGGATCTCCAGGAGATCCAGGAGGAGATTGGCCGTCTGAAGAACAACAAACCCCCAAGGGTTGACCAACTACCAGGAGAGCTACTTAAACACGGTGGTGAGGCACTGGCTAGAGCGCTGCACTGGGTCATTACCACCAAGACTTGAGAGAAGAAGGGTTTGCCGCAGGAGTGGATGGAGGGTGTCGTGTGTCCCATCTATAAAAAGGGCGATAAGCTGGATTGTAGCAACTACCGCGCAATCACAATTACAAACGCCGCCTACAAGGTACTCTCCCAAATTTTATGCCGTAGACTAGCACCAATTTCAAGAGAGTTCGTGGGACAGTACCAGGCGGGTTTCATGGGCGAACGCTCCACCACGAACCAGGTGTATGCCATTCGCCAAGTGTTACAGAAATGCCGCGAATACAACGTACTCACACATCATCTATTCATCGCCTTCAAAGCCGCATATGATACAATCGATTGAGACCAGCTTTGGCAGCTAATGCACGAACACGGATATCCGGATAAACTGACACGGTTGATCAAGGCGACGACGGATCGGGTGATGTGCGTAGCTCGAGTTTCAGGGCATTCTCGAGTTCCTTTGAAATACGCAGAGAGTTACGGCAAAGCAATGGAGGGGGAATCTGCTCAACAGACATCCTGGGTTGTCCAGGAAGTGCGGGGTTAGGGACCACCTCCAACAGCAAACGAGGGAGGCAGGACTACATCCCCGACCCGCTCAACCGTTTCCATTGCATAACATAGTTTGCATTTATTTTTAGAACTAATATTTGAACCGGTGCCAACGAAAGTGGTACTTATCACATTAAGTAAATCTTATAGGAGACGTATTTTCCCAAAAGCTTTGACCGGATTCAGAGGTCAAATTGTAGAGAGTTATGGACAATACAATAAAAAATGGACAGTTCTAGTTTAATTGAGGTGCCTATTAAAATTTCAGCCAAAACGAATCATCACGAATCCACACTTTGAATCGAGACACGATGAAAATGCATGAAAATTATACTTGCCCCATACTTATTATTGTGACTTCTCTATTTCGGGGACTTGCCCCGTTGTAAAAAAAAACAACCTTTGCGGAAAAACGCACAAACGCATAACTGAATCTGCAGAACGCAAATCAGTCATTAAATAAAGCAATGTCCACTTAGAATCCGGAATCATTTATTGTATTGCAGCGGCACGGAAAGTGACCGCTGCAATAATTCTTTTACAGCGGTTTCTCTACCAAGACGCCCACTTGCTGTGGTATAAATTTCACGAAGTTTCGTGCAGCGTAACAAAAATTATTACAGATGGAAGCCGAAAGGAGAAAAAAAAGTCTGCACACCCACGTTGATAATCCTGTCATCGACGATGGAACCTACGTCAAAATGGATTTCGGACAGCTTCCTAGCCAAAAATTCTACATGGTGACGGCACGAGGAGTAGTTCCTGCGAAGTTTAAGTTTGCTTTTTGGACAAACTTGCAAAAAAACGGATGATTTTGGCAAGGGATATGCAACTGTGGGGCATAGATCTAAGTGTTTGTGACGAATAAGACGATGGACTCGAAGCTGTACAAGGAGGAATGTCTCAAAAAACCGCGGTCGCGAAACCATAAAGCCCATAAAGGTCCCGTGAAGTTTTGGCCAGATTTGGCGAGTTGCCAGTACAGCCGGGAAGTCATCCAGTGGTACCGCGATAATAACGAAGATTTCATCGATAAAAACATAAATCCACGCAACTGCCCACAGCTCCGGCCCATCGAGACATTTTGGGCAGTAATGAAGCGGAAGCTTGAGAAAAGTGGAAAAAGTGGAAAACAGCTCGGGACGCGACTCAGATGACCAAAATGTGGAACAAATGTGCCAAGGAAGTTGACTCCGGAGGTGTGCAACTTTTGATGCGAGGAATCAAGAAGAAGGTGCGAATTTTCACTAGAAACACGAAGAAATTATTTGCATCAATAATTTTTCCTTCCAGTACAGTGAATTACCCTTGTTTTGATGTATTAACCTTATTTGTACGTCAATCCGTTACTGAGATACAGATGATTTTATTATTCCGGATTCTAAATGGACATAGCTTTAAGGCAATACAAATTTAACAAAGAGTAAATTTGGCACCAGTTTTAAATTTCATTTGACCGCTGCTGATTTCCATGAAAATACTTAGTTCACAGACAAATAGAGAGCTGTACAATATATCATGCTGTTAGAAGGTAACATTAATAAGACTAAAAGTCATATCCTGCTAGAGTTTTTTTCCTAAGCAATGGAGGGGGAATCTGCTCAACAGACATCTCGGGTTGTCCAGGAAGTGCGGGGTTCCCTTCAACAACGAAGGAGGCAGGGCTGCATCCCCGACCCGCTAAACCGATTCCATTGCCACCAAGCCCATCGGCCCTTCGATACAACCAGAAAGTAATGCTTCGAAGGGGGGCCAATGCACAACGCACCCTCGATGTTAGCTGCGAGTCCTTGCAGAATCGAACATCGTACTCACTTTTTTAGAAGCACACTATGTGCCAGCGCATTGCCGGCTTTCCAGGTGGCCTCACCACGACCTATATCCTCGAAAGGTAGGACATCGTCGACATCGCGCCTGCTTCCCTCTGCACGACTGGTATCAAGAATGATGATGCCGCGTGCACCCCAAATTGCCCTCTCTGCGATAGGGCCTATTCGCCAGCACGCAGAGGGACTTGCCGACGCGGTGCCTGCGCCTGCCCCAGCCTTGACGAGGACCCCTTTCCGTCCTCGGACTCGGAACCCGCCCGGTTGACCGACGCCGCGAAAGCGACGATACCATGTTGTTTTTTGCGCGGCCACTTGCTCGATTAAAGGATCGAGTTTGACCACAGGGCATGACCACCGGTACCCTTGGACTACCCCTTATTTGCGCCTGAACTAGCCATCCATGAGTCCACACGCCACCTTCTGTGTAGCTCCGAGACGATTTGGACGATAGCCGATAAAGCGGCGTTCCAGCCAACTTCATCTTTACACATCCTCCGAATTAGGTTGTCCGGGGTAGTGTCAAGACCACATGTGGTCACGCATTGCGCGAAAACGTGGGCACACGAACAACGCGTTTTCTGCCGTTCTCCTCTAAACCTGCGCACACCGGAAACTCGGGCGAGGCCGAGCAAGCCAGCTGCGTTACCTGCACTGTGATTTTGCTTCCCGCTAAAAAGCAGGGCATTTCGAACCCCCCTGGGGTGCTTGCTGTTCACAGCTTTGCAAACAATTGGGAGGGTTCATGCAGCACTGTGCCTTATGTCCCTCCAATCCGCAGCGTCGGCAGAGATTGCTTCTGTCAGGGCCTTTGCAGTCCCATTGCTTGTGCCCCGGTTCCAGGCACTTGAAGCAAACTACGGGTTGCTCGTATATGCCCACAGGGCACACCGACCATCCCACCTTGACGCTCCCTAACTTGACTACCTTGGAGGCGTCCCCTGCAGATAGCCGAACCAATGCTACATGTCCCTGCCGGACCTTTCCGTAGCCGAACGGCTGCGGTGGGCGTCTCCACATCACACTGTCGCTGCAGTGCCGTGACGAGCTCTTCGACTTCGGTGATCTCGTCCAGGTCTTTAACCCTTAGATTCACCTCCATCGTGATTGCCCTCACCTTCACCGTCTCGCCTAGGACTTCCTTCGCCAATTTCTTATAGGCGGCGCCCTTTTGCGAGATGCCCCGCTTTAGCTCGAGGATCATCTCGCCCGTCCGGGTACGTCTTATTTGACGTACGTCGGCGCCGAGTTCACCGAGCTTGACGTCACTCCCTATCGCCTTCAAGACATCCGAGTACTTAGCCTCGTCCGTCTTGGTGACTAGGGCATCGTCCCTGGAACGATTGGCGCTTACCCTAGACTTCTTGCTACCCTCATTCGCCTGAGTCTTCTTTTCGGCCGTCTTCGGTTTCCTCTTGTTCTTGACCAAGGTCCAAGAGGCGTCATCCCCCTCTATTTCCCTGGTCTGGTGCGGCTGAGAGCTCTCAGCCTGCCGTAACCCCTTACTATCGTCTTTCCTGTGTGGACGGACCTTTGCAGGTCCTTCCTCTCCCGGTTTTGGAGGTACCTGGCCGGGGCTCAGCTTCCCAGCCCCAACTACCCTTGCTCGGGGTAGTAACCCTCCGCGTTTTGGAGCGGCCCCCAGGGAGCTCATCCCCTAGAGACTGTCTCCCCCGTTTTTGTGTCTTCTCCGTTAGAGCAGTCACCCCCGACGTGCCCGTGAATACTTGAGCCTCAGTCTGGATAGACTTTGGCACCACCGTCTTCGCTGGCACGCCCTCGGTCGATTCGACCTTGCCCGAGTCCGCGAATTCTTGGGCCTCAGTCTGGGTAGACCTCGACTCTACGGATTTCACGGGTTTGCACTTGGCCGTCCCGACCGCCCTCTCCAGCTTGGCATCCAACAACGACTTTCGAAGTTTCAGCAAAGTCCCCTTGAGGTCCTTACTGATATTATGCTTCGATGACGCAAAGTCGATGATGGCGTCCAACTGTTTCGTCGCCACCTTGAAGGCCGAAAGCCCATTTCGTTTGCGGTTCATCGCCCTCACAAGCCATGGGCCGTCCATAACCACTACCGGCGTAGCTGGGGAGAAGGTTAAGTGACCAACGCTGGCGCTGCGAACCGAGCTGCCGACTATTTCCTCTGACCTCTTAGGCGGAGACCTGAACAACCCACCTCTTGCGAAGGGGTTGTCGCCTACACTACTACCACTAATTGAAGAATTGACTTGGTTTTCCATTTTTGTTCCACGAGTTGCTCGGGAGAAGAGGTCCACCACCCCAGAGCCCAGCATGACGCGGTAAGGGACAATCACTGTGGAGGGTGCCCAGGTATCCCACCCCCATAAAGGCCTAGCTCACCTCGGCACGGGTCGTTTAACGCCTTGGGATTAGTGGTTAGGGACGATGGTCCCCTTGGTCGCACACCCTCACTCTAGATGATGTCAGAAGGACAATAGTGCCCAGGCTGCACTACCAGCTAAGAACAAAAATCTTAGCTGGCGGTCGATTGTCATCGGAAAACCCGTGGAAGCGTGAGATTGGAACTTGTGAGGACCAGAGCTGTGTAGGTCGCTCCTTCCCAGACGTTAACTCACCATTTCGCAGCCCTTACCTGCTAGAGTCTCTAACGGAATGAAACGTAGTCCTGCTGAACGAAGTCCAAGTTTGTGACAACGTTCAGAGGATCGAGAGGTGATTCATGTATCGATGTGACATTCTGCAGCGCGGGATGGTCGATGGAGCCAAAACTTATTAGGGCATCCAGGATCCATAATATATGAAAGTTCAAAACAACTCGAAACATTTCAAAACAACTCAAAAATTCTCCTTGAAATCCATCTAGAAGCTCCTCTGGGAACTTCTGAATTCCTCCGGAAAGTTATCCACAAATTCCTCTGAAAATCGTTCAAAAATCCTTCTCATGTAATTGTAATTCCTCCTTATCTAGAAACCCCCACTATTTTTTTTAGGAAATTCACGAGGAAATTCCTTGAAGATTTCTTTTCTTCTCTCCAAGATTTACTTCTAGATATTTCTTCGGTTATTCTCTCTTCAGGAAAAATCCGGCATTTCCTTCAGGCATGCATTAGAGAGTTCCGTCAAGAATACATATGGAATTTCTTCCCAAAATTCTACCAGAAGTTTCTTCAAAAAATTTAATTGTAAATCTATAAGAAATTCCTTCGGAAATTCTTCTAGGAACTTCTCCGGGCATTCCTCTCGGAGCTCTTCCTTTAATTCCTCCGGGATTACTTCCAGAAAATTTTCCGGGAATACCTCCAAACTTTCAATAGCGAGATGATTTTTGCATTCCAATCTGGAATTCTTTGCGCAATTACTTCAGAATATCCTTCAAGAAATCCTCTAGAAATATCTTCATGAATTTCTCCTGGAATTCGTCCAAGTATTTCCCCAGAAATTCTTACAGATATTTTTTCGGGAGTTTCTTCAGGTACTTCTCTAGGAATTCCTTCAGGAATTTTCCCGGGAGATTTTCCGCGGAAGTGTACTAGAATTCCTTCCAGACTTCACTCGGAATTTACTCGGATATCTGCCAAGAGTTCTTCCAGAAATTTCTTCGGAACAATCCGCTGGGATTTTCTTCAGCAATTCATCTGGGAATACTTTCAGGATTTCATCTGGGAATTTCTGCATTATTTCCTCCTGGTATTTTCCTGCGAATTCCTTCAGATATTTTTTCGGAAATTCCTTTAGGAACTTCTCCAAGAATTATTTCAGGACTTCCATGTGGGAATTCCTCCGGAAGTGCTTGTGGGAGTTCCTCTGGGAGTTCTTCCAGGAGTTTTTCCAAGAAATTCTCCGGTAATAACTCCAGGAACTTCACAGGGAATTCCTGGACGATATTTGGCAGGAATTTCACGGGAAATGGGAATTCGGAAGTTCCTTCAGAAATATGTTTTCTCTTCCTCTAGGGTATTCCACCGGATGTTCCTCTGGAGTTCCACCAGTAGTTCCTTCGGGAATTCAATCAGGATTCCTTCCAGGAATTCATTTAGCATTTCTTTAGGCATTTATCTACAAATTCCCCCAGAAGTTCCTCGGAGAATTTCTCTGGGAGTTCTTACGGGAATTCCTCCAGGAGGTTCTTTTAAGAATTCTTCCAGGAGTTCCTCCTGGAATTCTTACGGAAGTTCCTTTGGGAGTTCATCCTAGAGTTCTTACGAGAGTTCCTCCAGGAATTCCTCCGGAAATTCTTCCTGTAGTTCCTCAATAAATTCCTCCAGAAGTTCCACCGGCAGTTCCTCCGAGAATTCCTCTGATAATTTCTCCGGAAATTCCTATAGAAAATCCCCCGGGAGTTCGTCCGGAAATTACTCTGGGAGTTCCTCCGGGAGTTCCTTTTCAGAGAAACACCCGGATAAACTCCCGGAGGGATTCTCGTAGAAACTGCTGGTGGATCACCCGGAGGAATTCCCGGAGGAATTCCCGAAGGAACTGCCGGAGGAGCTCCCGTAAGAACTCTCGGAGGAATTTCAGGAGGAACTCCTAGAAGAATTCCTAGAGGACCTCCCGGATGAGCTCCCAGAGAAACTATCGGAAGAACTTCTGGAGGAATTTCCAGCTTAATTTCTGAAGAAAGCCTAAATGATTTCCTGAAAAAAAAGCCTGAATAATTTCCTGGAATAGCTTCTAATGGAACTCCCGGAGGCATTTCCGGAGAAACTCCCGGATGAATTGCTGGTGGAATTCCCGTGGATCTCTCGAAGGAATTTTCTGGAAGAATTTCTGAAGAAACTCCCAGGAGAATTTTCAAAGGAACCCCGGGGAAACTACCAGAAGCATTCTCGGAAACAAGAGAATTCATCTTATAGACAAATCTCGTCTAGCTGAAACCTTTGTTGGGGTTTGTAGCTGGAACATCATCATCATCAGAGGACCTCCCGGAGAATTCCCTGAGGAGCTCACAGAGAAATTCTCAGAGGAGCTTCTGGTGGAAAATCTATATAAATTCTTGAAGAAGCCTAAATTAATTCCAATTCTGCCGAAATTCCCGGAAGAATTTTCAGAGGAACTGCCGATAGAACTACCGGAATTATTTCTCGAAGGAAATCCTAGAGAAATTGGAAATGCCGGTGAACTCCTGGAAGAATTCCAGAACGAATTTTCGGAGAAACTCCTGGAGGATCTCCCAGTGGAAATCTTGAAGTTTCAACCGGAATTATTTCAGGATTTCATTGCGAATTAATCTAGGAATTCCTACGAAAATTCCATTGTTGATTTCATTTTCGGTATAATGTCTGTATAAATTTCCGGTGGAATTCCTGGAGAAATTCTTTGAAATTTTTACAAGAAATTATTCGTAACAATTTACGGAAAATTTTATGGAATTTACACAAGAAATTTGAAGATTTTTCGTGAAATTCTCAGGAATGTTAACTGGCAATTCTGCGGAATTTCCACGGAATATTCTTATTCTTAAAAATTATGGGAAACAGCACGAAATTATTTGAATTTTTGCAGAGAATTCTGCAGAACTTATAAAGAAGTTCGTGAAGATTTTCTTGTAGTATATAACGGTGGAATTTTCGGATCAATTCCCGGCAAAATTTATGGTGGAATTCCTGAAGACGTCGAATAAGTTGCTGGAGGCATTCCTAAAGAATCCCTGATAGAATTTCGGATAGAATGCCAGGAGCAATTGTCGAAGGAATTCCTGGAGAAAGCTTGCATATTGATTTTTCTGCCTATTTTATAATAAATATTATTTCAGAGAGGATTTTTTTTAGAAATTCAGATGCATTGTTCTAGTTTTCTTAAACTTATGGAAGAATGCATAAGACAAGACTTATGGAAGAATGCAGGATTTTTATAATAATTGTTATAGCCGATTTTATATTCTTTCTGAATACTAAGTTCGTTAATATTTTTCTCACTTTATTTAAAAATATCTGATGAGCAATAAATCACGCATTTTAAATCCATTATTGTTTTAATCATTATTGTTTCGATTTGGTTTGGATTTGGTTTCATGTGTTAATATTCATGTGTTTTTATAAAACTACTATAAAACTACGATTTAGAAAAAAGTTGCCCCCCCCCCTTCTCGAAATCCTGGCTACGCCCATGGCGTCATTTATGACTATCTCTCTCTTTCTTCCACGAAATACATTTTTATGATTATAATCGAAAAACTCGGATTTTCTACCTAGCGGTAACATTACTTGAACGGATAATATTGCTGACTACCGTTTCATAAAAAATTAGGCAATTTTGACTGACTCATCAAATGATCATCTTCGCCTCAATGATCATCTTCCCCCCAAATGACGATATATATGATATTTTGAAAGCAATCTGAAAAAAAAATCACTTTCATAATGATTGACGGTTGAAAATTTTCTGAAGATTCGCCGTTATGAATGGTTACGAAGAAATCGCGAAGCTCTAGGATGAACTTTTGGAATTGGCCACTTTTACGGATGTTCCGGATCTCCCAAAGGCTTTCGATGAACGCTATATAGATGAAATTGCCCAGAAATGATGCATATATGAATTGGGATCATCAGAGACAATATTCGTAAGCAATTTTATGTTTCTTAGAACGAAACTCTAAATTTAGGTGCCTAAGTTGCTCAAGCAGTATCTCTTTGCAACAGGTTCCCCGGGAACTAGTGAGGTCAATTCGAATAAACCACCAATGGAACCTACAGCTTTCAAAAATCGAAAATCGAAAATCGGTTGGAATTTGAGTTTTTGGCAATCTTGGGTCAAAATGGACCCCAATGCACAATGTGTAACTTCCTAAAGCATTAGGAAGGTTAATATCCCAAAAAAGGTAAACCAAACATATGTTTCTAGTGGTGGAATTAAATGGCGAAATAAAATGCAAGCGAAAAAGACATATTTAACCGAAGCTTCCCTAGACAAGATAAAGTTATTTATGGAAGGATTATGGACTACTGTACCATGAACAACTATGTTATAAAAATTAAAATATGAATACAACTCATCATCTGGAAAGGCTATTCAATGTTAGTAAAGCACCACCAGGTATTCAACCCCCTACATGTGCTTTTCAGTGCCAAGGGCGATGAACGTAATAACTGATTTTTTCCTTCACCAACTTCTTATCTACATCCCAGGAAAACACCGATTAAATATTCCAGTGAGTGTATCTTTTGTGCGAACGCTCTTTCAGCTCCTCAATGGTCCCCCGCTCCACCCATACTTCTCTTCCGGGAAACACTTTACCACCTACAGAGAGCAATCTACGCCCCCCTCCTCCTTCACCTATCATCGCAAAATTTCCTTCCCGCAGGCGAAGCTTTTCAATGTCGCTCTTCTCCGCCGCGCCGTGCATCGTTCGAAGTTGTAACGCGCGCGTCTGTAACAAAGTATGAGACGAAAAATTTTCCCATCAATTTCCATTTCCGGCTCCTTGCGCGTTTGTCGACGGTCGTCGTCGTCGTCGTCTATTCAAGGAGCGAAATGTGATCCCTCGGCGCGCAAAAGATATGTCCCCTGCAGATGTGCAACGGTGATGATGGCGGAAGCGTCGTTAGAGAATTACACGTCAGGAAGTTTTTATCATATGTAAAGGCGGAAGAGATCGATACGGGTCAAAACAGTGGGAAGTATAATCTTGCGAGATGCCATTGGCTTTTGTTTGGAAGTGGAATTGTATTCAATGGGCCATTCATCAAATTTGTCATGACCAATGCATTGTTTTGTTGCACTGGTATCGGTAAAAAGCCTTGCAAAATAATACCTAAAATTCGCTTTTGACAATAGCACTAGCGTTCTAGTGAATGCAATAAATAAGAACTCAAATGAATGAACTAAGGTGCAGCAGGGACTATGTCCAAGGGCTTGACGATCCCTCCCCAGGCCATCTGCGAGTTGTGGCGCCTGCCTAGGATGTGGTGGGGTTTGACAGTGGGCCCTGTTAAACCTCTATAAAAAGCTGCATGAATCCGCAAGTAGGCTCCGCCAAAGCGACCGTGTGCCGCTCAAAGCGCACAAGCCCAAGTCCTGGTGTTAGGTGGGACGCTAAACAGCCCTGACACGACGGCCCTCCGACGAGACAGGAGGTTTGCGCAGGCCCAATAAGCCGCCTTTAAAACCATTACGAACAACATAGAAGATAATACGACTCGATACAATCGGCATAGACATAGGCGACGAATAAAGGATCACGATTGGAAGCTTGGAACATGGAACTGCAAGTCGCTTGGCTTCGCAGGTTGCGACAGGATAATCTACGATGAATTACATCCCCGCAACTTCGATGTCGTAGCGCTGCAGGAAATCTGCTGGACAGGACAGAAAGTGTGGAAAAGCGGGCATCGAGCGGCTACCTTCTACCAAAGCTGTGGCACCACCAACGAGCTGGGAACCGGCTTCATAGTGCTGGGAAAGATGCGCCAACGCGTGATTGGGTGGCAGCCAATCAACGCAAGGATGTGCAAGCTGAGGATAAAAGGCCGTTTCTTCAACTATAGCATCATCAACGTGCACTGCCCACACGAAGGAGATCCGACGACGAGAAAGAAGCGTTCTATGCGCAGCTGGAGCAGACATACGATGGATGCCCACTGCGGGACGTCAACATCGTTAATGGGGACATGAACGTTTAGGTAGGAAGGAAGGAAAATTATAGACCGGTCATCGGACCGGATAGTCTGCATACCGTATCGAACGACAACGGCCAACGATGCATTAACTTTGCAGCCTCCCGCGGAATGGTAGTCCGAAGCACTTTCATCCCCCGCAAGAATATCCACAAGGCTACATGGAAATCACCTAATCAAGTAACGGAAAACCAAATCGACCACGTTCTAATCGACGGTAAATTCTTCTCCGACATCACGAACGTACGCACTTACCGCAGTGCGAATATTGAATCCGACCACTACCTCGTTGCAATATGTCTGCGCTCAAAACTCTCGAAGGCGCACAACACGCGTCGGAGTCGTCCGCTGCAGCTACAAGACGGTAGACTAGCCCAAGACTACGCGCAGCAGCTGGAAGTGGCACTCCCAACGGAAGAGCAGCTAGGCGCAGCATCTCTTGAAGATGGCTGGAAAGATATTCGATCCGCCATTGGAAGCACCGCAACCGCTGCACTAGGCACGGTGGCTCCGGATCAGAGAAACGACTGGTATGACGGCGAATGTGAGCAGTTAGTTGAGGAGAAGAATGCAGCATGGGCGAGATTGCTGCAACACCGCACGAGGGCGAACGAGGCACGATACAAACGGGCGCGGAACAGACAAAACTCGATTTTCCGGAGGAAAAAGCGCCAGCAGGAAGATCGAGACCGTGAAGAGACGGAGGAACTGTACCGCGCTAATAACGCACGAAAGTTCTATGAGAAGTTGAACCGTTCACGTAAGGGCCACGTGCCACAGCCCGATATGTGTAAGGACATAAACGGGAACCTTCTTACGAACGAGCGTGAGGTGATCCAAAGGTGGCGGCAGCACTACGAAGAGCACCTGAATGGCGATATGGCAGACAACGGTGGCGGTATGGTGATGAACCTAGGAGCACGCGCGCAGGACATGCGACTTCCGGCTCCGAATCTCCAGGAAATCCAGGAGGAGATCGGCAGGCTGAAAATCAACAAAGCCCCTGGAGTTGACCAACTACCAGGAGAGCTGTTTAAACACGGTGGTGAAGCACTGGCTAGAGCGCTGCACTGGGTGATTACCAAGGTTTGGGAGGATGAGGTTCTGCCGCAGGAGTGGATGGAAGGTGTCGTGTGTCCCATCTACAAAAAGGGCGATAAGCTGGATTGTAGCAACTACCGCGCAATCACATTGCTGAACGCCGCCTACAAGGTACTCTCCCAAATTTTATGCCGTCGACTAACACCAATTGCAAGAGAGTTCGTTGGGCAGTACCAGGCGGGATTTATGGGTGAACGCTCTACCACAGACCAGGTGTTCGCCATACGTCAGGTATTGCAGAAATGCCGCGAATACAACGTGCCCACACATCATCTATTTATCGACTTCAAAGCCGCATATGATACAATCGATCGGGACCAGCTATGGCAGCTAATGCACGAAAACGGATTTCCGGATAAACTGATACGGTTGATCAAGGCGACGATGGATCGGGTGATGTGCGTAGTTCGAGTTTCAGGGGCATTCTCGAGTCCCTTCGAAACCCGTAGAGGGTTACAGCAAGGTGATGGTCTTTCGTGTCTGCTATTCAACATCGCTTTGGAGGGAGTAATACGAAGGGCAGGGATTGACACGAGTGGTACGATCTTCACGAAGTCCGTCCAGTTATTTGGCTTCGCCGACGACATTGATATCATGGCACGTAACTTTGAGAGGATGGAGGAAGCCTACATCAGACTGAAAAGCGAAGCTAAAAGGATTGGACTAGTCATCAACACGTCGAAGACGAAGTACATGATAGGAAGAGGCTCAAGAGAGGTCTCGCCACCCACCACGAGTTTCTATCGGTGGTGACGAAATCGAGGTGGTTGAAGAATTCGTGTACTTGGGCTCACTGGTGACCGCCGATAACGATACCAGCAGAGAAATTCGGAGACGCATAGTGGCTGGAAATCGTACGTACTTTGGACTCCGCAAGACGCTCCGATCGAATAGAGTTCGCCGCCGTACCAAACTGACTATCTACAAAACGCTTATAAGACCGGTAGTTCTCTACGGACACGAGACCTGGACGATGCTCGTGGAGGACCAACGCGCACTGGGAGTTTTCGAAAGGAAAGTGTTGCGTACCATCTATGGTGGGGTGCAGATGGCGGACGGTACGTGGAGGAGGCGAATGAACCACGAGTTGCATCAGCTGTTGGGAGAACCATCCATCGTTCACACCGCAAAAATCGGAAGACTGCGGTGGGCCGGGCACGTAGCCAGAATGTCGGACAGTAATCCGGTGAAAATGGTTCTCGACAACGATCCGACGGGAACAAGAAGGCGAGGTGCACAGCGGGCAAGGTGGATCGATCAGGTGGAGGACGACTTGCGGACCCTCCGCAGACTGCGTGGTTGGCGAAGTGCAGCCTTAAACCGAGCTGAATGGAGAAGTCTTTTATGTGCAGCACAGGCCACTCCGGCCTTAGTCTGATGATAAATAAATAAATAAATATGAATGAACTAAGGTTTGGTGTGGGATATCAATGGGATACGTTTATTCTGGTAAGCATGTATCATTATGACTCAAAGATAACTCTTCGGAAAAGTCACCTACTGCACAACTCTACCATGTTCTCTTATCTTTCATACCAGTTTTACGCCAACTACCTGTCTGTTTATGTTTTTCTCGGTTTACGTCATCGTTCCAACCACAGTCAGAATATATCAAATTTTGCATATTTACTATTCTATTCATATGGTTGTTTGTTTTTTCGCCAACATTGCATTTCGGATACTTGGATTTTTGACTGCTGCATATTGAACAAAGCACTGCCGTTTAGTGGCAGGCAGCAGAGCAGCATGGATGGACATTGTTCTTAACTAACGCCAGCGGCCACAACAACAGGCTGCATGGCATAGGATGGCCAAAGGGACGGTACGTGTTTTGTGATACCGAGTAGAACAGCAGCGCGCATGGCAATGTGTAACTTTTGCATAGAAATTATAATTGGAATACAGTGCGCTTATGCAAATCAGGCACATCAAAGAAACGTTAACGTCGACGTGCTTGCAATGATAACAAATCACGATGTCTGGGGGAATATCTGCGTAGCCCAAAGCGACGTTGGTTCGCTGCAGGCTCATATTTGTTTAAAAAGAAAAATGTATACTTTTTTCAACTTAGTCAATCCGTACAACGGTGAAAAAAAAAGTCATATCTTTATTGTAGGTTGAAAAATGAGCTTACACCTCTATTATAATTTTTATTGGTAATTCCTATTAAAATTATGATCCGTATTTTTGATTACATTCCGAATGAAAGCTGATCTGCGTTCTCATATTCGTCAACATAATAAAATTAGAGACCGATTTGAACAAATAGTAATCTAATAGCCCGATAGTTTCGGTTGTCCTTGAACAAAAATAAAAGAACATGAGAAAGTTAAATTAATACATTTTGAGACCTATGAACATTCAAATTATTGAGATGAGTGACGTTTGGCGCACGCACACTTATGTTTTTTTTTCTTCCTAAACAATGGAGGGGGAATCTGCTTAACAGACATCCTGGGTTGACCAGGAAGTGCAGGGTTAGGGATCACCGAGGGAGGCAGGACTACATCCCGACCCGCTAAACCGTTTCCATTGCCGCCAAGCCCATAGTCCCTTCGGTACAACCAGAAAGTAATGCTTCAAAGGGCAAAGCACCCTCAAGGTTAGCTGCGTGTCCTTGCAGCACCGAACATCGTAACTCGCTTTTTTAGAAGAGCACCATGGTATCGTGCCAGCGCGTTGCCGGCTTTCCAGGTGGCCTTACCACGCCCTATGTCCTCGGAAGGTGGGAAGGGCCGACTTCGCGCCTGCTTCCCTCTGCACGACTGGTATCAAGAATGATGATGCCGCGTGCACCCCAAATTGACCTTTCTGCGACAGGGCCTATTCGCCAGCACACATAGGGACTTGCCGACGCGAGGCCTACGCCTGCTCCAGCCTTGACGAGGACCCCTTTCCGTCCTCGGGCTCGGAACCCATCCGGTTGACCGACGCCGCGAAAGCGACGATACCATGTTGTTTTTCGCGCGGCCACTTGCTCGATAAAAGGATCGAGTTCGACCACAGAGCATGACCACCGGTATGACCCATGAAGCCGACTCCGATCCCTTGACCACCTCTTATTTGCGCCTGAACTAGCCATTCCTTGAGTACATGCGCCCCCTTCTGTGTAGCTTCGAGTCGATTTGGACGATAGCCGATAAAACGGCGTTCCAGCCAACTTCATCTTTACACATCCTCCGGACTAGGTTGTCCGGGGTATTATCCAGACCACATGTGGCAAGCATGTGGTCATTCATTGTGCGAAAACGTGGACATATGAACAACACGTGTTCCGCCATTTCCTCTAAACCTGCGCACACCTAACACTAGGGCGAGGCTGAGCAAGCCAGCTGCGTTACCTGCACTGTGAATTTGCAGCACGCTTAAACGCAGGGCAGTTCGAATCCCCCATGGGGTGCTTGCTGTTCACAGCTTTGCTGGAACAAATCAAACAATTGGGAGGGTTCGTGCAGCATTGTGCCTTATGTCCCTCTAATCCGCAGCTGCGGCAGAGATTGCTTCTGTCATGGCCTTTGCAGTCCCATTGCTTGTGCCCCGGTTCCAGGCATTTGAAGCAAACTTCGGGTTGCTCGTATATGCGCACAGGGCATACCGACCATCCCACCTTGACGCTCCCTAACTTGACTACCTTGGAGGCGTCTGCTGCAGATAGCCGAACCAATGCTACCTGCGTCCCTGCCGGACCTTTCCGTAGCCGAACGGCTGCGGTGGGCATCTCCACTTCACACTGTCGCCGCAGTGCCGTGACGAGCTCTTCGACTTCAGTGATCTCGTCCAGGTCTTCAACCCTTAGATTCACCTCCGTCGAGAGTGCCCTCACCTTGACCGTCTCGCCTAGGACCTCCTACGCCAACTTATTGTAGGCGGCGCCCTTTTGCGAGACGCCCCGCTTCAGCTCGAGTATCATCTCGCCCATCCGGGTACGTCTTATTCGACGTACGTCGGCGCCGAGTTCACCGAGCTTGACGTCACTCCTCATCGCCTTCAAAACATCCAAGTACTTAGCCTCGTCCGCCGTGATGACATCGCCCCTGGAGCGATTGGCGCCTACCCTAGACTTCTTGCTCGCCTGGGCCTTCTTTTCGGCCCTTGACGTCTTCGGTTTCCTCTTGTTCTTGACCAGGGTCCAGGAGGCGTCATCCCCCTCTATTTCCCTGGTCTGGTGCGGCTGAGAACTTTCAGCCTGCCGTAACTCCTTACCACCGTCTTTCCTGAGTAGACGGACCTTTCCAGGAAGCTCCCCCGGTTTTGGAGGTACCTGACCGGAGTTCAGCTTCCCAGCCCCACTACCCTTGCTCGGGGTAGTAACCCTCCGCGTTTTGGAGCGGCCCCAGGAGCTCATCCCCTGGAGACTGTCTCCCCGTTTTTGTGTCTGCTCCGTTGGAGCAGTCACCCCGACGTACCCGCAAATACTTGAGCCTCAGTCTGGGTAGACTTTGGCACCACCGTCTTCGCTGGCACGCCTTCGGTCGATTCGACCTTGCCCGAGTCCGCGAATCCTTGGGCCTCAGTCTGGGTAGACCTCGACTCCACCGATTTCACGGGTTTACACTTGGCCGTCCCGACCGCCCTCTCCAGCTTGGCGTCCAGCATCGACTCTCGAAGTTTCTGCAAGCTCCTCTTGAGGTCCTTGCTGATGTTATGCTTCGATGACGCAAAGTCGATGATGGCGTCCAGCTGTTCCGTCACCTCCTCGAAGGCCGAAAGCCCATCGCGTTTGCGGTTCATCGCCTCCACAAGCCATGGGCCGTCAATAACCCCTACCGGCGTTTTTCTAGCCGAGAGGAAGGTTGAGTGACCCACGCTGGCGCTGCGCACTGAGCTGCCGACTATTGCCTCTGGCCTCCTAGGCGGAGACCTGAACAACCCACCTCTTGCGAAGGGGTTGTCGCCTACACTACTACCACTAATTGAAGAATTGACTTGGTTTTCCATTTTGGTCCCACGAGTTGCTCGGGAAAAGAGGTCCTGTGGAGGGTGCCCAGGTACCCCACAGGCTCCGTTAAAGGCCTAGCTTATTATTTCACCCCCCTGGCCATGCATCCCCTCGGCACGGGTCGCTTGACGCCTTGGGATTAGGGGTTAGGGACGATGGTCCCGGTCTAACTCGCTGTGGCCATGGGGAGGGGTCGTCAAGCCCTTGGACAAAGTCCCTGCTGCCCACTAATGTGCGATTCGGCATGTGTAAACCAGAGTCTATTATATATAGAGTTACGCAAAGAGTGAAGCCAAATCTACCTATTGAACTGTCAAACCGTCTACCTATCGAGCAAAGTAAACAAACGCATGAATTGAAATGTATTAGATTTGTTCTAGAAACAGCTTCGAAAAACTTCAATACACCCCCCAATAAAGTAGCAACAAGAAACTCACGTTTTTGCACTCTGTGGGTGACTTGGTTATCGAATTAAAAAGCTTTAGCAGTGAACACTCCCGTGAAGTCACTTTAAGGGTTGAACAAAAAAGAAAGTTGCAAACACAATAACAAGAGGAATATTTAGAATAAGTGTAAGAAGATCCTCTTTGCGCAACTCTATATAATAGACTCTGGTGTAAACATATGTTTGTTTTCCTTCTGCTCATAACCTCGAAATTTATAAGTCATCACAATGATGGCAAAAGAGCCAAAAAATATATGGAAATATACTCATTTTAACCCAAGCTTTGCTGAGTTGCACCATTTAGGAGTGTGTGTTTTCCTTTTATCTTCTTCTTCTTTCTGATTTGGTTGGTGCTTTTCCACACACCCACCTAACTGGACTTGCATTGCAGGCCATATGTCCAACCTATTTCTATTTATACTCCGTGGAGTTTACAAATCGTGATCTGCTTTATCGAACTTTTACATTCTTATTTGAAATTCTGTCATAAGACTTGTTGTTATTTTTCTTTTTATGTACTTTGTATACTTATGTATACTTTACTTTCTTTTATAGTCATGTTGACTTTTTCTTGTATAAGGGCTGTGGTGGGGGTGGGAATCGAACCCATGACCATCTGATTCAGAGTCAGACGTGTAGACAACTACTCTACGGACCCCCTCCCCTTTCCTTTTATCAGCACTCACACATTCAGACGTGAGAATCTCAATTATTGCGCACAGTAAAGTTACACTCAAAAAAACATTGCAGTCGAAACTACCATTCCGAGGGTTATTTTAAGAATATGCACCGACGATTTTCAGCAGATATCAAACCCGTTTGGTTAAAAAAAACACTTATTAATCCACCTAATGGTGATGGTGCCTTTCTTGTCTCTAAGATTCACATAATTAATGTCTTTTGTCAACCCTGAAGTCTTCTTCTTCTTATTGGCATTACATCCCCAAACTGGGACAGAGCCGCCTCGCAGACGGTAAGACGCGCGGCTACAAAGCAAGACCATGCTGAGGGTAGCTGGGTTCGATTCCCGGTGCCGGTCTAGTCAATTTTCGGATTGGAAATTGTCTCGACTTCCCTGGGCATATAAGTATCATCGTGTTAGCCTCATGATATACGAATGCAAAAATGGTAACTTGGCTTAGAAACCTCGCAGTTAATAATTGTGGAAGTGCTTAATGAACACTAAGCTGCGAGGCGGCTTTGTCCCAGTGTGGGGATGTAATGCCAATAAGAAGAAGAAGAACATCTTCTTTCTATTTTCCCGTTTCTCAGTTTTCTAGTCTTTCGGTCTTTTGATCTTTCAATCTCTCTGTCCTTTATACTTTCAGCAGTCCTTAAGTCCTTCAGACTCTCAGTCTCTCAGTCTTTCAATCTTTCAGAATGTCAGTCCTTGAGTCTTTCTGTTCAGTACATTCAGTTTTTTGTATTTAATCTTCAATCTTCAATCTTCAATCTTTCAGTCGTTCAGTCCTCCATCCTTTCAGTCTTTCAGCCTTTCTGTCTCTTCAGGTATCAGGTATCAGTTAAGTCGGCTCAGACGGCGCGTTCCCCTACGGATGGGAGATTTGTGCCTCGCCTTTTGGAGCCTTGATCATCATTTACCTGATCGGATGTGGAGAAGAAAGGAATTAAGGATTGGTTGGTGGGTAGGAAAGGGGGGGAGAGGTTGGGTTTGTGATAACAAGGAACCAAGGCCATCGCGAATTTATGTTTAAAAGAACAAGCATTTAGCCTGCAGGTCAAAAGATAGCCTTGGTTACCTGCAAGTGAAAAAAAAGAGAGAAAACCGTTGCACGGTCATTAAAAAAAACAGACTAGCTGCAAATGAGAACAGTTTAGTTCAGTAAATATAACGAAGTAGTTAATGGAATGTTCTTGTTCTGTATAAATTATATAATACTATTTATACAACAGTAACATTCCATTATCTACTAAAAAATAATTCGAAAGTCAGATGAATTCCCATTATGAGAACAAGAAAGTAATTAATTTTTATTTACTTCATTGTAGGTTTAACAGACTTTTTCCGTACTAGCAAATCTGCATTCACTTTGTGGAACCCATAGTTCAAACGAAACTTTTGTTTTTCCAAAATTTTCAAAGATGCATCATCGATGCAACAAAACAACAATCTGTTCCCCATAGGTGTCATTTTTGATTGTATGACTCTCCAACGATCTGTCGGGAGCAAAGGATTTTGAAATTTCAATCGTTTCAAAACATTTATGTCACGCAAACCTTCTCTCGCGTCCCACGGAAGGTTTACGCAGATTTTATTTTTATGAGCAGCGTATGGCTCAATAACGAATCTGCAATCTCCAGCTTTTTCGTTAATCGCGGAAAGTTTTTCCACAATCCAATTATAGCTCTCCTCGTTATCCGGGGAAAACCAAACGACCATGAACCTCGCACCAGAACCCTCAAAGCTTGTGATGGATGAGGCACAGGAAGAAGAATAGAGACAACTATTCAAATCTCTAACAAGAGCATCTCTTAACGCAGGAGTAAATTGGCCGCTTTCAAGTATTACTTGTAAACGCCACTTATTTTCACCTCGCGCACTAGGATTCACAAGATAATGAGCCGCACCATCACTTGCATCAGCAACAGAACTACTTTCTTGCATCACCACACCACGTGGCAGTAGTGTACCACAATCACCAATAGCTTCGGCAATTGTAGACGGCAGAGATGACAAACCTTTTGAACTAGAAACTCCAGCCCCTACAGTCTGAGCTTCCTTGTTCATAAGGTCACCAGTCTTTGTCGTCTCAACTACAGTTTCCTGCATTTCAGCTTCACAGGAATTATCGATGGCTGCCATACCGATTTGGTTCACAAGGTGATGAAAAATTGCACTGTGATGTTAACACGATGGAATTCACCAACAGAAAGAACGAGTGCTCCTTTCGTCTGTTTGTTCAAGCCTAGTGCTGCTGTTGTGTGCTGTTTAAAAAACGCATCAGTAGTGAAGGCCTTAGCAATACAACAACGTTATAATGTAGTTACTGATTTGATAAAGTCTGCGTTGGTCCACCAATGCGTTCTAAACATGCAATACAACAATTATTCGATACAGTATACTATTTCAAGTCAATGTATGAATCGAAATATTTTCGACGATCGACAGTCATATAAACAACGACCAATATGAATATAGGATACAGAACAGAGAGCACTGCAGGCACTCAGATTGGAATGCAATGGTATAGACACAGAGAGAAATGTAACATGGATGTGTGTTAAACAACAAGCTCTAGGGTATACTACCTGATTGTTGCAAATTAACTATTTTGTTTGTCAATTAATTTCTTTGCTTTTTTGATACAGAATACTAGTCCGCATGTAGTTTAAACTATCCTACTACGATAATCTCAAAGAAGTTATTTAAAATAACTCTCTATGAAACAGTGAAGGACCGTTTAGTACCAAAGGCATTTACAACCCAGAATTCATACATTGAATTTCAATTAACCACACACTTATATTCATCTTTATACATAAAAATGAATTTCTGTCTATCTAAACCTTATAGACTCCGAAACCAATGAACCGATCGGCGTGAAAATTTGTATGCATAGGTTATTGGGACCGGGGAAGGTTCTTAAGACGGTTCGAGACCTCTGCCCCCTTTGGAAAATGGGGCTCCCATACAAATGAAACACCGATTTCTTCATAACTCGAGAAATAATCAGAGAATAAATCAATTTTAGGCGAAACGAAGTTCGTCGGGTCTTCTAGTTTTGAATAAACAGAAAGGTTGTGAACTGGAAGAGCCAAAAGATTTACTCGTGCATACAAGCAAGTTGAAGGGAGAGCTTCAGAGAGATAACACTTACCTGCTATTCTCAATTATGTAACGAGATGCGGACATCAACCGCTCATCTTATCACACTGGTGATAGTGGAGCTCAAATACATAAGAACATCACTTATAATACAATTAGGTGTATAAGTGCACAATACGTACTGACAGTGCAGCAATACAATACTTATACAATATTAGTACATATACGGTACGATGATAATTCCGCGATGAGTACATCAAAATAAAAATTACTTTTCACTTAAATTACACTATAATTTTGAGAACACTCCATATTATTTTGAAAGCACTGTGACTATTTTTAATAGAAAGCTAAACGTTATTAAAAACACAACTGAATTGTGTATAATTAACTCCATAGTAAAGGAGCATTGGAAACGTACGTCCACTACCCACTACGTCCACTACACTACAATCTTCAATCTTTCAGTCGTTCAGTCCTCCATCCTTTCAGTCTTTCAGCCTTTCTGTCTCTTAGTCTTTTTTAGTCTTTCAATCTTTAAGTTTTAAGACTTCCAATCTATCAGTTTCTCAATTTTTCAGTCTTACAGTTTTTCAATCTCTCCTTTTTTATTCTTTTTGAAAACTCTTTCATTGTATCAGTTTTTCAGTCTTTCTCTTTCAGTCTGCAGTTTTGCAATATTTCAATCTTATAGTTTATCCAAGTCTTCAAGTTTTTCAGTTTTTTCTCGCATTCTTTAAAAAAAATCAATCTCTCAGTTTTTAAGTCTATCAGTCCTCAGAATCTTCCAGTATTCCAATCCTTCAGTCTTTAAGTCTTCCTTCTTTCAGCCTTTCAGTCCCTCAGTCTTTCAGTTCCTCAGTCTTTCAATTTTTCAGTTTTTCAATCATTCAGACTTTCGGTCTTTTAAAATTTCCAGTCCATCAGTATTCAAATCTTTCAGTCTTCCAGTCTTTCAGCCTTAAGGTGCTTCAACCTTTCAGACTTTCAGTCGTTGTTTTTTTGTTTTTCAGTCTTTCAGTTTTTCTGTCGTTCAATGAACAAGTTTAATAACAACAAGTGTAACAGTTTATCTTAATCCTTGCTACACATTCAGCGATCCATTGTTGCTGTACCGCCATCGGAGGTGACAATGAGTCAAAAGGGGGGTGTTAATGGGTCACTGTTTCAACTACATAGAATACTTGTGGAATGGATTAAATGTTTCTGAGGACAAGAAAACTAAATTATAAGAGACCGTTTTGAACGATTTTGTTATCCGACCTCCAGTTTGTCGGTGAAGGCGCTGACCCATTCTCACCCCACAATGCTCATTCTTTTTGGACATTTCAATGGAAATAATGGAACTTTTTTTCAACTACGTCTCACTTCTCACTACCCATTTCTCACTTCTTGCTGGCAAAAGTGAGAAGCGCGAAGTGAGTAGTGAGACTACTTACTACTCACTTCGCGCTCCTCATTTTTTTACAGTGAGAAGTGAGAAATGAGGAATGAGAAAGGGGAAGGGTCATTTGGCCGAATGGCACTAGGCCGAAAATTGTTTGGCCGAATATACCATTTGGCCTTAAGGGTCATTAGGCCGAAAATCATTTGACCGAAAGGGTCATTTGGCCGAATAGGGCATTTGGCCGAATTGGTCATTTGTCTCATTTCTCTCTCCTCATTTCTCACTTTTCGCTGTCAAAAGTGAATAGTGAGACGTCTCACTACTCACTTCGCTAATTTCTTACTTTTCAAATGAACTGTTCAACCAAACGACCCTTTCTGACAAATGACCCTTTCGGCCTAATAACCCTTTCGGTCAAATGACCCTTTCGGCCAAATGACCCATTTGGCCAAACGACCCTTTCGACCAATCGACCCTTTCGGCCAAATGATTTTCGGCCAGATGGGTTTCCGCCTAATGGTTTCGGCCAAATGAACCTTCCCCCTCATTTTTATATCTACTCTTGAGCTATTTTCGTCTACTCGGGTTTCTATTTCAATCCCGCTTATTTTCTACTTTCATCGCGTTAAATAAATGATGACGCGGGCACTTAATCCAAAATTCAAATGAAAAATCGCTCACAGCGATTGATTGTTTATCCTCACGAAGGATGAACAATTGAACAAGATAAGCAAATGCTAATACAGTTGAATAGAAGTTGCATGGGTGACATCTCTTTCCATGATGAAACCCGATCTATGTTACTGGTAACCCCTCCCAACTAACACAACTTTCTTCCCGTGGTAATTGTGGAGATGCAGATGTATTCTCGGTCTCTAGTAGCAACAATGGCCACAAACTAACAACAAGGAAGATGAAACATAGAAAAATAAGGAAGGAAAAGGAAGTAAGAAGGAAGATGGAAGATGGGAGAAGTATGCAGAAAGAAGGAAAATTGGGATACAAGGGAAGAAGGGTGGAAGAAAAGAAAAAGAAAATAGAAAAGAAGGAAGAAGGATGAGAGATAAAGGAAGAATAAAGGAGGAAATGTTCATTTTTTGCGTTACGTGCGTTAATGGATCTTCCCAAATGAGAATTTTTCATTACTCACCTCTCACTCCACACTTTGCAATTCTCATTCTTCCCAACTTGCAATCTAACGGGTGGCCACAAAATAGCGAGAATGGAAAGTGGCTCAGGAAGAAAACCAAAAGAGGTACAGCTCAATCTTACATATGTTATATAAAGAGTTGACCCACAGTCTTCAAACTCAAATTGTCATGAAATAAAATGTATAAAAATTGTACACAGTACTTCCTGTTTGATGGCATGTTTTAAATAACCGGAAATGTTGAAGTGAAAGTGTATGTGCGACAATTTTCTGAATATTCTAAGGATTCATTCACATAGGGTAATTTTTTTCTGAAAGCATTAATGTTCTGATTGTATTGAAGTCATTCCCGTTATTTAATGGCCACCCGTTAAGGGAAAAAAATCAACTCCCTGACTAAACGGCGTTCGGCTGACACCAGAGATCACCTAAGGGGTCGTACACTTATTACGTAAGCATTTTTCTTGGTTTTTCGATCCCCTCTCCCCCCATGTAAGATTTTTCCCATACAAATGATTTTTTATTTATATGGCGCGTAAGAAAACAGCAGACCCCCTCTCCCCCTAAAAGTGCTTACGTAATATGTGTACGACCCCTAACCAAGAAAGGGAAACAAGTCGATTACGTTTTAATAGACGGAATTTTTCTTTTCACCCCTGCATTCACCGACACGCACCAGTCGTCAACCTTCGGATCCCGGAGTGTGGTGTGGAAAATTACAGCGGACCTTCTAGCTAGGGTTGAGAATCAAGGTCGAAGTTTCACTATTTGGATCCCCTGGTTGACGTCAAAACATGGCAGCCAGGATTGAGAGAGCCAATGGGTTGCTTCTAACTCTGCACAACTTTGCAAAGTGAAGAGTACAACAGCACCCTGGAACGATATGCCCAACCACAGCTAACAGCAGATCATTTCCCGTCTCCGTATCGGCCACATCCGGTTCTCACACAACTTCAGCGGAAGTCCAATCCGGATGGTATGTGGAATCTTCGGGGTGTTAAACTGAAGGTGTACGAAGGATGACGCCGCCAGCCTCGCACCCCTCGTCTGCTTGGTTAGGGATGAAGGACTGTGCCACCAAGTTAAATCGCTACTAGAGGTTTCCTGGGTACTCCAAACCGGGTGTAAGTCCTACCTCTGGCGAACGGCGAACGGGCCTGCACCAGGATTTATAAAACCCACTGGTCCAGACAATGTATCCTAACTTCAGTTCCATGATCAGCTGGATAGGGGTTTCTACTTCCTTTCAACTTGCCCACATGCTATACATAGCATGCTCTTTTCTCGCTTGCACCAACTCTTGGGTCACTGTTTTCGGAAGGTAACAAGTTCAGATTCCAGCACTGCAATACATGCAATCGAATGTTTATCCGAAGAATTCAAAAATACTTGACGTGTGGTCCAGTTCCGCTTTTTTCCTCAGGACACAGTATAAATGAATCTGATTTCCAAATAAATTTTCCATGGTCAACGAAACCAATTGCTTTGGTTCAAACCGGGCCGGGTACGTAATCAAAATATCAGGCACCCGGTGAAAATGATTTTCGATAGCGATCGGATGGGGTCATGAAGGCGAAATGTGTGGTGCCCAGCCCTGTTTCGATCACGTGGATTGACGATGATTGACGGCCCCTATAGGCTGCGTGGCTTACGACTTGTATCAAATGGACCGAGCGGGAAACAGAAATCATTTGTGTATTGCACACTGCACAGGCCACTTCAGCCTTAGACTGAAAAAATAGTAGTGATCATGTTTGAGAGACGCTAGATATGATGGAAATTTTACTCCACAAAACAACTATTTTCCTCATCTCTAAAATATTAGTCGCTAAATTTAACTTCAACATAATGTCTTCACTATCACCCATGATAACCGACCAGAAGCCACAGTATAGCGTTAAGAGTATGCTCCATCTGTAAAGTTAATCTTCGAATTAATTTATTATGGTTGCAACGGTCAACACTTTGTATGCTCCACGCCAGCAGTGGATAATACAGCTTCACACCTTCGGCAAACAGCTGCTGAGAAGCGAACCGTTCCGTTCGTCGGGTGCCGCCGTTGGTTCGGTAAAACTTCCAGCCAAAGAGGAAACTCGAGTAAACAACTTTTCTAAAATATTTGCCCATGTTTGCGCAACACTGTTGACTCGGAATAGTTTCTACATTGGTGGGCTGTTGCTGCTGCTGCACCTCGTACCTACAGCTTAGACACGAGGGACCTACACCACTTGTAGTTGTTTTAGCAAGTGGGCTGACCTCATCCTTCGAAAGATAATCTGGTAATGCACAGAGGTTCACCTCGCTTAGCCAAACTTTCACCGGGACTCTGCAGCGTGGAAATTTTAACAGCCATGTAATGTGAATTGCTATGCATTGTTGACTTAACATGGTTTGCCGGAAAGAGTTCCCATGTAAATATTTGAACAATTGTTGTTTGAAATTTGTTCAGGATATACTCATCATATGGATTATTTTCAAACAAACTCTATACTATGAGCGAGATTGTTAATATTTTAATATATTGTATCAATTGATACGTTCTTCGTCCTTCGCGTCCTTATTCCATTACAATAGAAATTCAAAAACAATCGTACATGTTACACAGTTGGCCGGAGTTCTGCCAAATCGCACCAAGCGTCACCACCTATTTTCTGCCCAAGCTTAGCAGATTTATTTGATTAAAAATCGTATTGGACTTCCCACTACCCCATAACTAAGGATATCCAACATCAGAATTAATGTGTGGAAGAATTGATATGAATTTATTTCCGTTTTACTTTTACGCTCAAAATATCACAAGTCAGTCAGTAAGCCGCTTGGTGCGTTTTGGTAGAACTCCGACCAGTTCAGTACGTATAATTGATGGACATGTACATCGCAATGAGGTCTTCCGGATTCCGAATATGTTTGTGGAGAAACATATCAAAAAGTTCCTAAAAAAACTGCAGTTATAAAAGAAGAATTTTCCATAAAGAAAATAAAATGTTCCACGGGAGAAAAAACAACAATTTCATGAATAAATCAATATTAGCAATAAACAATTACAAAATTTTCAACAAAATACATATTTATTTCAATCAAAAACTAAAAGATTTCCACAAAATAATTAACGAAGAGCAATAGAAAAATAACAAAAAATCCATAAAAGTATACAAAAAGCAATAAAATTATTTTATTTTTTTTGTGGAAAGGAAAATATTTATTTAGTGGACAATTTTGTTATTGATAATTGCTAATATTGATTTACTTATGGAAATTTTGTATTTTTTCCGTGGTACATTTTAAATTCTTTATGGAAAAATCATCTTTTATAATTGCAATTTTTGCTTTTAAAAGTGCTAATTTATTTTTGTTTTGTGGAAAATTCTCAATTGTTTATGAAAGTTTCATATTTATTTATTGCTCATTCTCTGGTGTCCTTATTGGCAATTTCCTATTTTTTCATGGAAAATTTCCAATTTTTTAGGGGAAGTTTATATTTTAATCCAAATCATTTGCGCCATGTAGACATAAATCCGTGAAGGCTGCTTTTAAAAGTGTGTATTCAATATTTGTTATAATCCACAATAGGACTATCCACAATCCACTATCACTTCAGAGTGTTATTTTTTGGCATCGGTCTTTTCGAGAATAAATTTTACAAAAATATGGCGCATCGAATGACGAAAAGTTGAAATTCCAGTTTTTGCCACAGGTGGCGCTGCAAATGTAGCTTGTTTAATAAACGATTTTCCAATATAGTGTCTTTGGCAAAGTTGAAGTGTAATTTATTATGAATATTATTGCTGAAGCCACCGAGTGTCCATCTATCATCGTTTTTGAAATACGGGTGTTTTTATGGACAGACCCTAAAACAACAGTATTTAACCTTCTGTCTGTGCCAAAAAAAAAACTTGTCTGTGCTCTGGGGTCAAATTGACCCCAAATTGAAATTGCTATAACTTTTTTATTGTTTGTCCGATTTTGGATTTTTGGGGCTGTTTCGAAAGTACTACTGCTGGGACTCCCTCTGAGCTCCTCTACCAGCTGTGGCCCTCTGAACACTGTTTTAGGGCCGGCTCGGATACCGATCGGGAATGCAGAAGACACTATACTCACTATTCACAGTATTTATTCTTTGCTCTGGTACTTACAATAGTCTGTGTGTGTGTTCGTGTATGGTTGGGCCGGCCGGCGAAGGGCTGCGATGGGGAAAGATACGATGACGTTCGCTCATCCGAGATGGGGTCGAGCTTGGGAGGGTGCTTCGGCTTGCTTGGTGGGTTACCAGTCGGTGTTGCTTGGGCTGCGGTTCCCACGCGGTCGATCGACGTGAGAGGGCGACGCCGGAGACTACAAGCAGCGTGCTACTGGAGAGCGCTGTCGACGAGAAGGTGGCACTATCGTCTGAACGCCTATGGTGATTGCAGACACTGCGCCCGAAGGGGGTGGCAAGCGGGTAAATCGCAGTCAGTCCAGGTTGTTCGTCGGGTCTCGTGCTCTACACGTGCCCTGGGATCGCCGTGCCTCAAATATCGACTTTTCCGCCCGAAAGGAGCTATTCCGGAGCTTTGGCGAGTAAAACCAATGGGTCCTGGTTGGATGGAACGAATAAGGGGGTCCTAGTATTGGGCTTATGAGTCCTTGAGCTTAGCTGTCCCATCGTACCAGATTCCTTGTTACAAAACTCTTCTTCTATTTTCTTTCTTTTCCACTATATTTAACTTTGAACTCTTCTCAAGAAACTTGCACTGTACGTCTAGTGACTTTGCTGATCAACGTGGAAAAGAACGAAGCTCTCCAAAAGGACTATGTTCGGACCCCTCTTTTCCTATTTTCAATAGAAAATATCCCTTTTCATTTTCCACTCTTTCCATATCGTATCAATATTTCCCTTCAGCTCCTTCATCCATTGTGAGAGTTTTTTGTAAAGTGTATGTGAAATGTAGGTATACATTTTATTTAGCCGTTTAAAGAACATGTTTTTAAGCAATACATTTATTTATAAATTGGCGATATCATATATTTAGATTATTCCTAGTCAACAATTATGCTTATCGGAGCATCCTATTAATTATGTATCATCAATAAGAATCAAATAAGAATCATTAATTTACTAACATTGGTTGGACATAATCCTGATGATGGGCAACATCGCGCCCGAAACCGGTCGACTTAAAAGGTAATTTTTAAAAAATCTTAGTTGACGAGTGTAAAAACGATAAGTGTTATGTCTTGTCTCGCGTCGCGTTTTATTAGTGTCGTGATGTTTTTACATGCTAACGCTAACATAAAAACCAAAAGTGAAATCATTAATTTATTGTTTCGAAACATCTCATTGTATTGAATGCATTCATACCGAGCAGTAGTATGACATTGAGTTGCTAATTTGCTTGATTGAGTTCTCGCTCCACTCTCTTGCTGCTTAGGCCTTTCTCTTAAGGTGAAACTACCTAAATGGTAACAAAAGATAATATAATCATCTTTCAGGTCGTCACCAAATATTGACTACTGATGGGCGGGTACATCGCGGGGAGGGGTTTTAATGAACAAGGGTACAAAAACCGTGATTTTTTATGATTATTTTACTTATATCCGAAAATCCTACCCATTTTGAACTGCCCTTTTTTTTTTAAAGTTTATGCAGGAAGGCGTTTGCTTTGGCATGAGTTGTTGATAAGTTTAGAACTTGGCCTCCAGATGGTGGTATGTTTGAATTCATTATTTTAGACCACTCAAGATATTCCGGTATATAGAATTCTCTTCAGTATAAATATTCTTATCGCACAAATTTAAAATTTGTTAAAATTACGTTTTGATCAAAAGTCAACTAGTGGGAATGGATTGGTGGGAGTAATAATTAGGAATTTCACAAATAGGTGGCAAATTGGCTGATCTGTAGACCCAAAAGCCTTAATTCCAGGGTATTCTTGGATGACCTAAAACATATTCTGTGAACACATTCTATTATTTGCAGCATCGCTGGAGCAGGTTGAATACAAAGAAAACTTCTGATGAACTCTACCACAACATTCATGTTTGCTGAAAATGCTACAAACTAAAATACATCAGATCTCACATGGAACAATATACTCGAATATAACAGCTCACTAATGCCCCATCTTGGAAGAAGTGCTCATTATGTTGAGCACCGCTTTGTAGTCCTGGACATCCTGAACAATGTTGCCGAATACAACTTGGATGTAGGTATGAGGGATCTCAAGCTAAAGCAATGTTTCAAACATGAAATAATATTGCAAGTACACTAGCGCCGCCTATTTGTAAATTTGTAAATTATTTATTCCGTCACATGACAATCCATTCCCACCAGACGAACTTTGTTAAAGACGTCACCTTTAAAAAATTCAAATTTGTGCGATAATACAAATATATTTATATATTTACATAATATTTACAATGAGGAAAATTCCATATATCGGAATAACTTGAGTAGTCTAAAATGATGAATTCAAATATACCGCCACCTAGCAACCAAGCTCTAAACTAATCAATACCTCATGTCAAAGCACACGCCTTCCTGCATAACCTTTTTAGAAAGGTGCAGTTCAAAATGGGTAGGATTGTCAGATATAAGTAAAATAAGTATGACAAATCACTGTTTTTGTATCCTTTTTTACGAAAACCCCTCCTCGCAAATGTACCCGCTCATCAATAGTCAATATTTAGTAGCGACCTAAAAGATGATTAAATTATCTTTTGAAACAGCCGCAAAAATCCAAAATTGGTCAACCAATAAAAAAAATTATAGCAATTTCAATTTGGGGTCAATGTGACCGCAGAGCACAGACAACGTAAGTTTTTCGAAAAAAGTACACTGTAGCGCATGTTTTCAAGATTTTTCAAGCGAATTTGCATCTAGAAGACAGATCTCGGCGAGTTTTACCAAACTACCAAAAATTAGGAGAATCGGTTGAAAACTAAAAAAATGGCAGCCACTCAAAGTGGCCTGGGGTCATATTGACCCCAGAGCACAGACAAAAGGTTAAAGATATTTTCGAAACTAACAGTTTCAGATAAATACAATGTTCTACAAAAATGTATTTATAATCAAAATAGACCACTTTCTGGAAGATACCAGGAATGTTTTTTTGCAAACATGAATTGTTATCGGCGATTTCAGGTCGAAAATAGTGTTATTTGAAGACTTTATATGCAGCAGAGGGGCGAATTGGGGCAAGGAAATCCCCACAGGATTTAAAATATCTGGTATGTAGTTTCATATGCGTATCCACGTGTATCCAAACAAATATTTCGAAATTTCATAAATCGACATTTTCAACTGATATTTATATATTAATTGAGATTTCACCACACTGCATACCACGCTGTTGAATGTTAATGTCAAAAGAAGTACAGCGTGAAGCTATTTTTCTGTTCTCTTCATCCAATCATTTCACAATCAATCACAATCAATCCCGGATAATCGATTAGTAACTAATCGATTACTCTTTATTCTTATTGAATCGATTCATCGCTGGGTAATAATCGATTTTAAAATTAATCGATTAGCACAACGATAAATCGATTAATCACCACTCAGCCCCTCCTGGATGTGACATTTCTACGTTTTTTGGGAAAACGGGCAGCTTTGCCATATTTTTATCTCTAAATGAACATATTTACATATCGTTACAAAGCTCTTAAACAGATCTACACAATAGGTTTGATTATGTAGTAATAGCTTCGTCCAGAGTTTAGTTTTTAATAGTTTTGTAAAAGCATATTTTATGAGTTGTTGTTATCGTGTGCGAACGAGCTTTTGGACTGTGGCAAATATTGGCACTATTGTAGGTACCTACCCAAACAGCATTGTTTCTCGTTTTGTTCATTCGCGTTCGCTCGACTGGTTACTAGTGCGGCGGTTGGAACGTGCAAAATGATCGTCAACACTGCCCAATTTCGTTTCCCGCGTGCCCACAAGGCAAAATAGTAAATCAGAAAAAGGAACAAACAGGCGGAAAAGAAGTGATAAGGGAAGACAAACAACGGAAATCGTACTCCGGTGTCGTTGTCGGATTTGAAGGTACTACCGGTCAATATTCAGCAGAAGCAACAGAGAACGTAATTAAAGTGCCCGAGGAAGATGTAGTCGAGTTGGATATTGATCCAACAGAAAGAGCGGAAATTCGAAATCCAGAACTCGGTGATAGAACGCGAGAAGCTAGCGGAGACGATGACTTACAATAGCAAGACAGATAGGATTTGGTTTGTTAAGAAGGGAGTAATGGGCTATACCGATTACTATTGAAAACTGAAAGAGGAAGAGGAAAGAAAGCAACAAGCGCAGTCGACGAGTCAGCGACGGGACCATTTAATTACGGACGGGTCGATGGACCGATCCCCACCGAAGAAGACATCACGCAGAAATACATCTGAAACTTCTTCGGAATAATTTGTTATTTTAAAAGTTTTCGGTTCCGTATAGTTTTGTAATAAACAATTGAGCCAAATAAATAAACGAAATGGTAAAAAAAGCATATTTTACGCAATATTTCACGAACAAAACAGTTTCTTACCCCGCAGTACCCCAAAGTAAAAGATCATGCACTACACTGTTGAACTCTTGAGCTTTCAGGACCATGAACAAAATACTGCCCAAATTCACCATTTTGAGAGATATCTGAATTTGAAAAATTTCCCATTTTTGCCTTTCTCGTAATAATATATACGTATAATAAATATACGTAGAAGCTATATGATCGCACCAAAAACATTTAAAAGAAGGCCCGAACACCTCTAGTGTTGTATACCGATCGACTCAGTTTAACGAATTGATGTGATGTCTGTGTGTACGTGTGTGTGAATGTCTTTCAAGTCGGCCTTTTGCACCACCGGAGGTGTACAGGATTCATAAGTAAGTAAGTAGGTAAAAAATAAGTTGAATTTCCAGTACTTTATATAAAATCGATCGGAGAAGGTGGAGGCCCCAATTTAGTTAATTTTATTTTTATTATTATAGATTACTAGCTTTATGTACCCGGCCTTGCTCGGAATTGCCAGTTTGGTTCGCAGATTTTGTTTACAATCGGAAAATGATAAAACCAATTGGTCAACAGGGTAATTGTGTTTACTTATTGATACTTCATCGTTTGATTAAAAGAAGGCTTTTGGAAACATTGACTGATTTTGAAGAAGGGATCGTGAGTTTGGATAGCCTTATTCCAGGCAAACGTTTATTTCTAAAGAAGGAAAAACATCCACCGATGCCTTATTCCGGGCGAAAGCATATTTTTAAAGAAGGGATCACACCCTCCATTGCCTTATCCCGGGCAAATTCCTACTTTTGAAGAAGCATTTACATCTACTATCCAGAAGAAAACACATTAATCATTGCTTTTCACTGGGCAAACCATTATTCCGATGAAGGGTAACAATAATCATTGTTTTATACTTAGAAAATGCTTGATTTCTATGCATGATTTTTCTGTTGCTGTTCATAATTATCCCAAATGCCCTTCATGTCGAATGACCTTTGGACAAATAGTGTTATATTAATGACCTGATTCATTCATGGATATGTCATTTTCAACGAAATCTCATATTCTGGGATATGTATATCGGGAAGTATTATTTACGGGAAATATCATTTTCGTTAAAGTCATTTTTGGGGAAATGTTATTGTCGAGGATTTTCCAATTTTAAGGAGTTCGGGCAATTTGTTTTCGGAGCCTTGTACAATGTCAAAGAACATCGGATGAACTAAATAAGAGGGATTTTAAATTAATTCGTTTTCTAAACAATACCAAACCCCAATAACCTCCTGCATTCCTCCTAGCCTCTCTTTAATAGCTTCCTTTGGGTAGAGATTACGTGCTTACAAATTTGGTTTGAATTGACCCATGCGATAAAAAGGTATGCTAAACTGTTAGTTTAATAAATATATCCTCTCTCTCATTCAGCTATGACACTCCTACCCGGTCTGATATAGTCTTCTTTAGACAGAGAATATGGGTTCAGATGTTATGCTGAATTAGACGATAACTAAACAATACCCCTCTCGCACACCCTCCCTCTTTTAAAATGATCTACCCACATCCACTAAAATCGCTTCCTTAGGACAGAAAATATTTGATACAAATTTGGTTCTAATCGGTCATAGGGTTCAAGACTTACACTGAATTGATCGATAACTAAGCAATACCCCTCCCCCACACCCTGTCCCTTTTCCAAAGAGCATCCCTAACTCCCATATAGTCGTCTCCTTAAGATAACGAATTTGTGTTCCAAATTTGGTTGAAATCGGCCAAAAGGTTCAGAAGTTACACTAAGTTAATAGATAATCAAGCAATACCCCTCCCCCTTTTCCAAAGACTACACCTCTATCGGCGTCTCCTTGAGATAAAGAATGTTTGCTCCAAATTTGGTTGAAATCGGGCAAGGGATTCAAGACTTACACTGAGTTGATCGATAACTAAGCATAAACCCCTCCCCCACACTCTTCCTCTTTTCCAAAGAGCATCCCTCATCCTCATATAGTCGTCTCCTTAAGATAACGAATTTGTGTTCCAAATTTGGTTGAAATCGGCCAAGGGGTTCAGAAGTTACACTGAGTTGATCGACAAACTAAGCAATACCCCTCCCCCCACCCTGCCCTTTTCCAAAAAGCATGCCTAACCCCACTATCGTCGTCGTCGTCGTTGGTTGAAATCGGCCAAGGGGTTCAGAAGTTACACTGAGCTGACTGATAACTGAGCAATAACCTTCCCCCCTCAACCCCCCCCCCCCTTTTAAAAGGTTAGCCCTAACACCTCTATCGTCATCTCCTTAACATAAAGAATGTGTGTTCCAAATTTGGTTGAAATCGGCCAAGGGGTTCAGAAGTTACATTGAGTTGATCGATAACTAAGCAATTCCCCTCCCCCCACACCCTCCCCCTTTTCCAAAGAGCATTCCTAACCGTCGTCGCCTTAAGATAAAGAATGTGTGTTCCAAATTTGGTTGGAATCGGCCAAGGGGTTCAAGACTTACACTGTGTTGATAGATAACTAAGCAATACCCCTCCCCCCACATCCTCCCTCTTTTCCAAGGAGCATGCCTAATCCTCATATAGTCGTCGCCTTAAGATAAAGAATGTGTGTTCCAAATTTGGTTGAAATCGGCTAAGGGGTTCAAGACTTACACTGTGTTGATAGATAACTAAGCAATACCCCTCTCCCCACATCCTCCCACTCTTCTAAAGAGCATGCCTAATCCTCATATAGTCGTCTCCTTAAGATAAGGAATTTGTGTTCCAAATTTGGTTGAAATCGGCCAAGGGGTTCAGAAGTTACTCTGAGTTGTTCGACAAACTAAGCAATACATTTCCCCCTATCGCCGTCTTCTTAAGATAAAGAATGTGTGTTCCAAATTTGGTTGAAATCGGTCAATTGGTTCAGAAGTTATGCTGGAACATACATACAAACATACAAACATTGAGTTTTATATATATAGATAGGAACAGTAACGGAGATAGAATACATCCTTGCCTCACACCAGCTACGACCCGGATAGGGTCGGACAAGACCCCATTGTGCAGCTCTCTCCACGAGAAGGCCTCGTACTATGCCTCGATGAGACCGATGATTTTCTCAGGAACCCCCTTGCGTCTCAGGGCGCCCCACATATTCTCGTGATTGAGACGGTCGAAAGCTTTTTCGTAGTCAATGAATACCAAGTAAAGGGACTCCGGCCTACTGCCGCCAGAGAGTCGCATCGATCTTCTCCTGAATCCGGGCTAGGATAATTTTGCATAGAACTTTGAGAACGGTACACAACAACATAATGCCTCGCCAGTTATCGCATACAGTCAGGTCACCCTTTTTGGGCACCTTCACTAAGATACCTAGCATCCAGTCGACCGGGAAAGTTGCGGTGTCCCAGATATTACGAAATAAACGATGCAGTAGTTGAGCGGATGTCATGGGGTCAGCTTTGAGCATCTCGGCTGATATGCGATCGACCCCTGGGGCTTTATTTGATTTCATGCTTTGGATGGTTGTTTGAATCTCTAGCCGTTATGGAACTTTGGTATTGACGCGTGAATATACGTCGGATCCTAGGCAGATCAGGCCGAGGTGGTGATGGCCTGGCTGGCACTTGAAAAAGTTGTTCGAAGTGCTCGAACCAGCGTTTCAGCTGGTCAGTTGGGTCGGTCAATAACTGATCAATCGCGTCTTTCGCAGACATCGTTGCATTCATCTTCACCCCACCGTGAGATATCGTAGAGGAGGCGAATGTCCCCGGTTGCGGCGGCTCTCTCTCCTTCGTCGGCCAGAGAGTCTGCCCACGCTCGCTTGTCCCGACAACATGAGCGTTTTACTTCCTTCTCAAGAGCCGAGTATAGTTGACGGGCTAAGACTTTGGCTCCTCTGGTTTTTGATCGCTCTATCGCGGCTTTGGCTTATCTTCGCTCCTCTATCTTCCTCCAGGTCTCATCGGTGATCCATTGTTTTCTCTGGGTGCGCAGTTCGCCCAGATTGTTCTCGCTGGTGGCGATTGATGGTGGTCCATTGGTTTTCCACGCTGTCACCTTCCGGAATATCTGCAGCACGCGTCTCCAGTTCTTCAACGAAGGACCGTTTCACCGTGGCATCTTCCAGTCGGTGTGTGTTGGCATATTTCGCCGATGAGGAGGTGATGATCCGACGCGATATCGGCACTACGTTTATTCCGTACATCAAGAAGGCTCCGTTTCCATTATCGGCAGATGCAGATGTGATAGATTTGATTTTCTGTAAAGCCATCACGGGAGACGCACGTGACCTTGTGGACCGGTTCCGATGAGGGAAGAGCGATCCCCCGATCACCGTGTCGTTATTACCACAAAAATCTGCGAACAGCTCTCCGATTTCGCTCATTTCTCCGAGACCATGGCGTTCCATAATACACTCATGGTTCGAGTTGTCTTCTTCGATCTTCGCATTGAAGTCGCCTAAACAGATCTTGATATCACCCTTCGGAATTTTATCTACGACGGCATTGAGTTGACTGTAGAAGTTCTCTTTGTCCTGCAGATCGGCAGCATCGGTTGGCGCATAACATTGGATTATAGTAAGGTTTCGGACCCGTGATCTAAATCTGGCAACGATTATAATTTCACTTATAGGTTCCCACTTCTTAAGCGTAGAGTGTGCCTGAGCGCTTAGTAGGAAGCCAACGCCGGGGGGTATGTTCACCTCGTAAACCAGAGTATAGCAGAACTTGTCCCGACGGCGTTCTGTGTTCTCCAAAGTTTGCCCAACGGACTTCACTCAGTCCCAGGATCTCAAGCATCATGCGGCGTGTCTCATTGGCAAGTTGTGCCAATTTACCCTGCTGGGCTAGGGTTAAAACGTTCCATGTTCCTATTCGTGTCCGTTGTTTCGCGCTAAGAGTCGTCGCCGTAAAATCAGTCCATATTCTTTCTCATCGGATTCTCGAACAATTTGAAATTTCGGAAACAGCAGGTTGTTGACCCCCTATCCACCGGGATGGGACTGCCATCTTAGGTATAGCTTCCGGAAAATAGCATTTCATACTCAGCCGCTGGATGCCAGAACAGACGCTGTTGGAGCCGCACCTCCTTGGTGAACAGACGCTCGATCAGTCGGGTCCAATTTGTTTAAAGTCCCACCCAACACCAGGACTAGTTCAATTAAAGATAATTGCCTATTTCCGGGGATTAAACCACCCGACTTGGACGTTAATTTACAATATTATGAAAACTCATATGTGAATATGTACGTTATGTGGAAGATATTGATTTGAAAAATGTATTGAGGTAACCACTTTCCCTTCGATGGGACTCGAACCCATGACCCTACAGTACGCTAGACTGGTGCTTTAACCAACTAAGCTACGAAGGACCTCCATCGGCCTTCGCAACCTAGCGGCTACTGAACGAGCTCGAGATTCCCAAATTGGACGCATAGTCAAATCACTCGCAATCCATTTATCAAGCCAATACTTCCACATGTGTATTGTACACGTCCACATTAGAGGAGCGTGAGTATTTAGAATGTCTGGCGGCTATACACATTCTTCATCAGCAACGGTACTGATCAAGTGAGGTTGTGTAAGCTATTTGCCAGTCGGTCGTCAAGCTCAGACCCGACCGCATTGCGTAGGCAAGAGCACGCAACTCAAGTTCAGTTCAATCAAAGATAACTGAACAACAAAGATAACCAGGACTAGGCTAGTGCGCTTTGAGCGGCACACGATCGCTTTGATAGAGCCTGCTTGGCGACACATGCAGCTTTTTATAGAAGTTCAACAGAGCCCACTGTCGAACCCCACCACATCCTAAGCAGACCCCACAGGACGCACCTTCTCACTCTAGCTGATGTCAGAAGGACAATAGTGCCCAGGCTACACTACCAGCGCCCCTACCCGGATGTCAACTCACCATTTCGTAGCCCGGCATATAATTCGTTCAACGGCATATAAAAAGCATTTGAATTTCACAAACTTGCTCAATTTGAATTTGTTTCGATTTACGATAGCAGCAAAGTTGAATTCAAAGTTCCATTCAATTGCATGTTCCAAATAAGTAGGTACACGGCAGGTATTTTCGTCTGTTCGTCATAGTCTCGAAAACCAATAAAAGAGGCGCTTTTTTGTAAAACTCATACGTACCAAATCGTAAGCTCAGGAGAAACGTTCTGCTATAGTGGAGCTCTAGCAAATGTACGTTGCTTTCGTTGGTTTTTGCTCCTACGACGATGGACGGAAATACCTGCCTGTCCCTACATGAAAATATATTTAAAATTACAAAATATTTTGATCTGTGTATCTTTTCAGTGGGCCACCTTTAAATTCTTCCGCTCAGTTTGGCAAGTGATTCATCTGATTACACTTTTTTGTTTTCTGCACAATCGAAAGGTATTCAGCTTGATATATGTATCGAAAAAGTTTATCATTCAGTATCATTTATACTACGGTGTCCCATTTACTTTGGCAATATGTTGCCAAAGTATTTGCCATTTGATTTTACGACACCTGTCCGCTCAAGCGACGCTATTTATGGGGGCTTCCATGAAGAACACATAAAATACTTCATGATTGAGCATCACTTTGACTCAAATCTTTGGCTTTATGTCAGGTATCTATCGATGCCCGTGTAATAATAATAGGTAAAGTCAATAAAACTATCAAATTTATTGCTCTCGTTTTATTCTTCTGGTTGGCGTCTGTCTGAATGGCCAAAAGGTGGGAACCGTGAGAACCTTCTACAAGATTGATTGAATAATCAGGTTATAATAGTACAACTACACCAAAGGGGGTAAGACGGTCGACAAATAATCTGGTTGTAAAGGTTCCCACCCATGTAATCCAAGCTCGAACTGTTAACCGCAGTACAACAGCCGTATAGTCATCGCCACAGGACGGGGCTCTACAATGTTTGTGGCGGATGCGGTGTGGTGCCAAGGAAGGAATAATAAATAAGCCATAAAATGATGGCAATATACCTACGCTGTGGTGTTACACAGCATTCTTTTCACTCTTAGATAGACCTCGTACAAACTCCGCTCCGGAATTGAGTGCAAAGCCTGTTGAAGAGCAGCTAAGCTCACCGCATCCTCGGTAACGAGGCGTCCGACGACCTCGGCGGCAATTCAGGACGATGGGAGTCGATAAGCCATAAATGAGGCATGAAATACTGTTATTGTTCGGGATTATTTTTTTTCTTCTCCCGGCTCTATCAGGATGTATGCGGTATGTAAAGCTCCGCGGTTGCTTCATATGAACCACGCTGCTCTTCTAGGCTCGTTTCCTTTTATTTTACTGCTCGCTCATCCATGGTTCACGGTTTGATTATGATTTCAAAGAGCGGCGTTTCATTTAGATAAAAAGTGAAGCTTCATTCTAAAATATGAATTTTTCGCTCGTTGTTTTTATGGGAACAATAAAGAATTATAGAAGGAACGGGATATGCGTGGTGATATGATGAAGACAATTACTTCTGTAGGCGTGCGTATGAAACCACTTTGTAAATAAGTGCGATCAATAGGCTTGGGGAGTATGAAAGCATGCGGCCACAAGTATTAGGCTTCGGCTTATTATACCAAAGTAATTGAAAATATTAATTTGTATAATTTTATGGCTCCTTACGACATCAGATGAAAAATCTTGCGGTGTGGAGCTTGAATGATACAATTTTAAGAAGAAGAGTATCCCTCCCATGTGTAAATGTTGGGTGGATTTTCTAGACTCTGTACCATGGTAATGGGACTCCATAATGCATAAACCATAAAGATATTTGCACAATAGCTCCATTGGGTCTCCAATTAGCCTTGTGAGTAAAGGCGTAGTATTGCAAATCCAGATATAGCGAGTTCGATTCTCGGTCCGGCCTAGGATGCTTTCGGGTGAAAACATCTCGGCTTTCTGAGTATAGTGTACCCATTTTACTTGCCATACCAGATACATATTTTTAAAATTGCTGGCATAGAAAATTTTTGATTTATAACCGTGGAAATGCTGAAAGAACGCTAAATAGTAAAGGAGGCCAGGTTGCAGTTTGAATGTAGAACCATTAGAGAAAAAAAAATATCTTTTTTTATTTCATGTTATTCCAATTTTATGAATGAAATGCAATTTTTCACCGCGTCGCGATAATTTCTTTGCTTAATATTACCAACCGCACAAACTTCCAGGTAGAGCGTTAGTGAATGCTATCGAAAACATAAATCACAACACCGATAAAAAGGCGATTTTCAGCAGCCACCAACAGCTATCCTGTTCCGTTTGTTTCAAGCCACAACATACCACCGATCTTATCCACATCCACCGCTACACGAGGACCAATCCAGGTCGGCCACGGTCTACCAACTGTGAACAACACGTACTACCCATTAATAAGCTTTGCGGTGAATAATCATTTCGGAAGTTCTCGTAAAATCGTTCACACGCCTTTCGAATCCCGTCAGTCCTCCCAAGCGGCAACAAAGTGCTGTACACGAACGAGTACACCCCTTTAACACTCCGATATGTAGCGTGCGTATAAATAATCCTTGCGTTGTTCGGATTCGCAACGTATAATTTGTTATCTGCCGGAATAAATCTCGAACGCGATTGAGCAATAAAGCAAGCATCCATCGAGTAGTGTGCTTCCAATGAATGGGGGCCAAGCTGGCATGGGACCGATATGGCTTCGCCCTTTTGTGGCTGGAAGGTGATGTGATCCGTTGGCAGGATGGAGCTGAATTGCACCGGAGATTGTGGTCTAATTTTCGAAACTTTCTCTGCTGTGTATCATAATAGCTATAGCATTTCAACTAGGACGGTTTCTGTTGGGCGCTATTCTGCCCTGATTTAAGTCTATATTATGCTATAAATAGTACGCAAGGAATCTAATGACATTAAATAGGTGCCCCATCCCGCATCAAATTGATATCGCCATTGTAGTCGCTTTTTACGCAGTTTAGCTTTGGTTGGAACTAAACGAAACATATACACCCGATTCTGTTTTTACACGGATGTAAAAAAACACGGCCGTGTAAAAAAATTCCCATGCAAAATTTTTGCAAAGTTGTTTTTGTCGAGAAATCATAAAACTTTTTTTACACGGATTTTCAAATTTTGAACTGAAAACTTTTTTTACACGGAACGCATCCCCCGTGTAAGAAAAGAATCGGGTGTAATCTAAACTGCAAATTTCACCCAACAACGAATAGAAATAATTCATAGAATATTAGAGTAAAATATTGTTAACATTGTGTGTAGCCTACATTCCGCATCGAACCTACATTTGGTAAAATAAATCTGTAAGAGTGCACGTGAAGCATGGCCGTCATACCTTCCCTTCAGTTCCGGTACAATAAAATTCCATGAGGAAATATTAAACAAATCTATGACAAAAGGTCGAGGGACAAAAGGTCGAATGAACAAAAGGTCGAAGGGACAAAAGGTCGACGGGACAAAAGGTCGAATGGACAAAAGGACAAAAGGTCGAAATTACAAAATTGGTTAAAATTGAAAAGCCATAGTATTGAGAACAATACAAAGGAAAACTATGATGCAAGTACCGTCATCGGGAGTGACACTTGGCCAAATAAGGGTCAGGTTGGCCGATGTTTTCAACAAATTCAGCACAAGAAAAATGTAATATAAGATACTTTTTTGAGCGATTCAGATAGCCGACCTACAGACTGTTCGTGAGAACGATGGCCCAATCTTGACTTGAACCCACAACCTCTAATTTCTACACAAAACTCTACCACCAATATGCAATATGCATAAGCACATTCATTCATTTATTTAGTTTACATCTAAACAGAAACCACTGAATCAACAATTTGACGCCACAATACACGAGTTAATAATTCGAGAACACGGAGTTCTTTTTAAAAAAAACTTAAACGTCACAACCAACTGATTTATTATTCTCAACTTTTGGCACAAATCTCCCAAATTGAGGTGAACGTGTCCCTGGAGCCGACGTTCTGATTCTCAACTTAACTACATTACAAGTATGCTGAGTCTGTACAGCGCTTCTCGATATCGTTCGTTCGGTTCTGCCACCGATGGGAACGTCGATGGAATTCCTCAAAGTCCGGTCGGCAACGACGTTAACTCACGGTTCGAGGCCGCATCTCTGTATCCTCGAATGCGCCCCACGCTCGCCAAGTCGTTTTACACTTGGTCTGCCCACCTCGCTCGCTGTGCTCCACGCCGTCTCGTACCTGCCGGATCGGAAGCGAACACCATCTCTGCAGGGTAGTTGTCCAAAATTCTTGCAACTTGCCCTGCCCATCGTACCCTTCCGGCTTTAGCTATCTTCAGGATACTGGGTTCGCCGTAGAGCTGGGCTAGCCCATGGTTCATTCTTCGCCGCCACACACCTTCTTTTTGTTCACTGAGTACTTGCATATGCACAATCATGATTATATCCTGGAACACTAATGCAGGATCGTTCATGCTGTGTACCATGAGAGAGATTTTTTCGTTAATGTTGTGCAAAATACAACATCACGCATGTTAAAGTGTTAATTAAAATGATTCGTGCGGTTGAATCACCGAATAATGTGCATAATGTAAACTGTTATGTACGGCTTAAGGCCAGTCTTTGTGTACATGCTTCAGTGTTTATTTCTTATTTAAAACCAATAACAACGTCACGTTGAATTAAAACCAATAACATCCCCATCTAATACATGATGATGAGTGGAAAATGAATTTGACACACATTTATACAAGAGACTGACAATCTTCTGATTCTCCATGATCAACATCGGAATGTATAGGAAGTCGCGTTGGCGAAATAATTAATTATACGACACTGAATCAAAGATACCAAAATCAACGTATTTCACTCAAACATGCACTCGAAGAGACACGTGTTACAAGAGCACGATCTAACAAGTATTACTTTTCAGTTCTCGTCCCGAGAACTAATCAAAATCATACAATGCTCATCCTGACTGCTGAATATTCACTGTAAATTGGTTAAAGAACTGCCCATAAAATAAAGAAGGAGAAATCTCTGCGAAATGCAATTGGCTAGATTTTTTTCAGAAACATGTATCCAAACTTGTCATATGTTTAGTATTTTTCATGTATACAGAATTATAGATTTTCAAATTTTGTCCATTCGACTTTTTGTCCCTTCGACCTTTTGTCCCTTCGACCTTTTGTCCCGTCGACGATTTTGAACAAACCCCCATATATTTTTTGATGGTTGGTGCTCGAGTTGGCGCTTCGGTCGTTCGTGTGTGATATTGTTGGTCGAATAAATTGATTGTTCGTGTTGCTGTTGATAAAACTTGAGGAATGTTTGAATAAACGAGAGGTGGAGTCAATGTTGGTCA
Source organism: Armigeres subalbatus (assembly GCF_024139115.2). NCBI lineage: Eukaryota > Metazoa > Arthropoda > Insecta > Diptera > Culicidae > Armigeres > Armigeres subalbatus. The sequence goes on along the minus strand of NC_085141.1, from coordinate 215,260,032 downwards.
AACTGCTTGACCCTGTGTACGTTCCATAATGGAACGTACACACGGTCAAGCAGTTTGACCAACAATGACTCCACCTCTCGTTTATTCAAACATCCATCAAGTTTCACCAACAGTGGCACGAACAATCAATTGATTCGACCAACAACATCACACACGAACGACCGAAGCGCCAACTTGAGCCCCAACCATCAAAAAAATATGGGGGCTTATACAACTTCACTACAATTGCTCAAACATGTTCAGCGAACCTTGACTCCACCCCCGACAACTCAAACCAAAATCAAACCGTTTTAATTTTTTCCAACCGAGTCGCCAACTGTCAAATGGTTGTTCGAACAACTCCACACACGTTCAAACAAAGCAGCAACCAAAGCGTTTTCTTGGGGGCGGAGCCAATGTTCGTCAAACTGCTTGACTGGTGTGTACGTTGCATAATACACTCTAAGTGGGAGTGCGCCTCTCATCATCGGCAGACTCTCTCTTCTCTCCAACAACCATTAATAAGCTGGAAGAAACATAAACAACCCACAGTCAAACTCAATATTAGAGGACGGGACTCGAAACTACAAACAATTCGCGCTGTGACGTTAAACACAATCAATTAACTAATTGGCTAGGGAGACACATAGAAACATTTTATTTGAATAACAGTTATTTATTTACTTATACTAACAGGGGCACATATTGGTTCGGGGTTTGTGTTTCGTTCGTTTAATATTTGTGTTCGTTCCATTCATGTCTATCTCCTATTTTGTGTGCGTTTTCTCTTCCCTAGCTCTCTCTATATTCTGACTGTGTGCTCTGTGCTTTATGTTTACAGTGACGTCATTTTTCTGCGCAGCGTAGCTGCTAACTAGCCTGCGCTCCTGCTACTTGACGATAATTTTCGGTGGTGGCAAAACGGGCTCACGCACGAATTTCACGGGTCCGTGATGGCGGACCCAAGCAATAGTCGGTGGGTGTGTTGTGTGTTTGGCTTTAGCAGCACATTCGATTCCTCAGTCTACGACTGGCACAAAAAACGTTTCTTCCGCGGCGCCCTTCTCGGACGCCGCACTCCAATCAAAAAAGGTTTGCTGACTCACCGGTTTGTTGTGGGTTTTACGTAACCTGACCCAGTCGATGACCTGCCGGTGGGGTCGACGCTCCCGGCTTGTTGGCGACCGGTGGTTGCTTCTTAATGAAGCGCTGCACGATGGCGGTTGCTTGCCGGCGGTTTGACGGACCGGCTGATGGATCTCGTCCACGTGGAGGATCCCTGGCCTTCCCTCGGACTAATATGTTAACGGATCGATTCGCTTCCGACCAGTTGACGGTTGTCGGGGATTTTCCGTCCGTTGGGGAGAAGCGTCGCGCTTGGGTGCGAAAAGAATCTGCGGGCGGGAAAATCAAGCCAATCTGGCTACACAAAACACATGAGCACAAACACATTTAGCACACTTTAGAGCAACAAACTTTACCTTCACAAGGTTTTCTTCGCCTACTCTCGCACACAAAATCTTTACGCACACTTTCTGCCTAATTGGTAAGGAATGAACAATTATTAATTAACTAATTACATTTAAAGTCACAGTAACACATACTTTCGAACAATTGAAATAATTACTAGCAAACGCGGACACTTCCAACTCATTAGTTGATCACGGACGAAATGATCGAGTCCGTGAATCCTCAGCTCAAGGATGGTGGGCTCGGACACAACCGGAAACACGTAATTTCCCGACCCCCTTCGTGTACGATCGTGACCTTATTGGCACGATGGATAATTGACACAAAAGTTGTGCTGCTTTCCCTCTCCCACCTTATCCGAAAAACAAATGGCCTCGACCTTAGAGAGCTTGGCTAATTGATAGTGCCCGTTTGCCTACGTCAAGGGACAATTATGTAAATTAATTGGCGATTGAAAGATGTAACTGCTTACAATCTACCTTATTTACAAAAACTATATACAAATTTATTCACAATATTCCTGACTGCTACACACTGAATCAGCAAATTGACGCCACAATACACAGTTCGAGGCCTCATCTCTCCATCCTTGGTTTGGCGCCACGGCCGCCATATAATTTTGTACTTGGTCCATCCATCTAGCTCTCTGCAATCTCCGTCCTTTTATATCTGTCAGATCAGAAGTAAACAAATCTTTGTAGGGTTGCTGTCCGGCATTCTTGCAACATGACCTAGTTGGATGAGCTCGTTATTCTTCCTTGGCATCCACACACCATTCTCTAGTACACCGTCAAATGTTCTAAGCGCAGATCTCTCGAATATCCGAGTACTTGTAAGAGCATGGTCATGCCCATAGATGATCACCAGTCCATTCGGTGCGGTTCCACATATGATGTGCTTTCGTATGACAAAAGATTCAACATGTACTTTGCTTTCAAAACATTCCCCACCGGTTAAACTTTTGTTGCCTCACGTTTATAGATCGGGGGGGGGGGGGGGGGGGTGGTTATAGATCTACCATCTTCTCAAATGTTCGACCGACAAGGTCCACATCGTCCCCAAAGCAATCGAACTGCCTGAATCTGTTGAAAATGGTACCTTTGCTGCTACACTCTGCTCTCAGCATGAAACAATAACGAAATATTTAACAACTGGCAAGTCGTAGTCCCACACTGTCGTATGTCGTCTTTAAATCGATAAAAATATAGTGCGTTGGAACCTTACATTCACAGATTTTTTGAGAAGTTTTTCGTATAGTAAATATCTGGTCCATTGTCTTCATGATGCCGCTTGATAACATATTACGAACTCATTCACTATTGGTCACAGACGAACCATTTCCAATTCCATTCCTTAGGAATGACACTTTTCTTCCACTCCTAGCTGTTCTGTTTCCTAAATTTTGTTTATCCTTACCAGCTTTTTTATTGTTCTTGAGCTGTTGAATGGCATCCTTAACTTCTAGGGAGTCGTCCAAAACCGACGTGGTTATATATAGGGGGAGGGGGTTTGGAAAATGACTACGATAAGCCACATGGGTGGAGGGGGGTGTTGCTCTCGAACCACGTGATTTTTTTTTACACGAAAAGCTTTTGGTGAATAACAATAGCGGTGTAAAAAATAACAAATCATTAAGGGCCAATTTATTCACCTTCGCTAAACTCTTAAGCGGTGCTTACTTATACGCCTTAACGTGGTTTAAGGCCTAAGCGGATGTGAAGAAAACGGCCATAAATCATTAAACGCAAAGCGCATCTTAGGGCCGATGCCCACGTAGCGTCTTTTCAACTCAGCGTTAAAAAGACGTAGGTGTGCATCGAGAAAAACCGGTAACGCAGCCATAAAAAAAATAAACGAAAAAACAGGTTGCGATTCAGTCTCAATTTCCACACAAAAAAAATGAAAAAAATGGGAAAATATAAAAAAAAATCCGCCGTGCCACGCCACCGCCGCAGATGGTTTTTGGCATCACGCCGCCGACACTTTTGCATCAGCGGACTGCAGCTACAATTTTGAAAAATGTTCATTTTTTTACAATAATTACAACAATATTACAATAATTCACTTTTGCATCAGCGGACTGCAGCTACAATTTTGAAAATGTTCATTTTTTACAATAATTACAACAATATTACAATAATTCAGGAATTTTGAAAAATATTCATTTTTTTACAATAATTACAACAATATTACAATAATTCAGGAAAAATCCAGTAAAAAAATTCCTGTAAAAACTTTGACATTACTTCATACAATCCTAATAAAGTGCTGGCATTCCGAATGATTTTGGAACAATTCTCTCTGAAAAATTTTGCTACAAATCGTTAATGAAAAAACAGCATTTCCAGTGTAAATTCCGATTTTTTTCCCTTAAAACACCGAAAAAAGTTCCATGTGATTTCTGTCTGAAAATTCAAAGCAGTCCCGTGGGAAATACATATAATTTTCGGTGGAAAAATTGTTCATATTTTTATTTTTTTTACATTCTAATGAATTTCTTCGACAAGTTCTTCCGAATCTTCACCAGAAATTCTTCTTCACTTTCAAAAGAAGTTTTTCGAACATTTTGAGGAGTACACTTCAAAATGTTCAGTCTCCAGTTAGCCTTGCGAGCAAAGGCGTAGGATTGCCCATTCGGAGATGGCGAGTTCGATTCTCGTTCCTGTCTAGGATGTTTTCGGGTGGGAAACATTCTCGACACCCTAGGTATAGTGTATCCATCGTACTTGCTACACAAGATATATAATCGTGCAATGGCTGGCATATTAAAGCATTTAATTTATAACTGAGGAAATGCTAATAGAATATACTAAGTTGAAAAGTAGTCCAACTTCCAGTTAAAATATGAAGAAGAAGAAGAAAAATTCTTCTGAAATTCCAAGAGATATTAAACAGCCAATAATGCCACATGAAACACTTTGATATTTCCGTTGATTTTTTGAATTTGGATTTTTTTTTTAATTTGGAATTTTGAAATGAAAATTTTCCGGAATACTTTTTACGCTCTTTGTGAATTCTATCACATTTTTTTAAATTTTCCAAATATTTTTTTTATTCGAAGCATTATTTAGAATTTCCACAGAAGAGTCTATGGATTATCTTCGAAAAATTCTTTGGATTTTCAAAGAATGAGTCTTTAGAATTTTCAAGGTTAATGTTTTTTGAATTTGCACCACAAATTCTTCCCAAATTTCATCGGGAATTCATTCTTCTTCGGGAAGTCATTTTGATTTCTTTGTAGGTTCAGCTAAACATTGCTTTAAATCTTTACCATGCAAAGATGCACAGGAAATGATTTAGAAATTATAAAGAACTAGTCGACCCGGCAGACGTTGTCCTGCATAGTAGGCAAAAATGCGCGTTGTGAACTGCCCATGCGAAATTTCAATACGATTCTTAATTTTAGTTTTTCACGATTTACGCAACCTTACCTCGTGATTTTTGCATTAAGGAATATCATATAAACCCGTCGGAAACGATAACGGACATATTTGCTGAAGGAATGGAGGAAATCCAACCAGCCGTTTTCGAGTTATGCGGATACGAACACAGACCATTTCATTTTTATTATATAGATTTTCACAGAAAATTACCTAATTGATCAGAAAATCTTTAAAATTTTGATTTAATTTTTTAAGGAATTACTACTGGAAATGCTTCAAAAGTACAACCTTTACAAGTACAACAAAAGTACAATTTTTTCGTTATTTCCACTTGTAAAAACATCGGAATTTCCTCGGGAAATTCATTATTGGTGTTTCAGATGCACTTTTTTCGATTTTCTACTGGAAAATCTCAGGAATTTCCATCGGAAATATTTTGGCATAGGGTAGAGAACCATTTGGGCAGTACCCCCTATTCCCGTCCGCAACGTTCATCACTCGATCGCATTACAACCGAATCACTTGTTTTTTAGTACATGGTTAGTTTCTGCCGAAAATGAAAAAAAATCCATTGGAAATTTAGAAGAATTAAAGTTCATTAAAGTTGCCCAGGATTTTGAAAAAAATCTTTAGAGATTCTGTAAAAAAAGTAAGCTGGATTTTTTTTCAAATTTATACTGGAAATTCTTTGGAATTTGATGTTTATTGGAATTTTAATCGTAAATATGCATTTCGGATCCTTCTACGGATTTTTCAATTCTTCAAAATTTTTATCGAACATTTTTCGGAGCTCTTCCACAGAATTTCGGAAAAAATGTCTCTGAAACTCTAAAAAAAAAAATCCGTGGAGATTCCGAGGAATTTCTTGTCAATATTCCGAAGGGTTTCCCTTGCAACTCCAGAATAATAATTCTTGAAAATTCAGAAGATCTTGGAATTTAAAATTAATCCAAGCAATAAATGTGGGCAATAATTTAGGCTTAAGAAGCCTAGTTTTTATGGTATTGAACGATTAGGATAATTTATCGAAACATACAATAAGATCTTGGCACCTAAATATTGTAAATGCTCGAAATTCTAGTAGTGCGTATGAAAAAAGTTATGACATAGAGAAGCTTACATTAAAAAAACAACATGAAACTCTAAATAAAATGCTTTTTAAATTCATACAAGGGTCATAGAACTAAGGAGATTCCTGCGATATGAAAAAAAAGTGGCAGTGTTCCAGAATAAAATACATTTCTAAAACAATCTAGGTTAAAAAATAATGTTATAATAACGATTGAAATTGAATTCCAATACAAATCTCAACTTTTTCAGCACGGATGGGTCATATATGCCCAGCGTTTTAGATTGTCTATAAAATCACAAAAGAGAGCTAGGCCACCATTTTCTTCAGTAAAATTGTTCATCTAGATATTGGCTTTACAGAAAAAATATGGGAGCTCAAATTTGACTGACCCTGGAAACCCAGATATCCGAAACCTTGGGAAATATTTCGATTCGAAGAGCATGCAAATGAAGTTGAAATGTTTGAATCATTCTGAACACTCATATAAGATGGGTCATCCAGAACGTTAAGCCAGTGAGTGATTAATATTCAGGAAAACGATATTCTCAAGGTACTCCAAAACGTTCTCAAGTTCAGCCCACGATATCTGTCAGATCAATAAAGACATTTTCAATGAGGTTTGTTCGCAAACTTTTTTGTAGGGCCTTAGAAGCACTGGGTTGGGACTTGAATAATTAAGCAGTTCAAACATTACGACTTCCAGGACGTTTTGTATAAACTAAAAAGTCTGTAGTAGCTTGTATAAATAATAATTGAAGTCATATCAACCCAATGGACCTACTGGGATATTATATCATACATCATTCATAAGTTGGTTAATTGGATAAATCGAATGATCCAAACTCCAAAATAATAATTGGTAAAAAAATAATAAGAGCCATTGACTGAAGCATATTCGAGATGTGGAATAGAAGTTCCTTGGAAAATAATTCGAAAGAACCATCACAGTGACCGAGAAAATATTTTTAGTATGGCATCATTGGCTTCCACGAGTCGATATCTAAATAAAATTTCAATGAAGAATTTGAAATTTTGAGAGATGAGCCAGCTCTGGACTGAAAATCTCTTTAATAAAGAAAAAAATTATAAATTTTTCATAATAAAATAGGAAATTGCCAATAAAGAAATCAGGGCATGAGTATTAGATAAATATAGAATTACTACAAATAATGCAAAATTTCCATAGACAGTTGAAAATTTTCCACAAAACAATAATAAATTAGCACTTGTAAAAACTTGTAAAATTTTCCATAAAGAAATCAAAATATTCCACGAAAAAAATACAAAATTGTCATGAATAAATCAAACTTAGCAATAAACAATTACAAAACTTTTCACAAAATAAATATTTTTTTCCTCAAAAAAATTTTTTTTTCCGCAAAATTTCTTATTGGCATTACATCCCCACACTGGGACAGAGCCGCCTCGCAGCTTAGTGTTCATTAAGCACTTCCACAGTTATTAACTGCGAGGTTTCTAAGCCAGGTTGCCATTTTTGCATTCGTATATCATGAGGCTAGCATGATGATACTGTTATGCCCAGGGAAATCGAGATAATTTCCAATCCGAAAATTGCCTAGACCGGCACCGGGAATCGAACCCAGCCACCCTCAGCATGGTCTTGCTTTGTAGCCGCGCGTCTTACCGCACGGCTAAGGAGGTTCACAAAATCGCTATATAATAAAAATGAGTTGGGATTTCCTTCCTGACGATTTAACTCGCGAACGGGTTGACCGATTTGCAGGATTTTTCCCTAATCGATTCATTTTGGGATCCGCAAGGTTTGTATATACAAAAAGTTGTTGAATTTAACGGGGAAATGTGAAAAAATCATTAGAATACAATTTTGGGTCAGCTGTTGAGGAAAACAAAACAAACGCATGGAAATTGATCTAGAGTGCGGTTCTGCAAATACCTAACTCATTATGACATTTGCAACACCTGAGCAATGCTGGGTTTCTTTCACATCAATAAAGAGCAATAAAAAATAAGAAAATTCCCATTAAAAAATACTAAAAAGCCACCAAATTGATAAAATTTTCCATGAACTTCAAACGCTTTTAACCGATTCAATCCGGATTTTTTTTCGTCGTATTTCAACATAAATTTTGGACATTCTGCTTCAAAAATGTATGCAAACCATGGAAAAGTACAAATATGGGGTAAAATATTTTTTTTGAGATCTTCTAGGGCTTCCAAACCTTTCTTGAGTTCAGATCTTGATGATCTACATAAACAACAAAGCGTTTTACGGGGCCTCAATCTTTATTTGAAGTTGGCATTGCTACTTGAGACATAATTAAACTATTTTTATCAAATCGCAGTGTTACCAAAACATAGACTCCAAACTGTTATTGAGTTCAGATCTTGGAGGTATACAAGATCAACAGAGTAGTTCATAGGTTCCCGAGCTTGTGTGTTAGTTGGAGGAGCCCCATTTAACATTATTACAGTAGTATATACAAAATACAAGACTCCCAGAATATCTACGGTACTCCAAACAATTCTTGAGTTCAGATCTTGGAGGCCTACAAGACCAACAGAGTGATTCATAGGGTCCTGAGCTTGTACGTTAGTTGGAGCAACCCCTTGGGACATCATTACACCAGAATATGCAAATCACAGCATTCCCAGAGTTCCTGGGGTAATCCAAGTCATTCTTGAGTTCAGATACTGGAGGTCTTTAAGACCAACAGAGTGATTCATTGATTTCCGAGCTTGTGTGTTAGCTGGAGAAGCCTCATGGAACATCATTACACCAGTATATAAAAAATACAATATTCCCAGAGTATATACGGTACTCCAAATCATTCTTGAATTCAAATCTTGGGGGTCTACAAAACCAACAGAGTGATTCAAAGGCAACTCAGCTTATGTGTTAGTTGTAAAAACCCCATGAGACATCATTATACCAGTATATGAAAATTGAAACATTCCAAGAATATCTACGGTACTCCAAACGATTTTTGAGTTCAGATATTGGAGGTCTACGAGGCCAACAGAGTGAATCATAGGATCCTGAGCTTGTGTGTTAGTTGTAAAAACCCCATGGGACGTGATTATGTCAATATATAAAAACATCCACATTCCCAGAATATCTACGGTACTCCAAACCTTTCTTGAGTTCAGATCTTGAAGTTCTACAACACCAACAGAGTGATTCATAGGGTTCTGAGCTTGTACGTTAGTGGGAGCAACACCTTGGGACATCATTACACCAGAATATGCAAATCACATCATTCCCAGAGTTCCTGGGGTAATCCAAGTCATTCTTAAGTTCAGATACTGGAGGTCTTCAAGACCACCAGAGTGATTCATTGATTTCCGAGCTTGTGTGTTAGCTGGAGAAGCCTCATGGAACATCATTACACCAGTATATAAAAAATACAATATTCCCAGAGTATATACGGTACTCCAAATCATTCTTGAATTCAAATCTTGGGGGTCTACAAAACCAACAGAGTGATTCAAAGGCAACTCAGCTTATGTGTTAGTTGTAAAAACCCCATGAGACATCATTATACCAGTATATGAAAATTGAAACATTCCAAGAATATCTACGGTACTCCAAACGATTTTTGAGTTCAGATATTGGAGGTCTACGAGGCCAACAGAGTGAATCATAGGATCCTGAGCGTGTGTGTTAGTTGTAGAAACCCCATGGGACATCAATATACCAGTATATACAAATCATAACATTCCCGGAATATTTACGGCACCATACATGAGTTCAGATATTGGAGGTCTAAAAGACCAACATAGTGATTCATGGATTCTGAAGCTTGTTTGTTAGTTGGAGAACCGTTATGGAACATCATTACACCATTATATAAAAATCTTGTTAGTTGGAACTGCTCAAATGGACATCATTATGTACACAATACGTAAGTACGAAAAAAAAACTTGTCATTGTGATCACAAACATCGCATCCACAATTTTTTCGTTCCTTTTATCATCTATAGTGTTATAAAGGGGCCCTCCTTAGCCGTGCGGTAAGACGCGCGGCTACAAAGCAAGGGTGGCTGGGTTCTATTCCCGGTGCCGGTCTAGACAATTTTCGGATTGGAAATTGTCTCGACTGCCCTGGGCATAAAAGTATCATCGTGCTAGCCTCATGATATACAAATGCAAAAATGGTAACCTGACTTAGAAACCTCGCAGTTAATAACTGTGGAAGTGCTTAATGAACACTAAGCTGCGAGGCGGCTCTGTCACAGTGTGGGGATGTAATGCCAAGAAGAAGAAGAAGAAGAAGAAGAAGAAGTGTTATAGAATAAAGCTTGTGCCACGGCATCTCTTGATGACCGGCTGGGCTATACATGTGAATTATTGCTACTCCATAATCGATCAGAATTAGAGTAAGTTGCACCCTGAAGGCGTTGGTACTCTCATTTTTACTTGTTTCATACTTATTATACATATCATATATTTTATACGATATGTTTACCCAAGTGTTTACCATTTCTATACGCATTAAAACCACCAAGGGGTATCATGAGATGTCAGTCTAACCAATAAATGAGGATTGCGTACCAAGAACTGAATAAAGCTCGCAATACATTCAATCGACAATATAATTGGTTTCAGTATTGCACGGAAGTGGATGTTACTAAGACTAACATTTATATGTAAGAGTAAAGTAATATACGATTGAATAATATCACAAAATTTCATTTCAAATGCTTTTCTCCATACTGATCGCAACATGAATTAAATGAAAAAGCTTAATCATGTTGCTAAAAAAACCTCTCTCTCAGTTCCTCTGCAATCATTTGATGTGATTCTTGAGATCGTCAACAGAATGCGTTTCAGTAAAACTTTCGAATCGACACAATAAGCTCTGGTGTACTGCTGTAAACATGCAGCACACTAGGAGTAAACTTTTTGAAAGCAGTGTACTAAAAGGAATCAATAGTTAAGTTTCTCAATAATAATCTTCTTCATCGAAAAATATTTAGTAGACTGGTAACAGGTCATTGTTTTTTTTCGAGAAATGCTCTCATTGTTGATGAAATTTGTGTAAGGTGGTTATTCACAAATTGCGTGACGAATGATAAAAAATAGAGGTTTATTACAAGAAGTGGCGAAGGGGAGAGGGGTGTTGAAAATAGTAATTGTACGTACTATATCGATCTTCCCTAGATGTCCTTCACCATACAATTTTTTGGCGGTAAATTCATGCTAGACCATCGTACATCTTCTTGTTGATCGATTCGAATATAACGAATTGAACTCATGGACAATTAGTATTGTCGTACATGTTCAACGAATTCTACAATGTGTCTATAATGGTGTAACAAAGTCCACTCATAGAAATAGTGTAGATCGATTTGAATATTGGGATCTGAGATCAAAGACAGTTTGGAGTGTCGTAGATTTCGAGCGAATTCTGTGGCGTGTCTCTAATAGTGTAACCAAATCCCGTGGAGCTATTACAACTCATAAACATAGTTGAGACATCGAAGATCTCTATGTGGATCGTTTTGAATATTCTGATCTGTACTCATGGATAGTTTGGAGTATAATAGATGTTTAACGAATTCTGTTATGTATTTATAATGGTTTAATGAAGTCTCATGGAGCTATTCCAACTCATAAAAATAGTGGGGACATCAAAGATCTTCTAGTTGATCGATTTGTAAATAGGGATCTGAGCTTGTTTGGAGTTCGGAGTGTCGTACGTGTTCAACGAATTCTGTGGTGTATATCTTACTGCGTACCGAAGTTCCGTGGAGCTATTCCATCTCGTAAAAATAGTTTAGACATCGAAGATCTTCATGTTGATCGATTTGAATATTAGGATCTGCGCTCAAAGACAGTTTGGAGTGTCGTAGATGTCGAACGAATTCTGTGATGTGTCTATAATGGTGTAACGAAGTCCCGTGGAGCTATTCCAACTCATAAAAATAGTGGGGACATCGAAGATCTTCTTGTTGATCGATTTGAATATTAAGATCTGTACTCAAGGATGGATTGGAGTGCCATAGATGTCGAACGAACTCTGGTGTGCCTGTAATGGTGTTACGAGGTATCGCGGAGCTATTCCACTTCATAAAACTAGTGGGGACATCGAGGATCTCTATGTTGATCGATTTGAATATTAGGATCTGATATCAAGGAGAGTTTGGAGTGTCGTAGATGTCGAACGAATTCTGTGGTGTGTCTGTAATGATGTTACGAGGTATCCTGGAGCTATTCCAACTCATAAAACTAGTGGGGACATCGAAGACCTGCATGTTGATCGATTTGAACATTAGGATCTGTACTCAAGGATAGTTTGGAGTGTCGTGAGTGTCGAACGAATTCTGTGGAGTGTGTGATGGTGTTACGAGGTATCCTGGAGCTATTCCAACTCATAAAACTAGTGGGGACATCGAAGATCTGCATGTTGATCGATTTAAATATTAGGATCTGTGCTCAAGGAGAGTTTGGAATGTCGTAGGTGTCGAACTAATTCTGTGGAGTGTCTGTTATGGTGTTACGAGGTATCCTGGAGCTATTCCAACTCATAAAACTAGTGGGGACATCAAAGTTCTGCATGTTGATCGATTTGAATATTAGGATCTGTACTCAAGGATAGTTTGGAGTGTCGTAGGTGTCGAACGAATTCTGTGGAGTGTCTGTTATGGTGTTACGAGGTATCCTGGAGCTATTCCAACTCATAAAACTAGTGGGGACATCGAAGATTCTCATGTTGATCGATTTGAATATTAAGACCTGTACTCAAGGAAAGTTTGGAGTGCCGTAGATGTCGAACGAACTCTGGTGTGCCTGTAATGGCGTTACGAGGTATCGCGGAGCTATTTCACCTCATAAAAATAGTGGGACATCGAAGATCTTCATATCGATCGATCTTAATATTAGGATCTGTACTCAAGGAGAGTTTGGAGTGTCGTAGATATCGAACGAATTTTTTGGTGTGTCTGTAATTATGTTACGAGGTATCCTGGAGCTATTCCAACTCATAAAACTAGTGGGGACATCGAAGATCTGCATGTTGATCGATTTGAACATTAGGATCTGTACTCAAGGAGAGTCTGGAGTGTCTTAGATGTCGAACGAATTCTGTGGTGTGTCTGTAATTATGTTACAATGTATCCTGGAGCTATTCCAACTCATAAAACTAGTGGGGACATCGAAGATCTGCATGTTGATCGATTTGATTATTAGGATCTGTACTCAGGGATAGTTTGGAGTCCTACGACAGAAAATGACTCACCTCAAGGACTTCCGGAATCCAAAACCAAATGCACTCGCGTTTTCAAGAGTATCCCATTCCAAATAGAAGCCACGGACAACTGTCATTTTTATTATGCCACGCAGCAAAGCTGGAATAATAAAATGACAGTTGATCGTGGTTCCCGTTTTGAATGGGGGTTTCTTGAAAACGCGAGAGCATTTAGTTTTGGATTCCGGGAGGCTTATCCTTAAAGAATCAGTGCTAAAAAAATGAGTGACATTTTTTACTCGTTAATTGTATTTTTTTTGTATTTACAATTATTGTATTTTGATCAAAATTTCTGATCCCGTAGATCGATCCGCAAATTTTCCGTAGGAAACAATAGGGCAGAATTTTTCGTCGTATTCAACTTGTTGTGAGCAAATCGATTAACGGTAGAATAATGAGTGTTCGGGGAATTGGGTTGATTACCGTCGATGATTGGGCTCAGTAGTGGATTGTAGATGTTGTTTCATCCCTGACATCGATGGAGGATTCTAACCATCAGCCAACAAGCTCGTTGCATTCATGCACCAATTTGGTCCAGGCACTTGATCGACAAGATTTCCAATCCTTTGAGATTTCGGGTTACCACATAGAAACTCGCGGCGGTTGTAGAAACACGACACTTTTATTAGTTACTAGTCGACCCGGCAGACGTTGTCCTGCATAGTAGGCGAAAATGCGCGTTCTGAACTGCTCAACCCAAATTCCTATACAAATCCTAATTTCAGTTTTCACCATTTACTCATCCTTACTCGTGATTTTTACATGAGGAAATATCATATAAACCCGTCGGAAACTGTAATAAACAAATCTGCTGAAGGAATGAAGAAAATCCATCCAGCCGTTTTCGAGTTATGCGGATGCGAACACAGACCATTTCATTTTTATTATATAGATTTGACACGAAACATGCATAAAACATATATATTATTTCTTCATCAGTAATTACAAATAGATGATATACAACACGTAAGATAAGAACCGATCATGCTGCCCGGTGGCTGGATTGAAGTGGACTGGTCATCGTTTCACACTGCAGACGGTGGACTGGTCCTCGTTGCTCTTGATGCGATGATTTTGTCGGTAAGCCCGAGAGCGATTCTCCCCGCTCTTATCTGTTGACCAGTCGTCCTTATCACTCCTTTGTGGTTGATGACGATGATGATGACCGTGCTGTGCATGCTGATGCTGGAGATGAGCAGATCTTAAGGGAGAGTGCGTGGTTCGGCGAGCTTCTTTGCCTAACCACCCGAGTTGGCGTACAGCCTCCGTCGATATTGCGATGATGAAGTTGCCTTGCTGGATCCATTGGTGTATACGAACAATGGGAATGCCTTGCTACCGATCGTCTGAACTTGTGCAGCAACATCAGGACGGAGACGATATTTTTCGCAGAGTAGTGATAGCAGGGTTGTAGCTAGTGGGATGATTTTGCTATTACTAAACAATGAGTGACAGGTAATAAACGTGAATTATTACAATGTGAACCATTTATACTAAATATAATAAGAAAATTATTTTGAGCTTTTTAGTGGAATGTTTTCACCTGTCATAAGACGAGTTTAAACAATCCCATTGAATTCCACCACTTAATTGTATCCTGACAGATACGTATTTCGACCTCAACAGTAAGGCCGTCTTCAGTGTCTTGTACTTGTAGTCGAGTCAAGTACAAGACACTGAAGACGGCCTTACTGTTGAGGTCGAAATACGTATCTGTCAGGATACAATTAAGTGGTGGAATTCAATGGGATTGTTTAAACTCGTCTTATGACAGCTAAATATAATGTTCGAAAACGAAGGGCAAATTATTCAACTATAGCTTGATCAGCCTCTATGCCCCAATGAACGTTAAGCCTGATGACGTAAAGGATGAATTCTATGAAAGCCTTGATAATGCCTACGGAGAGTGCCCAACACATGATGTAGAGAATGTCATCTGGGATGAAAATGCACAATGCGCCCTTAGACGCAAGGGGATTCCTGAGAAAATCATCGGCCTCATCGAGGCACAGTACGAGGCCTTCTCGTGTAGAGCGTTGCACAACGGGGTCTTGTCCGATCCCATCCGGGTCGTAACCGGTGTGAGGCAAGAATGTATTCTATCACTGCTACTGTCTTCCATCGAAATCGACGAGATTCTGGTAGGTTTGATTGACCATGAACCAAACCGTCGGCTGATATGGCAGCCTATAACCATGGAGCTCCTGAACGACTTCGAATTGGCTGATAACGCTCAACGGCGCTCTGATATTCAGAGCAACCTCAACGACCTTTCTGAGCTCCCTTTTTTGGTCATCAAATTCAACAAAACCAAATCGGTGGATGTAAACACGACGAGCCCTTTAAGTTTCACAGTAGCCGGGCAATCAGTGGATCGTGTTGAAAGCTTCCAATATATTGGTAGCGAGATGGCGTTAGACGGCGCGGCGGTACCAAAATCGGCATAGGGGTACAAGCTAAAATGATCTAAGTTTCTATATAATGATTGTTATTTGTATGCATGTTTGACGGAAAGACACGTTTTAGCCATAAGCCATATGTATGGAGCGCCATATAAAAATTGTGGCTTAATAATTATTCACAACTAAAACGTGCCTCTCAGTAAACATACATACAAATAACAATCATTATATGAAAATTTAGGTAATTTTAGGCTGGAAGGCCTTATAAGGTGTTATAATTATTTTTGGGAGTTTATTTTGGTCAACTAGGTAATATACCCAAACAGCGAATAAAATTTTGGCATATACAATTTCGGAAGATGTCAATACAACCATTGTATTCGTTTGTTTGAGACGTTAAATATGCAATTTGAAGAGTATTTATGAAGTACTGCTTGCAGTTATCAAACTGGAAGTGTCCAAGGATGTTGAGTTTTGCCAGAAACTATTGATATGTATCGAAGAAATCGAAAGATTCGGTGCCAATTTGTTCAAAAGTATTTTTTGTTGTTTTCTCTGAATGGTGTAAAATGGATATATGCAGTTTCTCAAACAAATGATTAAATTGTATATTTTGGTGTAGTCACCTCAGTTGAATGAACGATCTGAATTGTTATGCCTACAGATTGCCAGACAATCGCAACATTGAAATCACAATTATTAGATCATAGTAAAAAATCATTTCTGACACAACTCAATTTAAAATTCCGCTCTTGCGTCACAATTAATTGCCATCAATCAATTCAGGAGTTGTGTCTGTTATGTGCAAAGCAAAATCCTATCACGGCAATAAAAATCAACGTTTACCGTTCGCAACATAAACATGTGTATTCGACGTAGAAATACTATGCGTGCTAATCGTTTGCTGGGAACCCATCAACAGGTTATCACGTCATGAAAAAATAGTCATCTAAAACCAATTTAGATGGGAATCGTTATTGGCAGTTATCACTTCTTCGCCAAACAATGGAAAACACAGGAAAAACGTCAGCGCAGAAACCACCGGCGTAGCCAAATACAGCGTTAAAACTATAAATGGAACCATGAATAAAGTCATTCTTCTAGTTTTAATGTTTAAAAATTGCTTTCTCGTGCGCTAAGTTATAAAATTACAACATAGATAGACGAATTTATGGCAGAAGCAGTGTGTTTCTATATGTAATTAATTATTAATTTTGTAACAAATTTGCCTAGGAGAGACTCTCTAGAGGGTAAGTCCACGTGAACTTAACCGAGAACGATGTCCGATGTGCGCAATTCACCACACTAAGGGGCCGTACACATATTACTTAAGCACTTATGGGGGGAAAGGGGGTTCGTCATTTTCTTACGCACCATATAAAAAAAAATTATTTTTATGAAAAAAATCTTACAAGGGGGGAGGGGTCAAAAAACCAAGGAAAAATGCTTACGTAATATGTGTACGACCCCTAACCACCGGAAAGTAGACAAAAAAATAGATTTTAATACATAATACCAGATCTTTTCGAATCTTTCCCAAAAAAGTTTAGCCAAATTTCATTTTCCTATACATATTTGTTAGGGAGACGCTTTGCGGCATGAACTACAACAAGACACCAAAAAATAAATTTACAAGCTATAATCGAAAAAACTTGGTTCGTTCACTATATATGTGAAATTAAAAAAAAGGGGGCTTCACGAAACTCACGAAAAAAAATTTGGTTTTGTCCGGCTTTCCGCCACTTTCGACCCTGACTCGCGAAAAATAAGATTTTTAAAATATTTAGAATTACAAATAGACAAAACGAATGAATGAACGCAGACTTCTTGAATAAGCACGTACGAAATGATCGAGTCAGAGAATCCTTAATTTCCCAATCGGATAAGTTCAAAAACTCATAACAAACTCTCTTAATTTTTGACCGATTTACAAACCACACGAATCAGATAACTTCTTAGTTTTGTCTTATGCGAGAACTGTTTCGGCTATCTTCTAATACTAGACTATATTACAACAACCACTCACGCATTACTAATAGTAGACTGATTAGGAAGTACCTACATTTGAATATATGTATTACACCTTCGAAAAACTTATTAGTTACAATCAATACTATATCATATTTAATTCGATTTATAAGGGCACCTTCTTTCAACGGGTATTTCGAATGTTTCCCAGTGAAACAGCCACCAATCGGTTTACGGGTTCCACACTGCACCAAGCAAATGTTCCACTCAATAATCCATTCCGGCGGCCTGCTTGCATCACTCGACCGAATAAACAATGTTTTTTGCCACAGCCATAATAATATTTTACCTTTTTTTTTCGCCCACTAGTGATCGATTGCGTCGTGAGCGAGTGGGGCCCATGGAGCGAGTGTGACACCCACTGCGGAACCGGCATGATGTCACGGACCAGGATAATTGAACAGAAACCGCAAAATGGCGGCAAACACTGCCCCTCGTTGGTGCAAAAACGGGGCTGCCAAGGACTCAAATGCCATAACCATCACGATCGGAAGGTGCTTCGCGGTAAGTAGCATGGGGATGGGTGGTAAAACTCCCACCGGACATGGCATTGTCTTTTTTTTGTGGGACCAGCGCGTAATTTGGTATGGGCGAAATTAAATTCAACGACCCACCCTAGCAATAATGTTTTTTGTTCATTTTTTTTATGAGAGGAGAAAATGTATCCTGTCGCATTGACGATTTGTTAAACCAAACATAATTTTTAACAACAGGTCATTTTCTTTTTTGTGCAGCTGAGCTATTTTGGTATGGAGGAAAAATTTAAACAATTCGATAATTTCGCAGAATGGATACTTGCCTCCCAAAATGTTTTCGATCATTTAGTAATTTGCCAATAACTCATTAAAGAGGCTGAATTTCAAAATGTGTTGTATGATGGACTTGAGGCAGAGTTGTAGAAAAACCTACGTACTACGAAATTCAGCCTCTGGAATGAGTTATTGACTACTAAGTGATCAACCCCAGATTACTAAATAATCGAAAACATCCTTACTTTCCCCTAGCTTTGTGTTTAACAATATGATTTAGACAAAGTGTTGGATAGCTCAACCGATTTCAAACGTACTTTTGTCCAATATGCAAAGAGTATACCAAAAACAGCTCTGCTTCTTATGGACAGCATTGAACTCAATGAGTTAAAAAAATATAAATGAGTACTATTAGGTACTATTAACATAAAACTGGCACCGTTATTAATGCTTCACTATTCTGAAATGTACATTGAGGTTAAGCAACTAATCTCTCGCACGAGCCGCCGCTGTTGGTGTCCTGATTGCTGTACCATTTCCATTGTTCACGTTAATCACGGAATAGCAACTACGAATAATCGAGCTATAAATCTCTAATCCTTTCCATGTACATGTTCGTTTGTAGTTGTGTTGATTGTTAAGAGAAGATTGTTGAATATAATGTGAATTGCAAAATGGTGATATATCAACATAGAACAAAGCATAATACCGGAAAGATGAGTGATGGTTCTGCCGCTGAATGATTCGCTCAGACAAATATATGTAGATACAGATTCTTGTTATTGCTGAATCATGAAGTACACTTGTCGTCGACATTATCGTTTGCGTCACAGTTTAAAGCATAGCATAGCATGGCATAGTTACGGTGTACTTCGTAGATTCGACACTAGTGATACTCATGTTTTTCTTTTGAAATCCCTATCCTGATTGCTATCAGAAATCAAGGTGGGTGTGATCTATCGTTTGCGTCACAGTTTAAAAAAGGGAAGAAGTGAGAAAAACACTCCACAAAAATATCAAATTTATATCATGTTGTGTTATTTTGTTCAATATTTTATCCAACATTTCATTTAATTTATTTTGCTTACACGCTTTGCTTCACGCCTCACAACTAAACAAATAACATTTTGACGCCACAATACGCGGTTCAAGGCCACATCTCTCCATCCTCGATTGCGCCTCACGCTCACCAAGTCTTTTTGTACCTGGTCATCCCACCTCGCTCTCTGAGCTTCACGCCTCCTTGTACCTGCCGGGTCGGAAGCGATCACCATATTTGAAGGATTCTGAAACATGCCCCTGCCCATCGAACTCTTCCAGCTTTAGCAACCATCTGGATACTAAGTTCACCGTAGAGTTGGGTGAACTCGTGGTTCATCAGTTGTTCGGAATAGTTAATGACATCATTATTACTCATTATGGTGGTATCAAAAAATAGGGTGGCCCATTATATAAAAAAATCTTTTTTTTTGTTTTACGGAATACAGACATGTAATGTTCTACAAAATTGGAGCGCAGCTCATTCTAATAAATGTTGCTAAAAAAAACCTTACCTGTGCTGCCGTAATCTGAAAAGGTGACGTTTACGCCATTTCCCAAAAATGGTGATAATGAGTAGTATTCATCGACCTCTTTAACAGAAAAATGGAGAACTTGTTGGTTGGAAATTGGCGCAAAAATTGATATCCTCGATTGGGATAAACAAAAAAAAAATGTTTTTGCAATTCCTGGTTTACAGTTCGTCTTTGAGTGATAAAACGGCCTACTTTTCCATACCAACGGAATGGGTGCTTTAATGAACATTATGCAACTCAAATGGGTTGCGTAATATTGATTATAACACTCATTTGGGTACTATAATGAAAAACCAACATTTGAACAATAGTTACATGACTACATTTTGCTGAATTAGCTTGGAAAAGTGCTCAAATAGTGTATTCTCTGCGTCACATAATAAAAATAAATAGTGAAATGGACATGACATCAAAAATTTCCAAAGGCAAGTACATCTATCGCTTCACGGCTTATCGAACTATGCAATGAGGCACGGTAACATGGAATCTGATTGTTCTCTGCAGCAACATAATTTATTGTCAAGAATGATCATGTGGAGTAAATTAGATTAAATTTTGGTACAGATTTATCAAATTAAAGTCCATTTTTCGTCATTGCAAAATATAGCGTGTGCAACTCGTTGCAAAACTCGATTTTTTCTGCACTCGTAGTATTTATTCAACTCGGCAATCCTCGTTGGATAAACGTACAACTCGTGCTGAAAAAATCATATTTTTGCAACTAGTTGCACAAACTACTATTACACGACATTTGAAAGAGCAACTCATATTCTTTATTATGTTGAAAAATTGGAAATATGTTTTTTTATCTCAAGTTCTCAATAACACCATAACAATAACAAAATAACACCACTATTAATACGCCGAAGAACAACGCCACTAGTGCAAAGCACTAACTTTACAATGTACTTAGTGATCGTAAAACAGCAGCAAAAACTGAATATTGGCAAAACTAGAGCCTGATAGGCTGGACCCTTAACCTAGATTCCTTTTTATTTTCATCGAGGAACGGGGCCTACCCTAGCCATACGGAAAGATACGCGACTACAAAGATCGTGCTGAAGATGGCTGGTATAGTCTTGGAAATTTTCGGGTTGAAAGTTTTCTCGACTTCCCTGGGCATAAATGTATCATCGTGTTAGCTTCATGATATACGAATGCAAAAATGGTGGCATAGAAACCTCGCAGTAAACAACTGTGTAACACAGCAAATAATTTTGAAAATTCAACGACGTGTAAAATTGCAGCTTATCCCATCAAACGAATTAGCATTCGAAATTCAATAAAATTTGATTGAATTTTACAAACAAGCACCGTTTACAATTATTTCGATTTAAAAGAATAGTGAGATCGATTGAATGTTACGTTTATTTGCATGCTCCAAATATGTGCATGAAAATACATTTAAAATCACAACATATTTTTATCTGTGAAGTGCTTAATGAACACTAAGCTGCAAGGCGGCAATATCCCAGCGGAGGATGTAGTGCTAATAAGAGGAAAGGGGAACGTGAGCTTCGTGAAAATCGTACCAAAAGTGTCATTCCCTGACCTTACTCTCACCAACCGATGGCTGCCACATCCCCATTCAGGTGCTCTTCGTAGAGTTGCCGTTCCCGAGCAGGAGATATTGGCTAAATAATACTTAATTCTGTTATTGATACCATACTCTGTTATGAACTAGCCCTGCATAAGAGGTAAAATACCAAAGGAATAATACCAAAAACTAATATGCAGAATACTTAAGCCATAACAAACTCAGTTATTAAATTGAATTTCAATACCAAATGCATAACCAATTATTATTCGTTTGGTATTGAAATACCTAAGCATGGTATGCCTCAAGTATTCTGTAAATAAGTTTTTGGTATTATTTTTTGGTATTTTACCTCTTATGCAAGGCTAAATCATACCAATTTCTGTTATCGAGGTCGTCGCTCCTGCTCTGGTTACGTTTGGATCAACGCTCACGCTCGTTCGTAAGAAGTCCGTTTACGCCCCTGCCCCCTACACACATCGGGCTGTGCCACGTGGCCCTTACGTGAGCAGTTTAACGTCTTATAGAACTTTCGTGTGTTATTAGCAAATCGAGTTTTGAATTTTATTTCAATAGCCATAGTTCGAGTATTATCAAGGATATGCCTTTTTGCAAAATAGAAAATATATATGAGAAGTTAGATGCGAGAAGTTAGTAAAATGAGTAATAAAACGGTTAAAACGAAATTCCCGTTAAAATGAGTAACTCGCAAAACTGCAAAACTAAATTCCACAGCACCTACGATGGTATAACCCGCGACGAGATTATAGTTGGTTCAACACATTTCAATACATAATTTAAACTTGAGCGAGTTACCTACATCGGTTATTTTTATATTGCGCTGAACTATTGGAGTGACTATATTTGAGAGACGGTTGGATAGGAATGTTGAAAATGCACATAATCCTTTCCATAAAATTGTCCCGCTGCAGGTGAACATTGAACGTGAGACGCCGAGAAAAAATGGGAATGGAATGTTGATGAATCATGAACCTGTCGCTGTCGTGTTGATTGTTATTAGAGGATTGTAATGTGAATAGCAGAGACTGTCAGGAGAAGTAGGATCGCAGACGGAAGCATAACACCGAAAAGGATGAGTGATGCTTCTGCCATTGGCTGGCTGGTTAGCTATAGGTCGGGGGAGAATGGCCTCAATTGTACTTGTTGGGCCAAATGGCCCAACAGTACATTTAATTATGTTATTTGAAATTCAACTAGAGTCAAGTACCACACCATTGTGACGGCTGTACTGTTGAGGTCGTAACAAATACATGCTAAGTTACGATCAAGTTACAAAATAAAATGGAATTGAATCAGATCTAGGCAGATTATAATATACAATTATTATTAAAGCGTTCAGAATCAGTAGGAACATAATTGCTCTAAGTAGAAATAGTTAATGAATAATTTTGTCAAATTTGTTTTTATGTACACAGCGCAGCTTGAAGAGTGCTTTTTGGACCATCTTTTCCATTTCGGATGTCTGCTACTCGAGGAACACACTCGTCGTCGACATTATCGTCTGCATTGCTGTCGTTCTCGCCATCGTTGTACCGTTTTGACTAACATTCTGAACACTTGAACACATTTTTTGTGCAATATTGAATACCAGCCAAAATTTGCCTCAAATGGACACAAATAACGAACAAAAACTTCGCACAACACACGTACAAGACAATCTGTAAAATTTTGACATGTTGTCGTTGTTAGACAGTTCCAATGTATTTTTGTATTTGTAAAATGTCTAAGATTCATTAAAATGTTTTAAATAAAACTCCATATGAGAATGGTTGTTTGATATGAAAGTACCTATGCAGGTCTGATCAGAAATTGAAACAAAACGGTAGCTGCTAGTTCACTTGCGAAAGGTAGGAGATACACTACACATGGAATCCAAGGACAAAATCTAGGAAATGAGTGTAGTAGATAGCATCCAGTTTAGCCGAAAGTGCAAAACAAATAATCACTGATTTTCTCATTTCAAGTAAAATGAAAATACAGACAGACAATTGTTTGTTCGATTGCTCCTTCATCAGTAAATAGTCATAACTCCATTTCGACAGATCCAGAATTTCCCCCTGAGTGCGCACTAAGTTAGCAACTTGTTCTATGTTAAGAAAATTATTTTGAGCTTTTTAGTGGAATGTCTTCACTTGTCATAAGACGAGTTTTGTACAATCCCATTGAATTCCACCACTTAATTGTATCTTGACAGATACGTTTTTCGACCTCAACAGTAAGGCCGTCTTCAGTGTCTCGTACTTGACTCGACATGTCAAGTCATGTCGAGTCAAGTACGAGACACTGAAAACGGCCTTACTGTTGAGGTCGAAATACGTATCTGTCAAGATACAATTAAGTGGTGGAATTCAATGGGATTGTACAAACTCGTATTATGACAAGTGAACTTGTTCTATATTATATAGTTTATAATCACCCACCTTTAGGTGATAATGCATTTTATTTATATAGGTAGATTATCATTTTTCAAATTACTTTAATTCAATCGATCATGAGTTATATATCAGTAGCGAAAAATATTGTGCTTTGCAATAAAATGACAACTTTTGTAATCATTTTCCAAGGCTCTCATAGATGTGGAAAATTTATCCGTAGTACAAATAGCACGTGTTATGGTTATCAAAGCATTCATCGCCATAATCCACCACGTGGCGGCCAAATTTTCAAAAATATCAAATAGCTTTATATCTGGATGTATGTTTTTCTTAGGCGACTATCTGGCGCTCATTTTCAGTCAGTCATTACATGACTTACATCGAGATCAGCTTCTTTTAAAAAATCAAGGGCTACTTTGGTCATTTTAAAACAAAAACATGACGTAATTCACTGTCAAATTTCCTTTTTCACCACTCATACAAAGTAACCCAAAGTAACAAAGTAAAACAAGTTGCCCGACTTTACCAAAAAGTATTTCACGCATATTATTAACAAAATTTGTCGCGCTGAGTTGATTGGTATAGCGATTCCCAACGTTTTTCTTCAAACTTTTACATTCATTGAGGTACCCCTTATTTTTTGCTGTAAATGAAATTAAGCATAACTCATGAGATATATGAAAAATTGACATGAAAACTATCAAGATATAGGCAATCTTAAAAGTTGCCTGATTTTGCAAACTAATTTCATGCATCAAGCTTCCCATAAGGACTTTTATAGGCTTCTTGAAAGGAGGCTTCCGAGCCTCTTGAAAGGAGGCTTCCGAGCCTCTTGAAAGGAGGCTTCCGAGCCTCTTGAAAGGAGGCTTCCGAGCCTCTTGAAAGGAGGCTTCCGAGCCTCTTGAAAGGAGGCTTCCGAGCCTCTTGAAAGGAGGCTTCCGAGCCTCTTGAAAGGAGGCTTCCGAGCCTCTTGAAAGGAGGCTCCCGAGCCTCTTGAAAGGAGACTTTTTAGACTCTTGAAAGAAGGGTTCCGACCCTCTTGAAAGGAGCCTTCCGTGCCTCTTGAAAGGAGGCTTCTGAGCCTCTTGAAATGAGGCTTCTGAGCCTCTTGAAAGGAGGCTTCTGAGCCTCTTGAAAGGAGGCTTCTGAGCCTCTTGAAAGGAGGCTTCTGAGCCTCTTGAAAGGAGGCTTCTGAGCCTCTTGAAAGGAGGCTTCTGAGCCTCTTGAAAGGAGGCTTCTGAGCCTCTTGAAAGGAGGCTTCTGAGCCTCTTGAAGAGAGGCATCTGAGCCTCTTGAAAGGCGGCTTCTGAGCCTCTTGAAAGGAGGCTTCTGAGCTTCTTGAAGAGAGGCTTCTGAGCCTCTTGAAAGGAGGCTTCTGAGCCTCTTGAAAGGAGGCTTGAGCTCTTGAAAGGAGGCTTCTGAGCCTCTTGAAAGGAGGCTTCTGAGCCTCTTGAAAGGAGGCTTCCTGAGCCTCTTGAAAGGAGGCTTCCTGAGCCTCTTGAAAGGAGGCTTCTGAGCCTCTTGAAAGGAGGCTTCTGAGCCTCTTGAAAGGAGGCTTCTGAGCCTCTTGAAAGGAGGCTCTGAGCCTCTTGAAAGGAAGCTTCCGAGCCTCTTGAAAGGAGGCTTCCGAGCCTCTTGAAAAAAGGCTCCGAGCCTCTTGAAAGAAGGCTCCGAGCCTCTTGAAAGAAGGCTCCGAGCCTCTTAAAAGAGGGCTCCGAACCTCTTGAAAGGAGGCTTCCGAGCCTCTTGAAAGGAGGCTTCCGAGCCTCTTGAAAGGAGGCTTCCGAGCCTCTTGGAAGGAGGCTTCTGAGCCTCTTGAAAGGAGGCCTGAGCCTCTTGAAAGGAGGCTTCCTGAGCCTCTTGAAAGGAGGCTCTGAGCCTCTTGAAAGGAGGCTTCTGAGCCTCTTGAAAGGAGGCTTCTGAGCCTCTTGAAAGGAGGCCTGAGCCTCTTGAAAGGAGGCTTCTGAGCCTCTTGAAAGGAGGCTTCTGAGCCTCTTGAAAGGAGGCTTCTGAGCCTCTTGAAAGGAGGCTTCTGAGCCTCTTGAAAGGAGGCTTCTGAGCCTCTTGAAAGGAGGCTCTGAGCCTCTTGAAAGGAGGCCTGAGCCTCTTGAAAGGAGGCTTCCTGAGCCTCTTGAAAGGAGGCTCTGAGCCTCTTGAAAGGAGGCCTGGAGCCTCTTGAAAGGAAGCTTCCTGAGCCTCTTGAAAGGAGGCTTCTGAGCCTCTTGAAAGGAGGCTTCCTGAGCCTCTTGAAAGGAGGCTTCTGAGCCTCTTGAAAGGAGGCTCTGAGCCTCTTGAAAGGAGGCTTCCAGAGCCTCTTGAAAGGAGGCTTCTGAGCCTCTTGAAAGGAGGCTCTGAGCCTCTTGAAAGGAGGCTCTGAGCCTCTTGAAAGGAGGCTTCTGAGCCTCTTGAAAGGAGGCTCTGAGCCTCTTGAAAGGAGGCTTCTGAGCCTCTTGAAAGGAGGCTTCCTGAGCCTCTTGAAAGGAGGCTTCTGAGCCTCTTGAAAGGAGGCTTGAGCCTCTTGAAATGAGGCTTCCGAACCTCTTGAAATGAGGCTTCCGAGCCTATTAAAAGGAAGCTTCTGAGCCTCATGAAAGGAGGCTCTGAGCCTCTTGAAAGGAGGCCCGAGTCTCTTGAAAGGTGGCTTCCGAGCCTCTTGAAAGGAGGCTTTCGAGCCTCTTAAAAGGATGCTTCCGAGCCTCTTGAAAGGAGGCTTCCGAGAATCTTGAAACGAGGCTTTCGAGTCTCTCGAAAAAAGGATTCCGAACCTCTTGAAAGGAGACTTCCGAGCCTTTGAGGAAGGAGGCTTCCGAGCCTCTTTGTAGGAGACTTCCGAGACTCTTGAACGGAGACTTCCGAGTCTCTTGAAATGTGGCTTCGAGCGTTTTCAACGGATATTGATATCCTTTTATCCGTTTTTAAGCTTTCAACATTATTCACTGATGGCTCGGCCACTGCGAAGCTGGGAGAGGTCGCCATGTTCACATCCAACGATTTGGTATTGTGGGCGTTGATAACTAAACCCGCCAAAGAGCAGCGCTCGGCAAGGTCGTTGAGGTTACTCTGCATATCACACCGCCATTGAGCTAGGAGTGCAACGTCATCCGCCGATTCGAAGTCTCTCGTTTAGACGCGCGACTACAAAGCAAAGCCATGCTCAGGGTGGCTGGGTTCGATTCCCGGAGCAGGTCTAGACAATTTGCGGTTTGGAAATTGTCTCGACTTCCCTGGGCATAAAAGTATCATCGTGTTAGCTTCATAATATATGAATGCAAAAATGGTAACCTGGCTTAGAAACCTCGCAGTTAATAACTGTGGAAGTGCTTAATGAACACTAAGCTGAGAGGCGGCTCTGTCCCAGTGTGGGGATTAATTCCAATAAGAAGAAGAAGAACAGAACACATCTGTTGCGGGTGTGAACCTTTTTTGACCGCAGTTTCTTCTGGAGCTCGTAGTAGGCCCGACTTCCACAGATGATGCGCGTTCATATTTCACGACTAACATTATTATCAGCCGTTAGCAAGGATCCAAGGTAGAAGAATTTATCGACCACCTCGAACGTATCCCCGTCTATCGTAACACTGCTTCCCAGGCAGGCCCTGTAGAGCTCGCAATGGAAGTGCTCCAGGGTGTTGAGTTTTGCCAAAAACTATTGATCTGTATGGAAGAAAACGTAAGATTCGGTGCCAATTTGTTAAAAAAAAACTTTATTGTTGTAATGCCAAATGGCTTTATGCCAAATGACACATACCCGTTTATTCTGTTGTTTAGGAAAGAAAATTGCATTTTGCAAACAAATCATTGATTGTGAGCAAGCATTGTCAATTCTAATGTGTTTGCTTGCTTATTGAGATGGGTGATTGAAATTGGGGCAGATACCCTATTTTGAAAATTCAAGTAGCAGTAACCGTAACGACATAATTTTGCATGGGAACGGATATTCCTGGCAGACTTTTTTACTACTTACATTTTCGCGTACATGCTTCATCGAAGCAAGGATTAGGGGAAGAGGCCCCAAAACGCCCCTCCGGGGCAAAACGACTCTCAGGTATTCACTTATATTTACCATGTTTGAGATAGCCTTAATAAAACTAGACGTGAAATTATGTAGGCTAGACGAAAAAGTGTCAAAATAATTGATTGGAATGTGGAAAAAACTGAAAAATCTAACATTTCGGCGTGGCAAAACGCCTTAGTGGAACTATCCTACAATTTACTCGCGTCTCCAAGCACTTTCCATGCCAGAATGCTGATGTGCCGAAGCACCTAAGAGCTGCCTGCTAAAAGGCGTTTTGCCTCATGAGTTTTCCGGCAACGAAATATCAACACTTTTTTGAAATGAGAATATTATCAATCTCAATATGAGATTTTTTCTAATTTTAATATGGCATCAGCTAGCTATATTGTTTAACTGTTGCGTGAGGTAGAAACACCCATGAAAATCGTTATAGTTAAGGCATGAAAAGCAGACTATGCTTAGCTAGGGCATATTGCCCCTCCTTCCCCTAAAATTGTTTTTCACTCTTGTCTGTTGCTTGCTTTTGGAGATTTGTGCCCATAACAGCGTGAAATAGTTTCGAAATTTTATTTTCACACGATTTATCTTCAATTATTATTTTTTATTGTTCAGTTTTGCTGGTTCTGCATTCTAAGTTCTTGAATAGCTCGTTTTTAGCTAAACAATATTGCTAACATTGGTTTAGGAGCTGTGCTATGAACGGGACTTTTGCGCTATATGCAATTCAATCATACATGATTATAAAAATGTCTCCAACATAACTATTTGTGGTTGCATTTGGGTGAATGAATGAATATATATATTTTTTTAAATCCAACTGTATTCATCCCACGCAGCTTAATTAACATGATTTTCTTCTTCTTTGTGTCCTATAGAAACTGCCCTGCTGCTGCCAGCGGATCTGTCCAAGAGCCGACACGAGAACGACACCAGTGACATCCGCCGCAACTTGAGATTGCGATACAAAAACGCTTTCAAACACAACCGAGGAAACGAGTAAGTACACGATGCACTAATTAAGGATTCACTCCAGTCTTCCTTCAACTTTCTAAACTATTTATACAAACGCTTCATTGAGCTTAACCCCATTATGTTTATCTTCGCCGTCCTGCACTCGTCATCGGTACACCGCGGCGGTCCAACTATTTATTTCATTCTTTCCCCGCTGTTGTAGACACTAGATGAAAAATGCTCACTCACCACTGCATAATTCATTATCCTTATTAATTTCTTAGCGCTTGGTGTTGCAGTGCAAAGAATGCTTGGAGCACATTTCCAGAGATCCAGGATCAACACAAATTCATCCTGCACCAGCCGATAAAAATTCCGCATTTCACTTGTTTTAAGAAGGGGAAAATGGGGTTGCTTATCAATATGACAGGATTTACAAACTTCTTCCTTTTCTCGGACATTACGCTCCACAGTGGGATAATGTTGCTTCGCAGCTTAGTGTTCATTTAGGATTTCCACAGTTATTGATTCTGTAAGGTTTTTAAGTCAAGTTACCCTTTTCCGTAATCATATAACATGGGGCTAACACGATAATACTCTATACTCAGAGAAATCGAGGAAATTGAATCCAATCCAGCCACCTTCAGCATGGTATTGATTTGTAGCCGCACATCTTACCGCAAGGCTAAAGAAGGGGAGCTGATAAATGATGCCTGATACCTCTATGAACCACATAATCTGCGAAAAAACTGTTACTAAAGCTACTTATTCAACAATTAAGTAATCCTTATGCAGTTGTTTACTTTTGCTCTAAACGAGACACCAACAATTACTGAGGAACGAAAACTTTCAAATAACCACTTTGCTCCACTTCACCTTACTTGAATCTTCCGTCCCGAGCACAGTTTTAATTAACTTACTCCGGGATGCAAGTTTACGAAAGTATGTTATCCCATTTTATGCTCACTGCTCTGTTTTTCTCCGTTTCGCATTCTCGCACAGGTACTGCATAGAGTTTGAAGTAATTAAAGCAACCAAGGCCTGTCACCGGGACAAAACCTACAACTCCCTGGCCGAGGGCGACCGGGTGATTGTACGCTGCGAGCTGGAGGCCCTGCACGAGGACAAGTCCATGGTGGATACGATGGTAGCGGAGATCTCGAACAACTCAATCCTGGACGACGAGGACGACGAACGCCAGCAGCAGGAGCGAAAGCCAAAATTCCGATGTCGCGGGGAGGGCCTAACCGGACGCAGCACCCGGTTCTCCAGCTTGGCATTGCCCTCCTGCCGAGGCAAGTGGATGCGCGTGGCGGCCAAACAGCTGAAAAAATGCTCCAACATCGAGGCACAGTTCATTTTCGTCTAGATGTGGCCGTCGTCGCTGCTGCTGCTTGCACCCCACAACCCATCACCGAACGATCGGTTTGAGCTGGGAGGCGAATCCTTTCGGCAAATGAGAAAAGAGTAAAAACGCGGAGCCACGTGAAAGTGACACCATAAATGTGTGTATCATCGACAATATTCAGCTATTGGGAGGGACAGTTTGGAGAAAGGAGAAAAAAAATCCTAGAACTCAATAAAGTCACTCGGTATAATAAAAACTCTCGAGAAAAGTGAATTAAAAAAGCGCAGGAAGAATTCTCGTCACACGATATGAGCACGAAAAGGCGACGGGAACTTGTTAGTTTTAGAACAGGTGACAGTGACATTTACTGTCACAAGTTTTTAAATCTTATCTTGATAGAGAAGAACATGAAAAACTTATCGAGAGATTTTATATTTTAAGATAGACATAAGTAGATAAAAATCTTGAAAAAGCAGGACAGTGGAGAATGATCCGAGCTTGACTCGGTTGATGAAAGTAATATCAATCACTATTTATTCATCACACGAAATTAATTAAGTGAAAAGTACGGCAAAATACTCGAATTATATATGAATTTAGAGAAACTTGGTTTTAGCGCATCATTCGCCCAGAAGTATTTCGATTAAACTGTTCTCAATATTATATTACTTCCCTTTTTTACAATACGTAAATCCAATCTAATTTAACGATTTAATCCATTTATCATCTGTGGAACATCCAGAGCCTATAGAAGAGTGCCATATCGAACGAATCAAACATGCATCATTTATTTAGCAAACCAATTAGTTCTAAAACATGTTTCTACTTAAATCTTGAAAAGATGGGATAGTAAAATGATTGCAACGAGGAGTAATCAGTAAATATCATTAGGTTTACTTTTGTGGTTTAGTATAAAAGTGTAAAATAATGTTAAATACAAATCTTAAGCTAAAGTTTCTCTTTCTTTTTTAAACAATCCGAATACCATATCACGCCACCCAGATTCGACATTTGAAGAGAGACATGAGTTACGCCACCCAGATAAAGATAAGAAAATGAGAACCCTTGTTAGATGTAGTAATCTAGAAGGCAATCACACATAGGTAGTTCGGATATCCCTTTGTGTGAGGTGGCACGTTGATGATGATGGATTTGAAGACAAGCGACACGCACAATGTCTGTCCCATAACGACGCTTAAAGTTTCGACTATGTATTTCGGTTATGTGATCCAAGCATCCAATCATGATTCTTTCTTCAACAGGTAGGTCTTCTTCTTCATCATCTTCAATGGTTCCATATTCCAACTTTTAACTTAGTATTCTATTAGAATTTCCTCAGTTATTATTTGAAAGCTTTTCTATGTCCGCCATTTCATGAGTATCTATCTTGTGTGGCAAGTACAATGAATACACTATACCCAGGGTTTCGAGAAGGTTTCCAATCCGAAAACATCGTAGATCGTACCGAGAATCGAGCTCGCCATCTCCGGAGTGGCAATCTTACGCCTTTGCTCGCAAGGCTACTGGAGACGAGAGGTAGGTCATTGCAGGTTATATCAATTCGTATCTTCTTGCATTCTGTAAAATATTAGACAGCTCCGTAATAGACCGGGAGTTTAACCACATGTCCACTTGAGTGAAAAGTGTATGCATTTCCACACGATGTCCGAGTTGGCACACCAGTCGAAAATGAGTTTGCGAATACTGTTATCGGATTTCAGCAATTTTCATAACTGCTGGAATTCGTTTACTGTTCCCTTGAAGCAGGTGGCCTTGTCCGAAAGGATTTCGGAAAAGCTACGTCGTGTGAGAACTCGCTTGAGTGCAGCCAGAAATGCTGTGGTGGAGAGGTCCTCAACAAGCTTCAAGCTCACCAGTCGTGTAGAAAAGCACACAAATACAGCAATGTATGCTTTGGAGTTTTTTTGGGACTTTCTCTTCGGTTTGGGATAAAGTTACTCGGGTGCTTGGTAGGCCTTCTTTTGCTGGCTGAATCACAATAGCTTCGGCGAAGCAGATCTCTACCACTGAGCAACACGATTTTTGGTTTGATTTTTTTATATTTTGCTTCATCATTAGTTGCAGACTCGCGTGCATTAACATTCGATAATAATTTGAGGATAATGATCGGACAAAAGAGTAGCTAATCGAAGCTTTCTGGTGAGAATGGTACAGTTCTACTTTGTTTCAGGAGCCACGAAGTGTCCAATCTGGCCACCGACTCTTATCAAACCCTCGTTGGAGATCTCAGGTTTAAGCCATTTCATGGGCGATGATTTAGCGACAATTTGATTATAAGTACCTTCAGCGTGGTGCAATTCAAAAGTTGTCAAGTAAGATTATGTTTCCTTCGGGTTAGGGACAAAAGGTCGAAAGACAAAAGGTCGAAAAGACAAAAGGTAGAAAGTCAAAAGATCGAAAGACAGAAGGTCGAAGGGACTGTAACCACAAGTTCATATTTAGTAAATATAATGTCACCCACACCATGCAGTGAGAACCTAAACCCAAACTCCGCACCTCTATTATAAATTACGGACAGCCTGGTGGAGGAATCATCAACTGTCATTGAAAATGTGCAGAGCCTATCGTTAATGACAAAGTAGTGAACATCGCGAGCACTCACACCTGTCACTTATTTAGAGTGGTTTGAGCCAGGTTGTCATTGACAGGAAGAGATGACAACCTTTAAGATGCCGTTTGTCAATCTTCGGGTTGACTTCGAAACACCTTTCGATTTTCTGAGGCCAGCTAAGCAACCGAAGAATAGAAATCCCTTTCTCGAGTAAGAACCGCCAACAAACTAAGATGTGCGCGTCGAAATAAAGTTTAAGAAAATTTAATTTGTTATAATTTAACATAGTGTGAATAGAAGTAAAAAGAAAAGTTTGCTTTAAGAGTGAGCGGAAATACGATTAGCAAGAAAAGGGTCTTTTCTGTCAGAAAGCTTTCTGAAGCACCGAAACCTGTTTTCTCGCCCACAGTAAGGCCACCGGATCAGCCAGGACACGGAATCTGCCATGGTAACAGATAAGCCACGTGTAGCGGTAAGCCAGCTATTCCACGCCATTCCGCCCACCATCAAACAGAATAACACCTCCACGCCGTCGTATCCCGATCACGCAAGCTCAAGGAGCTTCAACCCCATTTCGTCAGGGCCAGAAAGCAGCACAAAGCCCGCTCTCGAAAGCAACTCGAAGCGTTACGTAGACTATTTCATCATCCGTTCGGTCATTCTATCATTCGTCCGGCCGCTCCATCATCTGCCCGGCCGTAGAAAGTACCGCAAAAGTCACGTCGATCACTCAGATTGGTCATCCATCGTCCGGCTGGACCTTCCCTCATCCGCCCGGCCGTAGAAAGCTCCGCAAACCTCCCGCCGATCGCCTAGACAGGCCCTTCATCATCCAGCCGGCCGTAGCGCCACGCAAGTTCCACCGATCGCCTAGATTGCTCAACCATCCTCCGTCTAGCCGTAGAAAGCTGCACGAAACCCCCAACGAGCGTCCCGCTTGGTCATCCGTCATCCTCGTAACCCCGCCGTAGTCAGACGAAGCAAGATCCGCCGACGAACACCAGCGCCATCCGGGCGAAAAGTGTACCGAAACATCGCATGTATGGAAAGCTCTCCACAACATCCTACCCACCATTACCACCAGCCAGCTAGCCAACATGTCGCAGCAACCCGGAAAAATCGCAAGTACCCTCCATGTATAATCTCTCAAGCTCAAAATGAGCCAATAAAACATTAGCATGTAGTTAAACTATTGGTGGTCGTTTCCTTAAGACGCACAGCCCTGTTTACTGATATACACCCTTTGGTTTGTTCGCATTCCGCACCAGAGATGCCAGATTTGAAGACATGTCTTCAATTTGAAGACATTTGAATCTCTGTGAAGACATTTATTTCGTGAAGACATTTTGAAGACTTTTCAAAATATTTGAAGACTTATCTACTTATTTGAAGATACTCGAAGACAATCAATAAGCCAGCGAGAGAAAATATAATTTTATTTCTTAGTTATAAATTCTGCGACTTCTATGGCCAAATCACACCAAGCGCCAATGAAATATTTTTTGCCAAGGTTTTCATATAATAGATTTACTTGGTCAAAATTCGCATCGGACATCGTTCAACGCCATAGCTGAGGATCCCTTACAACAAATGTACGCATGACTTAACATGGAATACTTTCCGTTTGTCTTTTGCGAACAAAATATCACAAGTTAGTCAAAAAGCCGCTTGGTGCGGTTTGGCTGAATCCCAACCATATGTAAATTATGCAAAAAAAAAATACAAAAGTAATAATAGTCTTTGTCTGGGGCTTAGAATCTCAATCATAAAAATACATTCACACTTGACTTCATACGCACTTAACTTGGAGTTAGGCGCAGGTTAAAAAATTGCCGATGGCGTGTATGTAAAAAAGTATTTAGATCATTACATTGGAACGCAATGGCCGATATAATTTACGGCAAAAATATATTGAACTCTTCTATGACTTGATTTAATCTATTCAATCGTTGAGCTAGAACCTGATCTTTTTCTAAATTCCTTATACGAATTCATTTGATATTTTCGGTATGTCCATGTGACTTTCGTCTAAATATTCGACGGGAAACTCTTTGAATTTTCTGTGAATTTTTAAAAGAATTTCCGATGAAAATTATGAGGAATTTCTTGTCTACATTCAAGAGAATTGAAATTGGAAATTCAGTACAACATTTATATTTAATAATTTCCGTAAAACAAACATAAAGAAAATCCTCCAAAAATTAAACGGAAAATTCATCTTGATTTCCACAATTCCCACAATGAATAAATCCCTTTTAATTTCCACAAGAAAATTGTCTCAATTAATTTTCATGAAAAAATCTAAGAAATTGAAATTATGCTGGTGTTAAATGGATATTTCTCATAATTTTCAAGGTAAATTTCTACAGGAAAATCTAAATACCTAAAAGAAATTCAGAGGAAACTTGCTACACACTTTGGTTAAATTTTTCCTTGAATTCCTTTGATTATTCTTCTAGAAATATTTTTGGACATTCTTCCAGTATTTACTCTGCGAATTCCTCTATGAATTTCTTCAAAAAATCGTCCTGGTATTCTTTCTGTAATCCCTCCAGGAAATTGTCCGGAAGTTTCAGGGATTTTTCCGAAAAATCCTCCAGGAATTCATTTGGAAGATCCTCCAGAAGTTTCTCCAGAACTCCTTCAGTTGTTCTTTCACGAATTCCTCTAGTAGTTCTTCCAGGATTTTTCCGAAAGATTTCCCGGGATTGCGGCGGAAGCTCCACAAGGGATCCCTCCGGAAGTTCTTCCTCTGGAAGATCTTTTAAAAATGTTGCCGAATGACTCTCCAAGAATGCCTCCGGAAGTATACTATGAAATTTATCTGGTATTTCCTCCAGGATTGCTTTCGGAAATTTCTGCAGCAATACATCAGGAAGCTCCTCCAAGAATTCATCCAGAACTACCTTCAAGAATTTCTCCAGAAGCTTCTTCAAGAATTCCACCGGAAATTGCTTCAGTAATTCCTCAGGAATATCCTTCAAAAATTCATCAGGAAAATCCTTCAGGTATTCCTCCAGAAAAAAACATCCGGAATTCAAAGGTTTCTACAGGAATTCCTTCTTAATTTCCTCCAAGAATTCCTTCGGAAGTTCCTTCTGAACTTTTTCCGGAAGTTTCTTCAGTAAATTATTTGGATGTTCCAACAGGAAATTTCTTCAGGAGACTTCCAGAAGTAATTAGAAGCTCCATCCAAAAGAAGTTATAAGAAGCTCCATCAGGAATTTATCTGGAAGTTGATCTAGAAATTTTACCGGAAGTTCCTTCAGAAAATTCTCTGGATGTTTCTTCAAGTTTTCACAGTAAATTTTGAATCCCAACAGGGTATTCTTTAAAAAGAAATTTGGAATAATTCCACGTGAAAATTCAGTTAAAACAAAATCCAGGGGAAACTCGTCATGAAAAAATTAAATAATTTTAAAGAGAATATTCTCTTGAATTCTAACAATTTTTATGTTAAAAAAATAAAAGTAAAACAAGGGGATTATTGAATTTACAAACCTATTGGATTTTGAAATTTCTCGCTATGAATCGTTATTTTAATATTGAAGACATTTGAAGACATTTTTAAACGACTGTGAAGACATATGAAAATATCTTCTGGCATCCCTGTTCCGCACTCAAAAGGGGTATTCATACCTATTGTTTTGTTTATGGTCCGCTTTGTAGTTGGATTTCCACTTTGGTCAAATTAACGGAGGAAAATCGTTTAGCATATTTTGCTTTCAAAGGAGGAACGGCAGTGGAATTGAATTCTCGTTGAAAAGTAAGTGGACTAGGGTGTTCTAGTGGGAGCTGTTATATAATTTCTTTAGATAGATCGAGCTACTTACTTTTTCAGGGTCGTCTGTTATGGCTCCTTTAGGAAATTGGTCGGAAAAGCTTCCCTTTGAAAAATCAAATCGAACAATTCGAAAGAGTAGAGAAAGAAAAAGAATGCGTCTAATAAATTATAACAAGTCAAATAGTTTAACTTAACATTATTTAATTACATTCTTATTTCACGTTCTTTTAAAACATTCTTGGAAATGGATGCGGAAAAGGATAAGTAATAGGGTGTAACACATTACCAGTGCATCTGACGGTGGATGGAATCTCCGGGCGATCCGTGACACGGTGACTTCCGGGTTAAGTGATGGCGGTGTGCTGAACACATGAGCCTAGTGTCTTCCTTCATTACTCGGACGCTTGCCTTTACTCACAGATCGATGGTCGAAAACGTGGCGCGCCAGCCGGGTCTTCTTTTTCGGAGCGGCAACTAACCGGACGAAGCAA
Source organism: Armigeres subalbatus (assembly GCF_024139115.2). NCBI lineage: Eukaryota > Metazoa > Arthropoda > Insecta > Diptera > Culicidae > Armigeres > Armigeres subalbatus. The sequence continues at coordinate 215,223,052 of NC_085141.1, read as the reverse complement.
AACGGTTCTTTTTCGAAAGCACTGATTTGCCGGATTCCAAACGAGTCTCGCTCAATGGCGTCTTCTTTTTCACTCTCCCGGCGATTTCTTCTTCCGGACAAAAATGATGTCGCACTCCAGTGATAGGCTCACCAGTGGGTAGCGTTATTCTGGCCCTAATCGAATGGCGCACTTTACCACTTCACACTTTGGCACGGGTCAACTTTATTCCCTAATTGGGGAGGTAGAAAAAACTTTTAAGGTTTAACACGAACTTCTAGATGACTATCGTTTACCTTCTGATCTCCTTTCCAGCGATGACAGCCGGTTTTATGGGGTGCGCTCTCTGTTACTGTGGATAATGCCGAACCCATCTAGGCGGTGTAACGAGATGGATTTTTGGCAACCCGGTCACCGCGGTGGTTAGTGTATGAACTTATGAGAGGGAAACAATTATCAGATTTGTTTTAATTGAAAGTAGATAGAAAGAAGAGACGAAATTAACACGAAATTGAAATTGTACGGTTTAGGAAGTGTGAAGTAGCTTATTGCGTTAAATTGGATTTGTATCCCATTATCCGGCTACGATTTGTATTATTACGTTCACGGCGAGGCATTGGAAGAACATATTGGTAGTAATAGGGTGACCAATGTGAGTAGATTTAAAGTTATTTTTCTTGAATGATGCTAATAAAATATGTTTAGCTTTTAGCATATCTCCACCAGAAAGCACAGGTGTGTGAGGCTCAAAAGACCCCGAAAATCTCCCCAACAAATCTAAAAGATTGTGGTTCAATGCTAAATATGCCTATATCACTGCCAATTATGTACGGAAAAGGACACGGAAAGGATGGTTAGCTGCGGCGGCTGCAAAACTTGGTGGCATTTTGAGTGCGTTGGTGTCAACGACAGCATCGCGGAGCCGGACAGAACATTCACTTGTCCGAATTGCCAGCAGCCTTCGCTGGTCATTCTTGCGGTCGTGGAAAATCCCGACAGCAAGTCGTATAAATCGGTTAGTTCATCTGGCAGGACCAGTTCCAGTGCTCGAGCGAAGAGAGCACAACTACTACTAGACAAGCTGGAGGCGCAGAAAGCTCTAGCTCTGAAGCGTTTGGAATTAGAGAACAAGAAGCTGCAGTTGGAAGAAGAAATGCTTGAGAAGTCGTTTCAGTTGCGGGAAGAGATGGTGTCGGACGATGGAAGCGATACACGGAGCGAGCTCTCGGAGCGCAACTCTCGCAGGAAAGTGGAGGATTGGCAGAGGAAGCAGAATGATGTTCTAAGCTCGACGATCGGTGTGACTACACCGAACAAAACGGATACCGGCATTCCGATTGAAACCACGACGACGTCCAGAATAGAAGAAAGTCAGGGCGGCGATTTGCAGCCGACTGGAGTCATTTTGGACAGGGCGTTAGCAGGTATTAATCTTGAAGATAGTGCTAGGGCAGTTCCGTTAGGAGGTATGATAGGGAGAACATCAGAGGTCGTTAAACATACAGGCGCTATTAGAAAGTCAATATTGCCCGTTGCTCCCCCTGTGTCTTCCTCACCTATTGTGAGCGGGAACAAAAGATACTCTCTTGAATTCGTTTCTCCACCTCCCCTTCTTGATAGTTCTCTGAATAATCTCAATAACAATAACATTACGAACTCCCCGCCTATCTCCAATCAAATTATAAGTGGACTTACGATGTCGAACCATGCGCGAAACGATTTGATCGCGATTGATAGTGTAAAACATGATGGTACTTCTAACAGAGTGGCTGCAAATCCGCCCGTTAGGGAAGGGCTTTTGTCAAAACGGTTCGAGCCATTGCCTAGTAGTCATCAAGAACTGCCGCCGGCGGTTCTTCAGTCGGAGCGATACCATGGGGAGAGGATGTCAACCATAGCAAGGCAACCAATCCTGGATCCAAATATGGGCCCTGCATCGAACGGCAGGCCGAATGGCTGGGGTATAAGTCCACAACAAATCGCAGCCAGGCAGGTAATATCCAAGGATCTGCTGACATTCACTGGAAACCCGGAAGACTGGCCTCTTTTCATCAGCTCGTTTATCAACTCTACCGATGCGTGTGGGTACTCAGACGCGGAGAATCTGGCTAGGTTGCAAAGGTGCTTGAAAGGAAATGCGCTTGAGGCGGTGCGCAGTCGTTTACTGCTCCCGTCTTCGGTGCCCAGTGTTATTGCTACACTAGAGACTCTTTACGGTAGACCAGAGCTACTAATATACACGCTGCTGCAGAAAGTACGTGGAACTCCGGCTCCGAAGCAGGATCGGTTGGAGACTTTGATTGGATATGGGATGGCGGTGCAAAGCCTCAGCGATCACCTAGTGGCAGGAGGGCACCAAGCCCACCTCGATAACCCGATGCTGCTGTTCGAGTTAGTGGACAAGCTACCCGCTAGCATGAAGCTAGACTGGTCACTGTATAAACAACGGTGTACGGTCGTGAATATACTGTCATTCTCGCAATACATGGCAACCTTGGTGAGAGCAGCGACGGACGTAACTCTACACTGCGAACCGAAGCAGCCACAACAGTTGCAGCAACGCGGAGAGAAGGGTAACAAAGATAGGAATTTCTGTGGCGCGCATTCCACTGAAGAGGCAACTAAAGTGCCGCGGGAAAAAGATGTCATCTGCAAAGACAAGACGGAGTCATCGTGCCCCCTGTGCCTAATCTGTAAGGACCCTAATCATCGAGTGAAAAACTGTACCGTGTTTGCGAGGAAAAGGTTGGACGAGCGTTGGAAACTCACGGAACTTCTGGGATTGTGTCGTATCTGCTTGGGTTTGCATGGCAAGCGTCCGTGCAGAATTCGGCAGAAGTGCGAGATCGATGGATGTCAGCTTCGGCATCATTCCCTCTTGCATTCGAAGCAGGGGATAAGCGAAAGTAAGCAAGAGGAAATGGAATCGAAACCAGGCCCGTCTAGCGCGATTACCAACCACCACTTTGTTGGGAAAGCGGCACTATTTCGTATTATTCCGGTGGAGCTGCACGGCAATGATCGGTCTGTGACAGCCTACGCGTTTCTGGACGACGGATCGGCAAAGACCTTGGTGGACGAGGAGATCGCGAAGGAGCTGGGAGTGACTGGTGAAACGCTGCCGCTGTGTCTGCAGTGGACTGCCAACGTAAAACGAGTCGAAGCGAATTCACAGCAAGTTGCATTAGAAATATCAGGCGAAGGCGGCGAAGCTAGATTTCCCTTGAGAGACGTACGGACGGTACGCAAGCTGGATCTGCCACGACAATCATTGCGTTACTCGGAGTTAGCGCAAGTATTTCCGTACTTACAGGGATTGCCGATTAAAGGATACGAAAACGCTCTGCCTCGAATCCTCATCGGAAACGACAACGCGCATGTTACAGCGATGCTGAAGGTTCAGGAAGGCCAGCCAGGAGAACCTATCGCAACTAAATAGCGACTCAGGTGGACCGTCCACGGATCCCAAATCGGAGGTGTTACTCACGCACACAGCTTCCATATTTGTGAATGCCGGGATGACGAGAAGACGCTGCAGGATCTATAGAAGCAGTACTTTGCGGTAGAAAGCCTGGGGTCGACATTGTGGCATATCCGGAGTCGGAGGAAGTGCGACGAGCGAAGCAGATACTGGAAAATACCACGAAACGAGTAGGGCAACGGTTCGAGACCGGACTGTTATGGAAGTACGAATGTTTTGAGTTCCCGGACAGTTACGCAATGGCGGTTCGACGACTGAAATGTTTGGAGCGGCGTATTAGTAGAGACCCAGTGGTTGGCGAAAGTGTTCTGCAGCAGTGGTCCGAATATCAGGCAAAGGGTTACGTTCATAAAGCGACCCCGAGGGAGCTCGAGGGAGCAGATCCGAAGCGGACGTGGTATCTACCGCTAGGAATCGCTATTAATCCTAAAAAGCCTTCGAAAATTCGAATATTTTGCGACGCGGCGGCTAAAGTAGACGGCATCTCGCTAAACACGATGCTCTTAAAAGGACCGGACCTACTGAACACGCTATTGGATGTCCTCTTCGGATTTCGAGAAAAACGAATCGCTCTCTGCGCCGATCTGAAGGAAATGTTCCATCAAATTCAGATTCGGCCGGAAGATCGCCACTCTCAACGTTTGCTATGGAGAGAAGATTCAACTAAATCGCCGGACGTGTACCTTATGGATGTCGCGACGTTCGGAGCAGCATGTTCACCCTGTTCGGCACAGTTTGTTAAGAACCGAAACGCCAAGGAGCATTCGTTGAAGTATCCGAAAGCGGCTGATGCCATAGTACGGAAGCACTACGTGGATGATTATCTCGACAGCGCGAACACGATCGAGGAAGCAGTGAAGATAGCATTGGAAGTCAGGCATGTTCACTCCCTCGGAGGATTCCACTTGCGAAACTGGCTGTCAAATACCAAAGAGGTTCTTGAACGGGTTGGGGAGAACGATACAGCAATTAAAAAGAGTCTCCAGTTAGACAGCAGAAGCGCTACAGAACGAGTACTAGGCATGTTTTGGAAACCGGAGGAAGATGTGTTCACCTTTTCGACGAAGCTAGCGATTGAAACGCAGCATCCTACGAAGCGGCAAGCATTGCGCGTCGTGATGAGTCCGTTCGACCCAGCCGGGTTATTATGCTTCTACCTTGTTCACGGGAAAATTCTAATCCAGAAGCTATGGAGAGCGAATACCGATTGGGATCAGCAGATACCGATAGCACTAGCACTAAATTGGACGCGCTGGACAGACTTGTTTCAACACCTCGGAGAAGTTCGAGTACCTCGCTGTTATTTTCCGCATCATGCGCTCGAAGATCTTATCGAGCTGCAACTGCACATTTTCGTCGATGCCAGTGAAGAAGCGTACGCATGCGTAGCGTATTTCCGGGCAGGTTTCCAGGTGGAGTAGAGCTAGCGTTAGTTGGAGGGAAATCAAAAGTAGCGCCTCTGAATACAGTATCGATCCCACGACTCGAACTGATGGCTGCAATGATTGGAGTGCGGTTCCTGAAATCCACTCGGAACGGGCATTCGCTAAAAATCGACAAAGCGGTTTTATGGAGTGACTCCAAGACTGTGCTGGCATGGATAAATGCAGATCATAGGAACTATCGACAGTTCGTCGCATGTCGCGTGGGTGAAATACTATCTAAGTCGGACGTTGAGCAATGGCGATGGGTGCCGACTAAGGAAAACCCGGCCGATTTGGCCACTAAGTGGGGAAAAGGTCCCTGCTTATCTCCTAGTGGCTTATGGTTTAGAGGACCAGCTTTCTTGTGTTTGCCGGAAGACAAATGGCCCAATGAAGTGAAGCCGTCAAAACAGACGACGGAGGAAGAGTTGCGGCCATGTCTCGTGCATACGGAGACGACTGTGGATTTGGTGATCGACTGGGCGCGCTTCTCCAATTGGGCACGTTTACTACGTTCTGTGGCATTTGCTCTCCGATTTTCCCAAAATCTACGGAAAAAGGTGAAGAAGCAGGCGACGACGGCTGGACCGTTGACACAGCAAGAGCTGGTGCTAGCGGAGCTGGTTATATTCCGCATGGTGCAAAGCGAGCAATATTCCGACGAAGTAGCCGTCTTACACAAGGAGCGAAATCAGCAGATGATGCCGAGTTCAGCAAGTTTGGAGCGTACGAGTAAGATCCGAAATTTGACGCCGTACATAGACGACGACGGAGTGCTTCGGTCGGAATCCAGAATCTCCGCTGCGACGTTCGTGTCACATGATACCAGATTTCCGATCATCCTTCCGAAGGAACACTTAGTGACCCGACTGCTACTACAATGGTATCATCGGAGATTCCTACACGCAAACGGGGAGACGGTAGTGAATGAAGTGAGACAACGCTTCCATGTGCCAGCTCCGTGCTCAGGTGCGCAAGGCGGCAAAATCTTGTCATGAGTGCAAAGTGAAGAAGGCGATTCCAGAAGTTCCCCGAATGGCTCCACTTCCTGCGGCGAGACTAAAACCGTACGAGCATCCATTTTCTCACGTGGGCCTCGACTACTTCGGACCGATCGCAGTTCGGGTAAACAGGAGCACGGTGAAGAGATGGATAGCATTGTTTACTTGCCTCACTACGCGTACCGTTCATCTGGAGATAGCCCATTCGCTTTCTACCGAGTCTTGCAAGCAAGCTGTGCGACGGTTTATCGGTCGCAGGGGCTCGCCAGTAGAGATCCGCAGCGATAGAGGAACGAACTTTGTGGGGCGAATAATGAACTGCGTAAGGAGATGTCCGCGATGAACGGGCGGCTTGCCGAAACGTTTACGAACACGACTACACGCTGGGTGTTCAATCCGCCGGCTGCGCCACACATGGGTGGTTCTTGGGAACGATTGGTTAGGTCTGTTAAAACGGCGATGGCAGCAATCAAAACTAGTGAAATCCCGAAGGAAGAGGCGTTAGCTACATTTGCCGTAGAGGCCGAGAGCGTTGTTAATTCCAGGCCACTGACGTTTATTCCTTTGGAAAGCGAACAGCAGGAGGCCCTTACGCCGAACCATTTTATCCTGTTGAGTTCTACTGGAGTGGTGCAACCACCGAAGATGCCGGCAGATCCAAGGATGGTCAGCAGAGCAGACTGGCAACTCTGCCGGTCCATGATAGACTAGTTTTGGAGAAGATGGATACGGGAGTACCTGCCGACTTTTGCACGGCGGACCAAGTGGTTTGAAGAAGTGAAGCCGATAGGAGTAGGGGATTTAGTGATTGTAGTTGAAGAGAAGGTACGTAACGGATGGCTACGTGGAAGAGAAGTGGAGGTCAGCGAAGGACGTGTTGGAAGAGTACGCGACCAGTGGCGAAGATTGCGCGACAGGATGTAGAAGGTGGTAAAGCTGATTAGTAGCTGTTTAGCCGCTGAACCAGCCTTACGGGTCTGGGAAGTGTTACGGTGGATAATGCCGAACCCATCTAGGCGGTGTAACGGGATGGATTTTTGGCAACCCGGTCACCGCGGTGGTTAGTGTATGAACTTATGAGAGGGAAACAATGATCAGATTTGTTTTGATTGAAAGTAGATAGAAAGAAGAGACGAAATTAACACGAAATTGAAATTGTACGGTTTAGGAAGTGTGAAGTAGCTTATTGCGTTAAATTGGATTTGTATCCCATTATCCGTGAGTATTGAATTCGATGTACTGTACTGAATTTGGATATTTATGTAGGGCTACGATTTGTATTATTACGTTCACGGCAAGGCATTGGAAGAACATATTGGTAGTAATAGGGTGACCAATGTGAGTAGATTTAAAGTTATTTTTCTTGAATGATGCTAATAAAATATGTTTAGCTTTTAGCATATCTCCACCAGAAAGCACAGGTGTGTGAGGCTCAAAAGACCCCGAAAATCTCCCCAACAGCTCTCAGTGTGTGGGAGCGTGCACGGTAGTTATGGTTTACTGTGGCTTGATAAGAACGGGTGCAGTGTTGATCGGGGAATGGGGGTGTTCAGGTGGGTAAGGTTATCGATATTTATATATTTGTATTATTTCAAATTCAATTATTATTTTAAGTTCAGTTCAATTCATGCTTAGTTCTAGTTTTATTTTATTTAAGTTAAATTACCATAATAGAGTTAATTAATAAATTATATACAAAAATCATAATGAAGTCAAATGAAACCGAAATGAGAGGTGAGCGACACAACTTTTTCCGTTAAACAACCCCGTGCTCAGCTTAATCATTACCCCAAGATTATTTCCTGTCGGAGCAGCAGTCGAATGGGACTAAAAGTGTGTATTTCTTCTGCTTGAAGTTAAATGCATTTCACAAATTCCAAAGGAACACCCAATTTGATATCAACTTGTTATTTATCGACCTTTTGTCCCTTTCGACCTTTTGTCCCTTTTGACCTTTTGTCCTTTTCGACCTTTTGTCCATTTCGACCTTTTGTCCCCTAGGACCTTTTTTCCCTTTCGACCTTTTATCCCTTTCGACGTTTTGTCTTTTCGACCTTTTGTCATTTCGAATTTTTGTCTTTCGACCTTTTGTCATAGCACAGACAAACAGACGTAACAGTTCAAATAAATCCTTCGCTCGTGATTTTTTTTTTGCGCGATTCCGCCTGCAGAGGCACTAGCAGTCAGCCACTTTAGTATTTGACGCGTGAAATATCAAACACCCGAAGCGACGCTATTTTACACATCATAGCAAGCGCTTATTGAAAAGGTGGAATCAGTAAACAATCTAATGTCATTTTCGTTGTTCTTATGTAGGAGTCTCGGTCTAGCGAAAAGATATTTTAGTTACTAGATAAAGATTGTCGCTTCGGTTCCCTTTGTTCTGCTGTCCGGAACATGTTGGGTATTAAGCTGTCAAATCGTATGGATTTTCCTTCTTTGATATTTAGCTCCCCTATCCTCGCCAGCAAAAGATGTTCCGGACAGCGACAATCTTTATCTGGTAACTAAAATATCTTTTGTCTAGCGCCGTTATATATGCAGCCTCTTCCGAAAACCTTTCCGCGGATTGGCAATAGAGGTGTGTTTGAAAGAAAATAAAAATGTTGGCATAACAACTAAAAGTACTTCGCATTTATAACTCATGTGAATAAGGTTCCGGCAGAATTTCTTTCCATGCTGTGATGTAAAGCTATACTTTAACCACCATTGCATTGGGTAACGTTGGATCTGCCTCAGATCTGATCCAATCTCACCGAGGTTTTCTCCATACTTAACCTATCATTTTTAATCGTTTCTGCTATATACTATCCAAAATTTAGTTGCAAAACTTATGGAGAAGTATGTGAAAAGATTATAGGTATATGTGGGGAATAAAGTGAGTCTGAAAAAAAAAAATTTCTAACAGAAAAAAAAGAAAGAGTAGAGACGGTGAATATTGTGGGGAATAAAGTGAGTCTGAAAAATGCCATTTGTTGGTTACATTGATGGATAAAGTGGAACGTATTTCTTATTTCATGATAAAAATAATAAAATAAACTAAAATATTAAAAAAAAAATGACATTAATAGAAAAAATGATAACGAATTTGAAATTCAATCGTAGTTGGCATTTAAAATGCCAGCATACTAAGAAGCTAATGAGAAGAAATTTGAAATTCAATCTCAGTAGGCTGACAGGAATTCTAGATGATTCGAACGGTGGAAATAAACGATCATTCAGTGTTATGTTTTTGAGGCGTGAACATGCGAATTATTCTTCGGTGTTCCGCGCTTGTTTTCGTTGGTAAAAGGCAAATCGGAAGACGGATTTGCTTGGCTACGTCAATGACGTAGTCGTTGCTCCCTACCAGCCCTGTCGTCGTAAAATATGAGCTACTTAGTCGCCTATTTTTAAAGGGGGCGTTGGTACAACAAGGTGGATATGAGGGCGCATATTTAAAAACTACGAATTTCAGTGAAACTTGGAACTGAAAGTTCGGTTCGTGGAATTGCAAATCTTCCAACCTCATTGGGAGCACACGGATCCTCGTCGATGTGCAGAAAGACAGCAGATTCGGCATCGTAGCGTTGCAGGAGGAGTGTTAGAAGGGATCAATAATGGTGTGAACGTTTACAGGTAATCATACAATCTACTAGAGTTGGTTCGGCAAAGAGTGCATACAGATTCGGAAGAAGAAGGGCGCAGTGTGGACAGTCGCGCTGTAGCAAAGAACCCGGAAGAACGTAGAACGCAATAGACGGAACCGGAGACAGCAGACCCACCCCTTCCATGAGAAGCAAAGCTCGCGGCACGAAGCCTTTGCGGGATGCGTTGAGCTTCTGATAGAACTTGCGTGTTTCTTGAGAACGGCACAGCTGTTCCATCTCCTCGCAATCCGCCTCTTCCAGGCGGCGTTTCTTCTCCTGAAAAAAGACGGGTCTGCTGTCTCCGCCTCCGTCTATAACGTTCCACGTTCTGCCGGGTACCTTGCTGCAGCGCGACTAGCTAAATCCTAGTTGTTCTATAAATAAATAAATAAATAAACAAGCCACTTTACCCCACCTGTTCACTTTACCATGGTTACCCCTTCTCTCTGTGCAATATGTACAATGCTGCAGGAAGTTTTTAATGCTACCCAATGCTATTTTAATTTCAACAGCACTTCTCAGAGCTGTTTGTACCTATTGATCCCGTTACATGTGCCTCCGTTTTACGTTGGACCCATTTGCAAAAGTAAAATTCCGGCATGCGGTGGTGATCCTGCAAGCAGAGTGTGCCGCATTTGACAGGTCTCCTGCTCGTTTGGAACACAATTTTATATGGGAATGACAGATGATTCATTCATTTCATTTCATTTATTTAGTCTACATCTATACAGATAACACTGAATCAACAATTTGACGCCACAATACACGGTTCGAGGCCGCATCTCTCCATCCTCGAATACGCCCCACGCTCGCCAAGTCGTTCTGCACCTGGTCTGCCCATCTCGCTCGCTGCGCTCCACGTCGTCTCGTACCTGCTGGATCGGAAGCGAACACCATCTTTGCAGGGTTGCTGTCCGGCATTCTTGCAACATGCCCTGCCCATCGTACCCGTCCGGCTTTAGCTACCTTCTGGATACTGGGTTCGCCGTACAGCTGGGCGAGCATGGTTCATTCTTCGCCGCCACACACCGTCTTCTTGCACACCGCCAAAGATGGTCCTAAGCACCCGTCTCTCGAATACTCCGAGTGCCTGCAAGTCCTCCTCGAGCATTGTCCATGTTTCATGTCCGTAGAGGACAACCGGTCTTATTAGCGTCTTGTACATGACACATTTGGTGCGGTGGCGAATCTTTTTTGACCGCAGTTTCTTCTGGAGCCCGTAGTAGGCCCGACTTCCACAGATGATGCGCCTTCGTATTTCACGACTGACATTGTTATCTGCCGTTAGCTCTTGCTATCCGAGGTAGACGAATTCCTCGACCACCTCGAAGGTATCCCCGTCTATCGTAACACTGCTTCCCAGGCGGGCCCTGTCGCGCTCGGTTCCGCCCACAAGCATGTACTTTGTCTTTGAGGCATTCAACACCAGTCCAACTTTTGTTGCTTCACGTTTCAGGCGGGTGTACAGTTCTGCCACCTTTGCAAATGTTCGGCCGACAATGTCCATGTCATCCGCGAAACAAATAAATTGACTGGATCTGTCTCCGCATGACACCTAGCGCAATGTTGAACAACAGGCACGAAAGTCCATCACCTTGTCTTAGTCCCCGGCGCGATTCGAACGAACTGGAGTGTTCGCCCGAAATCTTCACACAGTTTTGCACACCATCCACCGTTGCTTTGATCAGTCTGGTCAAATTTGGTCATATATGAGTTATTACAACCAAATCAACGTGGATTGTGCTGCTGGGGATGATTACCTCTAAACGTTCGCACCATTGATCCCTTCCAACAAACCTCCTGCAGCGCTACGATGCCGAATCCACGGTACTTGGTCCACGGGAATGACAGATGAATTTTGTTCCAATTCTGACAGTATCGCCACTCTTAATTACATACACTCTGCCTGCAAGGACACCGTTCTGGGAAAAACCTTCAGAAGGTCTCGTTTCCACGTTGCTATACCTTGAGCATTAACAAAAAGGATCTTTGAATTCTCCATTTCCTCTCGATAATTCTCCTCATATTGAATTGAGCAATCAGTTCGATTACTCATAATAAAATAAAGCAAAAGGGGTCTACCTCTAGCCTAAGAGATTTGATTCATGCGATGAAGCAAATAATTCTGCCAATTGTGGTATCTGCGCTGTCGAGTTTTTAGCTGTTTTTGTGTAACCTTCGGGGACCAAGGTTTCATTTCATTTCAGATTGCCAGAAAGAATTACTGCTGTATTTTGCTGGAATCCTTTAACGATTGTCATTATTAATAGACGAATAAAACATGCATTATTCAGTTCGTTTCAAAGTTTTTAAACCTGTTTCTGTAGAAACAAACTTTGGGCAATTTTCCTCCATCGTTGCCTATTTCCCTTTTCAATGCAATGAGCAGCAACAAAATTTTAAAAGCTGATCTTCAAATTCTTACTTGCAACAAATCAAAAATTTTCGTAATAGAGGTTGCTGACGTTTAATCATCTTTCTGTTTCAAGCGCATGGAAAGGATAGGATTTGTTTTCATCGGGAAACGTTCCCTGGTGAAAACAAATCCTATTATTTCTATGCACTTGAAAGAGAAAGGTTATTAAACGTCAGCAACCCTATTGGTGACTTCATTGCCAAACACTGTTCATGTAAAAATGTTCTAAGCAATTCCAACGTTCAATTGAATTTGAAGATTGTTCTGCGAGATATTCATTCATTTATTTAGCTTCTATATTCTAAACAGATATTATTTGTGCAGCTCAAAACCGAATTTTTGAACTCGCAAAAATCAATGTTTCTCCTATTAGTCGCAAGGTTTATTACTGCGCATCTGGTGCGCTGTATAGCGCATCTGGTTGCAAACAATATGTACTACATGCGCAATGATGCGCTTAAAGTTGAACGCGAATAAAATCAGTTTTTGCGAGATCGAAATGGATCAATCAATTCACATAATAATTTTATCTCATGAAATGCCCGTTATGTGTATACAAAACTGTGTTGATTAACTTAAGCGTGCAAACTAACCACCCGCTCAGAGTCTTCGTGCGGTTCGTGTTGCCCTCCATGGCCGGCAAATCGAATGGAACAGTTTAAGTCTTGTCAACACGGTCGTCGGTCGGGCGTGCGGTTCGCGTTGTTTGTAACTATTTCGTGATAGTTTTGAAGAAAAAACAGAAAATTTGTTTTTTAATAACAGTTATATCAGCTGAATATTTACTGTTTTTCTTCTTCAGTAGTGTTCAATTGAATTTATCGCGCAAGTGACGGTAGTTGCGGTCGTGTGGTGGGCTTTTTTCGGTGAATTGGGGCTTATTGAAGCACTTCGTTTGGCTCGGAGTAAAGAAATGAGAAGAAAGTGTTATTTAAATCCTGAATTAGGATTTCACAAAGTGAAAGTGAAAGAAGATTAGTAGAGCCAATTTTTATTTCAGTGGTGTAGCAGTATGGTGTGTACCGTATGGTGTATGGTGTATGTACCGTATGGTGCATGTTGAAGACCTGTGCGCCGCTGCGCCATGCCGCCGCCGCAGCTGGTGATTTTCTCACGTCGCCGCCGCCGTCGAAAATGAAACGGCGAGCCGCCGCATGAGTATTTTTCACTACGCCGATGGCTATTGAACGAGCATTGAACCAGTAAGTTAACGAGTTTCGTACTGAGCATTTATACTGGTTCATCCTATTAGAAATACATATTTTCAGTCAGTTTCATATTCTTCTTCTTCATTGGTATTGTCTTATGACAAGTTATTTAATTTGGAAACTCGAAAGGGATTCTTTTTTTAAAGAACTCCATTTCAAAATACTTCAAATTTTAGTAATCCGTCGAGAATATAGAAGCCCATCGAGAAATCCGCCCGAAGTTATTTCAAGAATCTATTTAAAAAAAAAAATTATTCGAATCAGGAAATTTTTTTCGAATTTCTCCTAGAAATACTTCAATTCTTTCAGATTTTTTTCGGTAAGTTTTCCATGATGTCCTTTGGGAAATTAATCAGAAATTTCGTCGAAAATTCAGTATGTTAATGTTTTGTTTTGGTATGATTCTGCGTGAACATCTCGTTATGTCCAAACACAAAATTATGTTTCTAACTTTTAATTCATGTTTTCTTCAGAATGTTATGCTAAGAATGCAATAGTATGAATAATCTAGCAACACGTATTGGATATGGTATGAAAAGCTTTGTTCTTAAGCTCTAGAAACCACAAAGAAAAATAGGTAGAATTGATGATCCGACCCATTGGAATGTTCAGCGTGAATTAACCAAACAAACGGGCTCCCACTAATTGTCAAAGTAGATAAACACGAGAAAAACAGCTGTTTCGATCTGTTTCACAAAATGCCTTATAATTTACAGAGGAGTTTTTATGTGGATTCCAGAAGAATTTTTAAGGGAGTGTTAAGGAAATTTTCGAAAACAAATTTCCAGGTGGATTCTTGGACGAATGTTTCGGAAACTACACGGAGGTATTTTCTAGAGGAATTCTCAATTAAATTTCCGTAAGCAGACAAAAAATCTGGATAAATTTCCGGGCGTGGAAATTCTATGTGACATTCAAAAGGAGTTTTGCGGAAATTCTCGAAGTAATTTATGAAGAGTACTTGGAGGAACTCCAATGAAAATTTCAGAAAAAAATCCTTGAGAAAAACTCTTCAGTGTTTTATTATTGATTAACCTTCAACAATAATAAATGGCATTATTGGAAGCAAATTTTCAAAAACATTTCATTTTTATTTCACTCGTAATCTAAAAACATGTATTTGAGTTTACATATTGTACTTTATTAAATTTTAATTAAAAAACCAGCCTGAGAATCGAACTTAGGTCTGTAAATTGTAAGACCTTTCCGTCAACACTCAACTGTTTCCAGTTTTGGAAACAAGTGTCGATCAAAGTAACATGTTATGAGTTCTGACAATAGGACACTGCACGGACTGCTTCGTCTCTTTCTCGCTGCAAAGAAAGTTGAAAACAACAAGGCCAGTAAACGTCAAAATATATGAGGAACGAAAGAGAAAGATATGTTTCCGTGCAGTGCCCTATACAAATATATGGTATCGAACTCATTGTGGTGTGTATACACTATATTTCTTAGTTTTCATACCATGTGATATGACAAAAAAAAAGTTTGCTGTTGCATTTTGAAGTTGCCTTGAAGAACTACCTATGCGGTATGTTTTCGTATGTTTGCATCCTACTATGGTTTGAATCCAAAGAAGAATGAGAAAATCACTTATCATGCCTGTATACACTAGAGTGGGGCGTCATAATCATTTTTTCAAATCAATGGTTTTTCGAAGCCATTCTGAGTCCTGAATAACTGTGCAAAATCTGGGACCGATTGGTTGCTTCCTCGCTTTCCGCATCGCGTTTGAAGTTTGTATGGAAATTAGTATGGGAGAACGCAAATTCTTGCATTTCTACTACTAGAGTTTTCAGTTCATCGTAAATCAAGTGGCACATTGCGTTAAAGTATAACCCAAAGAATGCCGAAAAACTTTGCCAAAGAAGGCACGATGCTGGAACGTCCACGAAAAAAGTTATAACGCTCCGAAGATTGAGTGTTCAAACCATATGCAAAAAATCGTTTATTCTGCCAGCACTGCCGAACTACGTAGACCAATAATTGAACTGAGTGTTATTTCAAAATAATTGATCTTATAGGGCTTTAGAGCTAATATGAGCTATCCAGAATCATTTCACAAAGAAAAAAAATCCAACAAGAAGGAAGATGGGTTTTGCTTTTCGATATCTATAGGTCGTCTGGTAGTGCTGGCAGAAACATTGATTTCTTGCAAATGGCCTGAACAACCAACCCTTTAAACGTAATAACACTTTTCGTAGACCTTCCAGCTACGTACCTTCCTCGGCAAAGTCCCTCGGCATCTTCCAGACTATATGCCAACGTATTAAGTCACGTGATTGATGATAAAATGAAGCCGCTAATAGCAACAATGCAAAAAACTACGTTTTCCCATACTAATCTCCATGTAAACTTAAAACGCGATGCGGCATGCGAGGTCGCATCCAATCGAGCCCATATTTTGCACAATTGATTGGGGTCCCAAAACGATTGAGAAAAACCTTGATCTCACTTGATCGGACGAAGTTTGCGTTTTTCCATACAACTGCGCCCCACTCTAGTATACACTCTCAATAGAAGGCATACCGTGACCGTGAGAGACGGCTTCTGTTACGATAATGAAATGATGGTGGCTGCAACCCATGATAAATTTCTTTTAATAAGGCCCAATTTGGGGGTCTCCGGTTCTGACGATGCATTTCAACTTGTTTTACATAGCTGTGCGAAAAAATATGGTCCCCAACATAAAATGAGCGAGAACAACGCGTTTTATCAAACCCCATCGGTGGAGGTCGCCTATCTGAATCAGGTTTTTTTTCAACTTGTATACAAGTGCGATAGTTTTGATTTCATGGCTTGTTATGATGCGAAGAGGTTTTTGCCTCTCCTTTATCGTTGTTCGAAAAGATATTTTAGTTACAAGATAAAAATTGTCGCTTCGGTTACTTTTGTTCTGCTGTCCGAAACATGTTGGGTACCAAACTGTCCAATCGTATGTATTTTTTCTTCATTGACATTTAGCACATTTACGCCAGCAAAAGATGTTCCGGACAGAGACGGCAGCGACAATCTTTATCTTGTAGCTGAGATATCTTTTGTTGTTCGTTATCTATCTTATCTATTGAGAGCGATTTCTGCAAACCTTGCATCGTACCGGAATCGTTGCTAGGGTGGTGAACACTTTTCCTTTTGATTTATGTTACTTCATGTAAATTCGTGTAGACACAAACATTCACTCACATAAAAATGCAGGAGTTCTACGGTTATGAAGATGTTCGGCCAAATATATCGCGCACAAGCAAAAGACAAAAGACACGAAAAATAGATAAAGTTTAAATTGACGCGAGTCTTTTTTATGTCACAACTTGCTTGGATCTGTATTTTCATACATCGCTTCCTGATTTAAGGCTCCCCCAAACTTAAGCGATTTCATCGCCGCGACGGCGACAACTAGTCGCCGCGATTCTGTCGTTGGGTCGCTGCAGGCAATTCTCTATTTACGCTTCCACACCAACGGCGACAGAATCGCTGTCGCCAAGCGATAGAATCGCGTCGCGACTGTCGTGTCGCGTGTGTTTGGGGGAACCTTTACTCCGCCAACCTTATTTTCTTGCAAAAAAAATCGGCCTAAAAAGGTAATTGAAGATGAGAGATGAGTAGTGATAAAAGACTACCATTATCTTCGTTTTATATTATATGAATCTGATAATTATCATAGGAAGGAGACAGAGCATTAGTGATTAATCATAGATTTAATCATGATTAATGAATAATGGGTTATTTAATCATTATTCATTAATCATAGTCAAACAAAAAATATGATTTAATCATTAATCACTAATCGTTAATCATATAATTTTCAATTCAATCATTAATCACTAATCATATTCATAATTGTTTTGAGTTTATTCATTAATCATCAATTTTAATCATTGCATACATCGCTTTTATTCATTATACTTCAATCATAATCATATAATTTTATACCCTTCAATAACCCAATTTGGAAGAAAGGTTACTTGACTATTGATCACTGTGCAAATCATTTAATTTGATTATTCATAATCATTATTCATTAATCATATCGATCGTTAATCATTAATCATACACATATTCTGTCAACATTTAATCACGATCGATAATCGTTAATCATACTTCAAACGTTTTATTCATTAATCATAATCGTTAATCATTGTGAAAAATTATTTTACCGTCGTGCGGGGCTATTTTTGACCCAGGGCTACTTTGGATTTTGAATTCCTAGAAAACTGAAAGTAAAAAATACCAAATTTGAATCAGAAAGTTGTCATCCAACTATCAACAAAACACCCGAATGGTGATAATGGCAATTTAAGAGTAGTTTACGCTATGATTCTTGTTTCAAAATGTCCAAATTAGCCCCCGATTTATCAAAAGAAGCCCCGCACGACGGTAATCGTTAATCATAATCATTAATCATTGTCAAACATGAAAAAATCATTAATCATAATCTTGAGTTAAATGATTTAATCATAACCAATTTAATCATTCTTTGGAAGCTTTATTAATTAACGCTCTGGAAGGAGAATCGACCTTCCCATGCACTATTTTGAAAGAAAGTTTCCTATCCTACATAATTTTTGATCTAGTTTTGTTACGGACATCTTAAGGGCGGTAAATATGAGGGAAACCACAAAAGGCGTTTTATTATGGGGGGGGGTGGTTTTGGCGTTTTGGGGCCTCTTCCCCTAGTACTACTACATACTAGCATTCCTCTCCTTTCCCAACTGACTATAATGACTTGACCGGCGCCGTTATGACAATACAAGTTGCCAGAATCAGTGGTGTAGCCAGATAAATGATCAGGGGGTGGGTTTTTTGGTTTCTGAATTGCATTTGATGTATCGATTTCAATGTTTCATCTGTGTTACTGTACTGGTAATAAACTCTATTCAGTTTTTATTCTGACAGACTTTGCGTCCCCAAATACAATGATTCATTGCGTTTTCTGGCAAGTAAAACATTGAGCGCAATGAATCATTTACCAATATATACACGAATGTCTAGACACAACCGATATAGTGCAAGATTATCGCTGTTTTATTGGAATGCTTTACTTAAAGGGATCATTTCCTTGATCATTTAGTATTTGTTGTTTTAAAACAACATTGTACATTTAAGGGTTAAAACAACCGTTTAGAGCATGGACGATGGGAATTCCATCAGTGTTGCGTTTGTTTACACGGTTTACATGCGTAACCAGAGGTCTATTAGCCCGTTTTAAATTTTGAACAAGCTATTCTTGTATTTTTAATAGAATGTATTTTTATCAAATGTTCAAAACTATGCAAGAAATCTCTGAAGTAATCCTTTAAGATTTCAATCGTAAATGAAGATCTACCAGACTGTTTCAAGTAGGGTAAAATGCCCAATAGTGGACCCCCTGGTAGCGAAATTTAGCTCTTCCTGGCATAAGGATGAGTAATTTTCAAAATATTAATTTTGCGTCATATCTAATATCAAGCTCTGCATCTCCTGTTCACGATACATACAAAAAACACTCAAATACTCGACGTTATTCTTTGAAATTAACATTGTAAAGTTGGACTAAATTTGCCCTATAGTAGACCCCCTGGGGGTCCATAATAGGAAATTGCTTCCCTATAGTCGGCACTTCATTTGATTTTCATGTTTCGTTTCGGGACGTTCTTCTTCCATATTATGGACCCCCCAAAATATTCCTATAATGGACACTCTCGTGTTTATTTTTTATAGAATTGTAAAAAATCAACTAATTTTACTTTCCAGAGCATTTTCAATGGATGTAATCAAATCATAGGACTGTAAGGTAGGTTCTCCCGATGGAATTTCATAGCAAAATGTTTCCATTGTGCTGTAATAATGAAAAAATGTCTGGAGGGTCCACTATTGGTTGGGGGTCCACTATTGGGCATTTTACCCTATGGTACATATTCCTATGTGTGATAGATTTCCCCAGGAAATGAATGGGACAAGGCCACATAGTATTTTAAGGTCCACAAAAAACATGTATCATATTTGAAACTTCTCGAAAGACCTTTGATTACGGGTGTACGCCTTAAGATCTCACTCCCGAGATTTTCTTGGATATCGCAAAACATATGCTGTGGTCATATTCTATAACAAGGACCATAAAGAGATTGTACCACTTTTGAAACAAGTCGATAGAACTTTGATTATGCATGTTGACTTTAAACCTCACTCCATATATTTCTAGAATAGTGCAGGATATATGTAGTGATCCCATTTTATACTAAAATCACCAAAAA
The DNA here is from genome assembly GCF_024139115.2 of Armigeres subalbatus. Lineage (NCBI taxonomy): Eukaryota > Metazoa > Arthropoda > Insecta > Diptera > Culicidae > Armigeres > Armigeres subalbatus. The sequence goes on along the minus strand of NC_085141.1, from coordinate 215,203,684 downwards.
CCGTGTACCTCTTTTGAAACTTCGATTCTAGTCGATAGAACTTTGGTTACGCGTGTAGACCCGAGGTCTTTCTCCACAGATTTCTTGTAAACTGAGACCTTACTCCAGAGATTTCTTGTTCAACTCTGAGGATACTGGTATATAAAAGTATAATATTGCAATTAAATTGGAGCGAGCTTAAAATCTGTTGAATTGACTCAAGTAACACATTTCTATCAAATCTGGTTACAGTTACTTGATTGTGACCAAATTCAGACATATAGGTACACTCAGGGTACTGGTCGTAAGACGATCATACGATTCTCTTTTGAAATTTCGCCACAAGAATTTTTTTTTTTTATTTTCATACGATTCACTAATGGAATGCATTTTATACGACAATCTCATGAAAAATTTTATGTTCGTTTAAAAAAAAGTGTAACCTAGTTTCGAACCGTGGATGTCGTGATTAGGAGGCGTGTGATCACACCACGCGCCCACCGACGCTTCAGGGAAACGTCTTGTTGGATATATAATAAAAAGATTGATTTGGCCGATATATGATCCTAATATTTTCATAGTTCAATTCTTATGAAACATTCTCATAAGTATGGTCGTATGAAATACTTACGACCAGTATACTCAGTGTATAAGTTGCGACACCTGACTTAGAACATATGTGCTACTCGAGGAATTGTGTTTTACTTCCGAAACATGCAATCATATACACATATAACCATATTAGCGGCAGATAAAACGGAACACAAGATTGTCTCTATTCTCTACATATGAAAACAAAGAGTTATCGCTATTCTCTTTTGTTGCTTGTTTTTTTTGTATTTTTCAGCTACAATTAAACTACTTGACACATCCACACATATCACGAACACAAAAGCAAAAGGCTACAAAAAACACACTCTCATATTCCTTTCGTGTGGTTTCAGTCAGGAGAGGCTTAATTCAATAACAAAAACATTTCAAACACTAACCATAGAGGAGTGTATAGCGTCAACGCATCTCTCTGACGGTTTTGTTCATGCTCTAGGTTCGAATCCTGGTGACAGCCATGGGAGGGGGAAGGGGGTGGGGCATTTTAAAGAGACTGTAAAGGTGTTCGGCCGTACGGCACACTATTTTTTGTACACACATACACACATATAGCCTAAAGAGACTAATAGAAATTTTTGGATTTGGGCAAAGCTTCTTAGTTGTCGACCAAGTGTGACTAAGAAGGACGGCAGGGCTGTATGACCCAAGTATCCCAAAATAAACTATTTTTTATGCGGTGTGAAAATGGGATTTTAGGGGAACAAATCAATACTTCCAATACGAAACTGGGACCAGTCTGGGTGCTGGTATAGCGAATCCGCACCTGCGAGAGCGCAAAATGTTGGCTTTGAGGAGAGTTGATAGTAACCAACAGCATCATTGAGACCCATGTGGGCGGCAGCAGTGCGAATCCGCACCTGCGGGAGCGCAAAATGTTGGCTTTGGGGGGGTTGATAGTAACCAACAGCATCATTGAGACCCATGTGGGCGGCAGCAGTGCGAATCCGCACCTGCGGGAGCGCAAAATGTTGGCTTTGAGGGGAGTTGATAGTAACCAACAGTGCATCATTGAGACCCATGAGGGCGGCAGCAGTGCGAATCCGCACCTGCGGGAGCGCAAAATGTTGGCTTTGGGGGGGTTGATAGTAACCAACAGCATCATTGAGACCCATGTGGGCGGCAGCAGTGCGAATCCGCACCTGCGGGAGCGCAAAATGTTGGCTTTGGGGGGGTTGATAGTAACCAACAGCATCATTGAGACCCATGTGGGCGGCAGCAGTGCGAATCCGCACCTGCGGGAGCGCAAAATGTTGGCTTTGGGGGGGTTGATAGTAACCAACAGCATCATTGAGACCCATGTGGGCGGCAGCAGTGCGAATCCGCACCTGCGGGACCGCAAAATGTTGGCTTTGGGGGAGTTGATAGTAATCAACAGTGCATCATTGAGACCCATGAGGGCGGCAGCAGTGCGAATCCGCACCTGCGGGAGCGCAAAATGTTGGCTTTGGGGGGGTTGATAGTAACCAACAGCATCATTGAGACCCATGTGGGCGGCAGCAGTGCGAATCCGCACCTGTGGGAGCATTTTAAAGAGACTGTAAAGGTGTTCGGCCGTACGGCACACTATTTTTTGTACACACATACACACATATAGCCTAAAGAGACTAATAGAAATTTTTGGATTTGGGCAAAGCTTCTTAGTTGTCGACCAAGTGTGACTAAGAAGGACGGCAGGGCTGAATGACCCAAGTATCCCAAAATAAACTATTTTTTCATGCGGTGTGAAAATGGGATTTTAGGGGAACAAATCAATACTTCCAATACGAAACTGGGACCAGTCTGGGTGCTGGTATAGCGAATCCGCACCTGCGAGAGCGCAAAATGTTGGCTTTGAGGAGAGTTGATAGTAACCAACAGCATCATTGAGACCCATGTGGGCGGCAGCAGTGCGAATCCGCACCTGCGGGAGCGCAAAATGTTGGCTTTGGAGGGGTTGATAGTAACCAACAGCATCATTGAGACCCATGTGGGCGGCAGCAGTGCGAATCCGCACCTGCGGGAGCGCAAAATGTTGGCTTTGGGGGAGTTGATAGTAACCAACAGTGCATCATTGAGACCCATGAGGGCGGCAGCAGTGCGAATCCGCACCTGCGGGAGCGCAAAATGTTGGCTTTGGGGGGGTTGATAGTAACCAACAGCATCATTGAGACCCATGTGGGCGGCAGCAGTGCAAATCCGCACCTGCGGGAGCGCAAAATGTTGGCTTTGGGGGGGTTGATAGTAACCAACAGCATCATTGAGACCCATGTGGGCGGCAGCAGTGCGAATCCGCACCTGCGGGAGCGCAAAATGTTGGCTTTGGGGGGGTTGATAGTAACCAACAGCATCATTGAGACCCATGTGGGCGGCAGCAGTGCGAATCCGCACCTGCGGGAGCGCAAAATGTTGGCTTTGAGGGGAGTTGATAGTAACCAACAGTGCATCATTGAGACCCATGAGGGCGGCAGCAGTGCGAATCCGCACCTGCGGGAGCGCAAAATGTTGGCTTTGGGGGGGTTGATAGTAACCAACAGCATCATTGAGACCCATGTGGGCGGCAGCAGTGCGAATCCGCACCTGTGGGAGCATTTTAAAGAGACTGTAAAGGTGTTCGGCCGTACGGCACACTATTTTTTGTACACACATACACACATATAGCCTAAAGAGACTAATAGAAATTTTTGGATTTGGGCAAAGCTTCTTAGTTGTCGACCAAGTGTGACTAAGAAGGACGGCAGGGCTGCTCCCTACAAGGTAAGAAAGGCCAGTAGCAGAAGAAAAGCTGGATGAGGCAAAAAATATGGTAAGCCTCCGACGTGAAAAATATGGCAAAAAAAATGATAAGCTATGATTGGTGAAGGGTAAAAAAAAACCAGATCAATCCACCTAGCGTTGGTGGTGCCTTTCTCGCGCATTAAAATAATAAGAACAACTCATAAAAGAGGTCGAAATAGCACTTTAGGGGGATAGATTTTACTTTTTCCATCAATTCATATGCATTTGCGGTCATTTAAATGCATTGCTGCAATCTTTGAAAAAAATTTTTTTTTTCGTTTTTGAAATTTTTTTTCCCAAGGGGGGACCCTTGGCAGAAAAACAATATTTAAAACAGCTTTTGAACGCAATGACCGATCGAGCCAATTTTCAATAGGAAACAACTAGACCGCAATCCGCGTCGACTGCAACTTGTTGCGAGCAAATCGAAGTATGCTAAGTACCAAAAAGTGTGTCTCACATTTTTGTACACACACACACACACATACATACACACATACAGACATCACCTCAATTCGTCGAACTGAGTCGATTGGTATATAACACTATGGGTCTCCGAGCCTTCTATCAAAAGTTCGGTTTTGGAGTGATCCTATAGCCTTTACGTATACTTTGTATACGAGAAAGGCAAAAAATAATGGTAAGCCTAAGTTGGAAAAGAGAACGGCAAAAAAAAAAGATAAGCCTTGATATGCTAAGGGAAAATAAAAAGAGAGAGAGAACGCGAGAAAATAATATGGCAAAAAAAAATTAAGAAAAGCCATGAAAAAAATTACACGCATATGAAAAAATATAAGGAGTGTCAATAGGCGAGAGATATGGTCTACCATTTCAAGATCAGTTATCAGTTATATTTGGAACTCATTTGCTATGCAGCGTGTTAGATTGACAGTTACATTGGCAGTTCGGTTGAATATCTTGACATCTGTGAGATTTGGAAAGTTGTCTTCTACAGAAACGTTGAGAAAACCAAAATCAATGAGATGAATATTTGTTAAGTCTTAAATGTATCTGATTGACGGAGCTGTTGTTCAAGATAGTAGGTTGAGTTGAATATCTCTTTGTCGGTGAGAATTTGAAAGTTTCCGTAATCTAAAAAAGTTGTGAAAAAAATGCTGAATTGAAGATGGTTTTGTTTGCAATTCATCTACTTGGTGGCATCAAATTGCATAAGTTTTCCAATTCGGTTAAGTATCTCAAAATCTTGGATTTGGATCGGATTTGCATTGGATATAGATTGGATTGGATTTGGATTGGATTTGAAATAGATTTGGATTGGGTTTGTATTGGATTTGGATTGGATTCGGATTGGATTTGGATTGGATTTGAATTAGATTTGGATTGGATTTGAATAAGATTTGGATTGGATTTGGATTTCATTGGATTTGGATTGGATCTATATTGGATTTTGATTGGATTTGGATGCGATATGGATTGGATTTGGATTGGATTTGGATTTGGATTGGATTTGGATTGGATTTGGATTGGATTTGGATTGGATTTGGATTGGATTTGGATTGGATTTGGATTGGATTTGGATTGGATTTGGATTGGTTTGGTTGGTTTGGATTGGTTTGGATTGGTTTGGGTTGGTTTGGATTGGTTTGGATTGGTTTGGATTGGTTTGGTTGGTTTGGATTGGTTTGGTTGGTTTGGATTGGTTTGGATTGGTTTGGATTGGTTTGGTTGGTTTGGATTGGTTTGGATTGGTTTGGATTGGTTTGGTTGGTTTGGTTGGTTTGGATTGGTTTGGTTGGTTTGGATTGGTTTGGATTGGTTTGGATTGGTTTGGATTGGTTTGGATTGGTTTGGTTGGTTTGGATTGGTTTGGATTGGTTTGGTTGGTTTGGATTGGTTTGGATTGGTTTGGATTGGTTTGGATTGGTTTGGATTGGTTTGGATTGGTTTGGTTGGTTTGGATTGGTTTGGATTGGTTTGGATTGGTTTGGATTGGTTTGGATTGGTTTGGATTGGTTTGGTTGGTTTGGATTGGTTTGGATTGGTTTGGTTTGGTTTGGATTGGTTTGGATTGGTTTGGATTGGTTGGATTGGTTTGGATTGGTTTGGATTGGTTTGGTTGGTTTGGATTGGTTTGGATTGGTTGGATTGGTTTGGTTGGTTTGGATTGGTTTGGATTGGTTTGGATTGGTTTGGATTGGTTTGGATTGGTTTGGTTGGTTTGGATTGGTTTGGATTGGTTTGGATTGGTTTGGATTGGTTTGGATTGGTTTGGATTGGTTTGGTTGGTTTGGATTGGTTTGGATTGGTTTGGATTGGTTTGGATTGGTTTGGATTGGTTTGGATTGGTTTGGATTGGTTTGGATTGGTTTGGATTGGTTTGGATTGGTTTGGATTGGTTTGGATTGGTTTGGATTGGTTTGGATTGGTTTGGATTGGTTGGTTTGGATTGGTTTGGATTGGTTTGGATTGGTTTGGTTGGTTTGGATTGGATTTGGATTGGTTTGGATTGGTTTGGATTGGTTTGGATTGGTTTGGATTGGTTTGGATTGGTTTGGTTGGTTTGGATTGGTTTGGATTGGTTTGGATTGGTTTGGATTGGTTTGGATTGGTTTGGTTGGTTTGGATTGGTTTGGATTGGTTTGGATTGGTTTGGATTGGTTTGGATTGGTTTGGATTGGTTTGGTTTGATTTGGTTGGTTTGGATTGGTTTGGATTGGTTTGGATTGGTTTGGATTGGTTTGGATTGGTTTGGATTGGTTTGGATTGGTTTGGATTGGTTTGGTTGGTTTGGATTGGTTTGGATTGGTTCGGTTGGTTTGGATTGGTTTGGTTGGTTTGGATTGGTTTGGTTGGTTTGGATTGGTTTGGTTGGTTTGGATTGGTTTGGATTGGTTTGGTTGGTTTGGATTGGTTTGGATTGGTTTGGATTGGTTTGGATTGGTTTGGATTGGTTTGGATTGGTTTGGTTGGTTTGGATTGGTTTGGATTGGTTTGGTTGGTTTGGATTGGTTTGGTTGGTTTGGATTGGTTTGGATTGGTTTGGATTGGTTTGGATTGGTTTGGTTGGTTTGGATTGGTTTGGTTGGTTTGGATTGGTTTGGTTGGTTTGGATTGGTTTGGATTGGTTTGGATTGGTTTGGATTGGTTTGGATTGGTTTGGTTGGTTTGGATTGGTTTGGATTGGTTTGGATTGGTTTGGATTGGTTTGGATTGGTTTGGATTGGTTTGGTTGGTTTGGATTGGTTTGGATTGGTTTGGATTGGTTTGGTTGGTTTGGATTGGTTTGGATTGGTTTGGATTGGTTTGGATTGGTTTGGTTGGTTTGGATTGGTTTGGATTGGTTTGGATTGGTTTGGATTGGTTTGGTTGGTTTGGATTGGTTTGGATTGGTTTGGATTGGTTTGGATTGGTTTGGATTGGTTTGGTTGGTTTGGATTGGTTTGGTTGGTTTGGATTGGTTTGGATTGGTTTGGATTGGTTTGGATTGGTTTGGATTGGTTTGGATTGGTTTGGATTGGTTTGGATTGGTTTGGATTGGTTTGGATTGGTTTGGATTGGTTTGGATTGGTTTGGATTGGTTTGGATTGGTTTGGATTGGTTTGGATTGGTTTGGATTGGTTTGGATTGGTTTGGATTGGTTTGGTTGGTTGGTTTGGATTGGTTTGGATTGGTTTGGATTGGTTTGGATTGGTTTGGATTGGTTTGGATTGGTTTGGTTGGTTTGGTTTGGATTGGTTTGGATTGGTTTGGTTTGGTTGGTTTGGATTGGTTTGGTTGGTTTGGATTGGTTTGGATTGGTTTGGATTGGTTTGGATTGGTTTGGTTTGGATTGGTTTGGTTGGATTTGGTTTGGTTGGTTGGATTGGTTTGGATTGGTTTGGATTGGTTTGGTTGGATTGGTTTGGATTGGTTTGGATTGGTTTGGATTGGTTTGGATTGGTTTGGTTTGGATTGGATTGGATTGGATTGGATTGGTTTGGATTGGTTTGGATTGGTTTGGATTGGTTTGGATTGGTTTGGTTTGATTTGGATTGGTTTGGTTTGGTTGGATTGGTTTGATTGGATTGGAATTGGATTGGTTTGGATTGGTTTGGATTGGTTTGGATTGGTTTGGATTGGTTTGGATTGGATTTGGATTGGATTTGGATTGGATTTGGATTGGATTTGGATTGGATTCGGATTGGATTTGGATTGGATTTGGATTGGATTTTAATTGGATTGGATTTGTGTAGAATGTGGATTGGATATGGATTGGATTTGGATTGGATTCGGATTGGATTTGGATTGGATTTGCATGGGATTTTGATTGGATTGGATTTGTGTAGAATGTGGATTGGATTTGGGTTAGATTGGTATAGTTAATGGTTTAGTAAATCAATAGTTTAAACAGAATTATCTGAACAGTTTAAGGACAGCGTCAATGCTTTAGAGCCACAGATAATAAATTCACAGCTGTTATTGATATATAAACAACTGCGCCGGTATGAAATAAAGAATACAATTAAATTCATGTTTTCGTATTAACAGCTCCAAAAAAATTTCCTAACCGAAAAAAAGAAAGAGTAGAGACGGTGAATATTGTGGGGAATAAAGTGAGTCTGAAAAATGCATTTGCATTTGTTGGTTACATTGATGGATAAAGTGGAACGTATTTCTTATTTCATGATAAAAATAATGAAATAAACTAAAATATTAAAAAATGACATTAATAGAAAAAATGATAACGAATTTGAAATTCAATCGTAGTTGGCATTTGAAATGCCAGCATACTAAGAAGTTAATGAGAAGAAATTTGAAATTCAATCTCAGTAGGCTGACAGGAATTCTAGATGATTCGAACGGTGGAAATAAACGATCATTCAGTGTTATGTTTTTGAGGCGTGAACATGCGAATTATTCTTCGGTGTTCCGCGCTTGTTTTCGTTGGTAAAAGGCAAATCGGAAGACGGATTTGCTTGGCTACGACAGTATACAGAAAAGAAAACTGGTAAAACTGTAAGCCAACTAGCAAAATTGGATTCACAAACAATATGTACGTTGAAGAGATGCATTTTCCCCATTTCACACACAGAACAAGTCATACAGTCATACAGTCGTGAGGTGTGGACGTCTTTTCGGTACGGTCCGCAATTTAAATTGTATATATATATTTTTTTACCTCTACGACGCAACCGCGTTGTGCGCTTCTCGTGCTTCGCCAGTAACTGTTTAAGTTTACTTTTTTTATAAATATACATAAGTCTTCGTCGCGCGCGAGTCATCAAACCGACTGTGTTGTGAGAAATTTATTTTCTTCTAAAATCATGCCGTGTGGTGTTAAATCGTGCAACATAAACGACGATCGTTACTTGTGGAAATGCGAGTACTGCAATAAGCGATTCCATGCAGCCTGTATCGGAGTTCAACGACATCGGGAAGAACTTATCACTGCGTTTGTTGCTCCTTTATGTGCGGACTGCCAGGACATTCTAAGGAAAGAGGCCGACGTGCGCATAATGCTACATCAGCAGGAAGAGCTTATAAAGGCTATTCGTACTCAAACGGACGCGAACCATCGTATTATGGCTGACCTAAAGAACTTTTCTTCAGTGTCATTGCTATTTGAAAACATTGAGCACCTGCTCAATGATGTTAAAAACGTACTGGCTACGACCAACCAAAACAACGAACGCTTATGCACTTCGCTAAATGAACATATGAAGTCGTGTGACTCTCGTGCGACTTCAACAATTGCCAACATTTGTAAGTCGAATACGGCATTGTCACAAAAAATTCACCATCTATGTGACGAGAGGCTTATTTGCCTTCAAAATGACGTGGTTCTTTTAACAAAAAGTACCGAAACACTGGCATCATCGAGCCAAGCATCAAAACTTCAAGAAATTCACGACGAAGTAAAATTTGTGTCCGCGAATATATTCGCCCCACAATTAAATGTATCGGGAACCAGTGCTAGCCAGCCAAAAACTCTGGAGGAAGAATTAACAGAAAATAATAGCCTACCTCTCATCACCCCGCTTCAACAGCGCGCACAACAGCAGCTGCAACCAGACCCCCCATCGCCCACTAAGAATAAACTTGCGCGTAATGCCATTGCTGAGCTTTTTGCTGAGCGTCGTGCAAAAATGCTAAGTGCCGATGCTCAAGTAAAAGGAAGTTGCTCTACGCATATCAACGAACCCGGCTGGAAATGCTTTCAAGGTGGGGAAATGAAATGTAGGTGGAGCCCAGACTGGAAAAAATTGGAACATGAACGGCGCCAGCAGAACATCTCCATGCAAAACAATCGTCTCAACAGCACCAATACCCAAGGCAGCAATATCAAAACCAACATCGTTAGCAAGACGAGTGTCAAACGAACAACTGAAATGATTAAACGACCTGAACGACGCAGAAAAAGCAACAACAAACCAAATGACAAGCAACTACTGCTAATGGCAAAAAGTCAGTTTTCTGGTCCTCCAATAACAATAGAACATCCAATTGCAGCTCTATCAGCTCCTAGTGCAAAATCTTTCATCCACTTTAAGAAGGGTGAAACCATCTATCCAGCTGAAAAATCACAAATGAAACATCAACCACCTTACGCTAATACTCAGCAGAATCAACAGCAACGGCAGCAGCAGCAACAGCAACGGCAGCAGCAGCAACAACAGCATCAGCAGCAGCAACTACAGCAACAAGAACAGCCACCAAATCCTGATGGCCAATTCGAACTAAACCCAATGAGACCACCCATCGTTCGTCTGACGCAACAATCTACGGAAGGGGACGGGCGGTTCCTAAAAGCCAGACTACGTGACCCTACCATCATGAGGGTTGTTCGGTTGTATCTTGCGTACATGAAAGACCAGCCCCCAAATGTATGCATCGATGGAATGACGCCAACCAGCATCAAGATGCTTCTTGCATCTGAAGGACTACCATCGTCTCCTGAACACCTTCATCGCATATTCACCGAAGTACATCGGGAATATGGAGTTGGGCCAGTTGAAGCCGCAGCAGACCTGCAGTCTTATCGCCAATACCTTTCGAGCGAACGGACACATCGCTTGCAACAGCTAAAGGAGAGCTCAACCAGGTTCCACTCTCCTTCCCCCAGAAATTTTCCCAAGTAAGGACGCCTTCTTCGCCTGAAGTAAGTAGCACTATTTCTTTGACCGACGAGCAGCCAAAAACTTCTTCAGAATTTAAACAGAATGTGACTGAAGTTTCGATATATTGTCAAAATTTCAATCGCATGAAAAGTCCAGCTAAAATGAAGGAAATTTATAAAAACATTTTGAGCACGTCTTTTTCGGCCATTTTGGCTACCGAAACTAGCTGGGACGGAAGCGTAAAAAGTGAAGAAGTTTTTGGAAGCGGCTTTAATGTATTTCGAAACGACAGAAATTTTCATGAGTCCAATAGGAAATCAGGTGGGGGAGTTCTTGTAGCTATTTCGACTACCTTTAATTCAGAAATGATTCCTACATCTAAATTTAAAGAATTTGAGCATGTTTGGGTGAAATCATACATCGCAGGTGAAACACACGTGTTTGCCTCGGTGTATTTTCCACCTAACCATGCTCATAAAAGCACGTATGAAAGTTTTCTTTCCAATGTGCTGAACAAATTTTATCACAACTCCCTCCAGAAGTTAAAGTTCACATCTATGGTGACTTTAACCAACGCAATGCCGATTTCATTCTGGACTCTGAAAATGAAAGTATTCTACTCCCAGTCGTTGGGGACAATGAAACATTGCAATTTATTTTCGATTCAACCTCTAAACTTGGGCTTAATCAAATTAACCATATAAAAACAGACAGCAATGCTATTTGGACTTTTTATTAACTAACGTATATGAAGATTTCTGTGTGACTGAATCATTAAATCCATTGTGGAAAAATGAAGCGTTTCACACAGCAATCGAATATTCTTTAATCATTCACGCCCACCAAAGACCCAACGACTATGAGTACAAGGAAGTCTTCGAATACCATTCAGCCGACTATGAAAGAATTAAACTAAGATTAAATAATATTAATTGGCAGTCAATTATAAGGAATGAAGGAAACATCGATACTGCTGCATACACTTTTAACGAAACTTTACAGCAAATAATTGAACAAGAAATTCCACTTAAGAAAAAACGACGACAAAGAAATACAAAAAGTCCAAGCTGGTACAATAGTCAAATCAAAAATTTGAAAAATCGCAAACAAAAAGGCACATAAAATCTACAAGAAAGAAGAGAGTGATCAAAACTTAGCGAAATATTTGGAAATCTGCGACCAACTAGCCATCAGTAATGCACTTGAAAAATATAATTCAAAAATTGAGCTTGAAATAAAGTCCTGTCCAAAAAACTTTTTCAATTACGTAAAAACAAAATTAAAATCAGACAATTTTCCATCTGTAATGCACCTCGACGAAAATGTTGGTGATAGCTCGGAAAAAAACTGTAATTTATTTGCCAATTTTTTCCAAGACATCTATACTACATTTTCGGAAGAAGATCGCGATCGCGATTATTTTGCGTTTTATCCAGAATTGTTCATGGATGTTGGTGTTAATCAAATTCAAGTGCAGGAAATTTTCGACGCTCTAATGATCTTGGATGCTTCGTAGGGATCTGGTCCTGACACGATTCCACCAGTACATATGAAAAAATATAGCAAAAGAACTCACCACTCCATTATTTTAGCATTTTAATAAGTCCCTGGAATCTGGAACCTTCCCAAAAATATGGAAAAGCTCATTTCTAGTACCAATATTTGAATCTGGCCGAAGATCAGACGTACGTAATTATCGTGGCACAGCCCTTATCTCTTGCATTCCAAAACTTTTCGAGGCAATTGTCAACGAGAAGCTATTTTTGCAAATCAAAAACAGAGTAACTGACACACAACACGGCTTTTTAAAAGGTCGCTCGACCTCAACAAATCTCCTTCAATTCGTAGATTTTTCATTGAATGCAATGGATAACGGCAACCATGTAGAAGCTCTATATACGGACTTTAGCAAGGCATTCGATCGCATTGATATACCGATGCTGCTTTTTAAACTACACAAAATTGGAATTGAACCACGACTCCTGAAATGGCTTGAATCATACCTAACTGACCGCCAACAAATTATCAAATTTAATGGACACAAATCAAAACCAATTCAAGTCACTTCGAGAGTCCCTCAAGGCTCTCATTTGGGCCCTCTTCTTTTTATCTTGTACGTAAACGACATTTCCTTCATTCTGAAAAACATTAAAGTGTTAATTTATGCCGATGATATGAAGCTCTTTATGGAAATAAGAAATGAAGTCGACATCAATGTATTCCGCAATGAAATAGACAAATTCTACATATGGTGCAAGAAAAGCCTATTAGAACTGAATGTAAAGAAATGCAACTTAATATCATTTAGCAGAAAAAGAACAATACCAAACATTTCAATCGCATTAGGAAATCAGAATGTGGAAAAATGTGAAAGAGTAAGGGACTTAGGAGTAATCTTAGACTCTAAACTTTCTTTCGTAGACCACTACAGCACAATCATTCACAGGGCTAATAACATGCTAGGGTTCATAAAGCGTTTCTGCTATAACTTTCATGACCCATATACAATTAAAACACTTTATGTAGCTTATGTTAGATCAATAATGGAATATTGCAGTATTGTATGGTCTCCTTTCTCAATCACGCACGAAGAGAGATTAGAATCTGTACAAAAGCAATTTTTACTATTTGCTCTTCGTAAATTAGGCTGGACATCATTTCCACTCCCATCATACAAAGCACGCTGCATGCTTATTGACATACAGACTTTGAAAGAGCGGCGTGAAATAGCAATGGTTTCCTTCGTAAATGATATCGTTTCGCAACGTGTTGATTCACCTGAAATCTTATCAAAATTAAACTTTTATATTCCTTCAAGGCAACTTCGTAGTCGCACCTTATTTATAACAAACTATCATCGAACAAATTTTGCCAAACCTTTGAATCGAATAATGAACATTTACAATCAACACTGCGAAGCTATCGACTTTACAATGTCTCGGCAAAATCTTAAAACATATTTTAATAGAATTCGAAATCGCAACACATAAGACAAAAGATATAACATTTTTTTATCTGTACTATTTAATCTCTAGTTAATTTGTTATTATAAATATATGGTAAATACTTCACAATTTATGTATATTAGCATTAAGAAATGAAAATTATGTATATTTATATGTACTAGTCTACGACGGTTGACGAAAAATTAATAAATAAATAAATTTGTCTTAGCATACGAATTCGGATAAAAATTTATTTTCAGCTGGTTGACTATATAAAATTTTCGTTCTGCTACCACCATTATTTTTAATGAACATTAATCGATGGAACGATATTGTTTTTCCCATATTATTGAAATTTTCATCAACCCCAACATTCTTATGACGGCCATGAAATAAACATCAACAATGTATCACCATAGTGGGAGTGATTATGGCTTGTGCGTGTAACGCTGAGGGTGGCTGAGGTGTAGCGTTGCATTAAAGAAAGTGATTGAAGCATAGCTTCTAGAAGCAGAACATAAAAAGCAAATTCATCATGACTGCCATTGGTTAAACTGAATTGTGCAACAGATGGCGATGACGAAAAATTTTAGACTAAATTTCACTAAGAGTTACTTCTGTTTGTCTGTGGTCATAGATTCGTTTCCTTATGAAACCCTATGGACGTTGCGCATACTCATGTAGAATGGGATTGGTACCGAAGAATATGGGCTACGGTTCTTTGCAGTTGGATATACGATGAATTACGGTTAAATAGCAGATCGCATAGCGGCTCACTGACACGGTGCGAGTGATACTAGACATAATTTACGTTCTTTGCTGAGCGCTGAGCATCAACGGGTTGATTAGGCCAACAATCCTTGGGTAACTTGAGTCAGGCAAGTTTGCTCCGTCAACGATCTTGATGAAGTAGTTCAACCAGAGTGAAGCCGTGGTATATATCATCAACTATAATTTTTTCCCAGGGATATGGATCCAGGGATGGCTAATCGTTGCTTTTTACACCTTAGACACGCGATTGACCACAGACGTTTTCCAGCAGGAGAGTAGTAACTCCAGCTATTGATGTACCGCCAAGGAACCTATACCGAAGAAGACATAAGTTTTGGTTTTGAGTGTCGCGTTTAACTTTTTTGTAATTAGGCCGATATTACGCTGAAGTGCTCCGAAGAACCCGTCAGAATATATACGCCGCAGCGAGAGCATCGCTGTTACGTTATTAAAAATAAAATAAATAAATAAAAAATAATTTTATTCATCCTAATCCAATTGTATTTTCAATATTCTTTATTGGCAACGTATCAGAGGTCTAGAACTCTTCCAAGAGTTTCCTGGAAATTAGGCTTTCAGAACACCACGGGTACACTAACTTTTTTGGGTAGAAAGAAAAGCTTCGGAAAAGTCTAGGCGCGCAATGCTGTGGCGAGTTTTCATTGGAGCAACTTTAGATTTAACCGCCAAAAGTCGAATGAGCACATTGCAATTTTTATCTTCTGAACCAGGCTATAGACATCCCTATCTAACTCCCTTAGCCTAAAAATAGCCACCATGTCACGGGCACAGTGTGCAGATAGACCGCTGTCAGTTGCATGAGATTTCAACAATCGTCAACAACACCAATGATTGTAGCTTGATAATTAAAAATATCCACAACAATAAAAGAGCAGGATTTATTTTCAAATTCTGCTCAAGCTTTTCACGGTGAAATAAAAGACAAATTGTTGTTCTCCATGTAAGTATTAGCATTAGCATTAGCATTAAGCATTTCGCACAAATTCGTAGGTGGTACAAGCCAAGACTATTGTACGAGAGTAGCATCACTTTCATCCGTTACCACAGATATTGATTTGGGACTAATCACTATTCTCTTAGATGAAAGCAATGCACCTTCCAATAGTCGAGATCTGTCCTGGCCACGTCCTTGCGAATGCTGAGGAAGGGGAAGGATGGTTTGTTGGACACCTACTTAAGAAAGGTGCAGAGAACTCTACGACCTCTCATAGGTGCCACGGGAGGTTTTGGGATTGTGTGGAAGGTTATAACAGTAGGAATCGTTTTGGTAGAACGTGAAACACAGAAAGAACTTAGATAGAAATACAAAGTAGGAAAGGGACGAGCCTGGAATTGAACCCATGACCTCCTGCTTACAAGGCAGAAGCGGTAGCCACTAGACCACCGAGCTCGTCAATTGTTGTTCTCCATGTAAGTAAAATCAAAATTAATCATGTAGATAAGTTTTGAATCAATTAAACTCATTAGTCATATTTAATGAATATTCCCGATTAAAGTTGCATATGGAAGAAAGCTGAATTTGGATGTTTTATGATGTTAAGCTTTTTTAGATTTGACGTACGTTGCTCGGCGTTGATGTTGGTGTTGGCTACGCTAAACATAAGCTCATAGCATAGGCCTGTTCTGAACGCATGTATACTAGGGTGGTTCAGGAAACTGATTTTGCTCCAGCAAGCTTATCTGAATTTATCTCAACAACATTTTAGAAAATCTAGATATCCATCTATTAATTGAACTCATTGAATTAATTTTATTTAATTGATCTTTCCCGTCAAAAAAATTTATTCGCTCAATCGATTCTTTGGCTTATCTAAGGCCATCTTTCTTAAAGAACCCATATTTTTTTAAGCCTCTGACTATTTTTAAAATCGAAAACAAAAACCGAAAAAGTGCTGCACGTGTGAACCGGCCTGAAAAATTCACCCGGTGTTCGTTCAAAATCGGGTAAATTAAAAAAAACAGCACTTTTTCGATTTTAAAAATTGTTATTGCTGCAAAATGGTGGGTTGACATCAAGGAAGGAGCGCCCAACAGAGCTCTGGTCCCCACTGTTGTGTCGGAAGTTAAATAAAACACGTGTGTTCAGTAGAATATCAATCATACAAGAGAGCGAGTTTATTCTATGCCTACTCTGATCTACATTTTAACATTTCAAATTTTCAATCTAATGCATATACGTGGCAACCAATATGAACCGATCGTACAACTCCTTTCCATAAAATAAATAAAACCTATTTTAATTCATTTTATTTTCAGCAGTATATCTTGAAACGAATAGTAATAATTGTCCTTTTCAATCCACTATTTCCGAATGTTTTCTGACCTGAAAATAAAAATTGTTCGTACCTACTTATTTATATCAATATTAAATAACTTAGCTTTAGTTTCAGTTACCTCCATCTTTCACCTCACATAATGTTGAAAATCAAACACTTATTTGTCAATGATAAGCCTTAAGGAGTATTATGTCTTTAGTTATGGAGTGGCAAAATGAAACATAATAATTAGTTAAAGTAAGACCTTATAATTGCTTTATGGTACTTCAACCAAACCTGAAACATAAACTCAAATAAAATCATTTTTTTATTACATAAGATATTCAGAGTATTGTTGGCCCTATATGTTAATTATTATATAACCATTTTATAGTTTTTTCGAACTTGATCACCATGAGATATGCATGTTCTATGTCATATTTATATGTTACATTTTAAATTTAATTATCAATTTCAATTTTAACGTTTAACAGCTTTATTAAAATACAATCGATACTTCACTGAATAGTTTAGGAATAGTTTGAACTGTAAAATGTCCACTTTGCAAATTTCACAAACGCAGTAAGTTTCACCTTTCAACAGTGCCGCTGTTCGCGACCTTAATATAACGCATTAATTAGTTCTATTAACTACTTAATCAGTGTTCACTATTTCTCAGTTTAATGAAGGCAATATTAGTCATTTCAAACCTTGGCTCCCTCCATAAGAATATCATAGATAGCACACGATGGATTAGTACATCTTCCTCTTCGTCGATGGATGATCATTCCAACAGGAACCGTGCCTGGTTTTCAAGTTCAATTACCATTTTACTTCTATTGGAATTACCACAGCTATCAGCTGCAAACCCCGAAAGATTGAGAGTCAACCCTCTATCTTAGATCTTCCACCTACCTTCATTTGCTCTTACTGTCTGCTTACCATAACCAACTTTTATTATTTAAACACTACTCAGATTGTATGCTCAGTGCGTTTCTTTTAATTAAACATCACTTTTCACCATTTTTCTTAATACAAATAACTATTTCATTTGGTTTATCCTCGTCGCCAAATGTTGTGTCGGAAGTTAAATAAAACACGTGTGTTCAATAAAACATTTTTTTTTTTTTTAATCTTTATTAAGGTGTTTTTTTAATCTACAGACTAAGTTCAACAGAATATTTATTTATTTATTTTGTCAACCGACGTAGACTAGTACAAATACATATACATGTTTTTTTTCTTTCGTAATGCTATAGTAGATTATGAAATACAATAAAAAACATAAAAAAAAAATATTTTTTTTTGCTAAAGTTGTTTGTAATTTTGAATTTAAATTGTTGAATTTCTTATGTTTGTTTTTTGAAAATACAGTCAAACCTCCATGAGTCGATATTGAAGGGACCATCGACTCATGGAAATATCGAGATGTGGAATAGGAAATCTTTGGAAAGCTCTTTGGAGGGACCATCACAGTAACCCAGAAAATATTTTTTGATATAGAATAATTTGCTTCCATGAGTCGATATCGAGTCATAGAACATCGACTCATGGAGGTTTGACTGTATTGTTTAATGTTATAATATCAATCATACAAGAGAGCGAGTTTATTCTATGCCTACTCTGATCTACATTTTAACATTTCAATCTAATGCATATACGTGGCAACCAATATGAACCGATCGTACACCCACAAGTTCCTATGTCACGCTTCCACGGGTCGTCCGATGACAAAATATCGCCAGCTAAGGGTTGTGCACTTAGCTGGTAGTGCAGCCTGGGCACTGTTGTCCTTCTGACATCAGCTAGAGTGAGAAGGTACGCCTCGAGCATCTGTTCACCAGGAGGTGCGGCTCAAACAGCGTCTGCCTGGTACCCAGCGACTGATTAACGAAATGCTGTATCGCGTCAGCTATACCTAAGGTGGCAGCCCCATCATCGCGATGTAGGTAACGCTACCCCGGTAAGGTAGCTTACTGAAGCCTCTCAAATACCACGAAAAATGGAGATAGAAGAAAAGAGAACGTTATTTTTGGCAACCGACCCGGCAACGAAATAAGGACTATGATTGGAAACTCGGTACCTGGAATGTCAGGACCCTAAATGAACCTGGACGAGTGAGCCTTCTGGCTCGTGAACTGCAGAAGGTTGGAGTGAACGTGGCTGCTATTCAAGAAGTCCGATGGCCTAGATCCGGAGAACGTGAATTCCGAGCCGTGGACCCCACGACCAACACTGCATTCAAGTATAACATCTATCACAGCGGCGGTGAAAAGCAGAGCATGGAGTTGGTTTCGTAGTGATGGGCAAGCAGATGAAGCGAGTGATGCGGTGGAAACCCATTAGCGAACGAATCTGTGTGTTGAGGATACGGGGCAAATTCTTCAATTACAGCCTAATCAACGTTTACGCACCGACAAACGATAAATCCGACGACGCGAAGGACACGTTTTATGAATGTCTTGATAAAGCCTATGGAGAGTGCCCAAAGCATGACGTGAAAATTGTTATCGGAGACGCTAACGCTCAGGTCGGTAGATAGGACCAGATCCCATCATCGGTAGGGAGAGCATTCACTCCGCTACCAATGACAACGGCCTACGGCTAGTAAATTTTGCTGCTGCCAGAGGGATGGCCATCAGTAGCACCTACTTTGCACGAAAGAACATCCGAAAGCACACCTGGAGACACCCAAATGGTGTAACTTGCAACCAGATAGACCATGTTCTGGTTGATGGGCGCCATTTCTCGGATGTAATCGATGTGCGGACATTCAGAGGTCCGAACATTGACTCTGATCACTACCTCGTTGTTAGTAAAATTCGATCACGGTTGTCAACTGTATCGAACGAAAGATCACAGCGAACGATGCGTTACAATATCCAGCGATTGTCGGCGGAAGGAGTATCGTCTGAGTACCGCTAGAAGCTCAACGAACGGATAAGTGCAATCAACGTTAGCGACAACATCAACGATCTATGGGAGTCGATCCATGGAGCGGTGAGCACAACAGCACGAGAAGTGGTAGGCACTGCACAGAGACGACCCAGGACGGGTTGGTTCGATGTGGAGTGTCAGAGAGTGACAGACGAGCAGAACGTTGCCAGAAGCCGCATGTTGGAGTCGGGTACCCGATCGAATAGAGATCGGTACAAAGAAGCAACAGCAACCGAAAAACGAACCCACCACAGGAAGAAAAAAGAGTACGAAGAACAAGTGATTAGTGAGGCGCAGGAAAAAATGGAAGGGAACGATATGCGGAGGTTTTATGAGTCTGTCAATGGCGTGCGGAGAAAGACAGCGCCATCTCCCGTCATGTGCAACGACCAACAAGGAAATTTGCTGACAGATAAAATTGAAGTGGCTGCCAGGTGGAAGCAACACTTCAAGACTTTGTTGAATGGAGGAAGTGACGGTGCATCGGTGAACAGAACAAATATTAGCGACGATGGACAAGCTGTGGAATCACCTACACTAGATGAGGTTAAAAAAGCTGTCAAAGAGCTGAAAAACAATAAAGCTGCGGGGAAGGACCAGCTCCCGGCTGAATTTCTCAAACATGGCAGTGAGCAGCTTAATGAAGTTCTGCACCATATTATGTCGAAAATATGGGAAGACGAGGAAATGCCTGCTAGCTGGTTGGACGGCCTCATTTGCCCTCTCTTTAAGAAAGGGCACAGACTGGAGTGCGCCAATTACCGAGGAATAACCCTCCTTAATTCGGCGTACAAAATTATGTCCCGTATCCTGTTCAACAGATTGAGACCGCTTGAAGAGTCCTTCGTCGGTGAATACCAAGCAGGTTTTCGTGAGGGCCGATCAACGACGGATCAAATGTTTACCCTGAGACAAATCCTTGATAAATTCCGGGAGTACAACTTGCAGACACATCATCTGTTTATTGATTTCAAGGCGGCGTACGATTCAGTGAAACGGAATGAATTATGGCAAATTATGCTTGAACATGGTTTTCCGGCGAAACTGATACGGCTGATTCGTATAACGTTGGACGGATCGAAATCAAGTGTAAGGGTTGCGGATGAAATATCGACGTCATTTGTTACCTTGGATGGATTAAAGCAGGGTGATGCACTCTCGAACCTACTGTTCAATATTGCGCTCGAGGGAGCGATTAGGAGAGCTGGTGTGCAAAGAAGCGGTACCATTATCACAAAATCGCATATGCTTCTGGGATTTGCGGACGATATCGATAATATCGGGA